>NC_060255.1:97291785-97614058 GCF_921293095.1 Ischnura elegans | reverse complement strand
GCTGAGCTGGTGCCAACATTAGCATGCGGAAGAACCATCAAAGTACGCACTTTAAAGAACAGTTTAGTGTGCTAAAGTTTGATGCACTGTTAAACTAGTCAAGTTGATCACTGTAAATACCTTATAAAAATATTTTTTGACGTTTGCATTGTGCTGATGTGAAAAATGCACTCACATATCATTCCTAATTATGTTTTATTTTATTATAATTTTTCGGAGGCTCTAGTGCGTAAATAACTGGTCGCACGAGTGCATCACTTGACTCTACCCGATTCTGCTGCAAATACCTTAATCCATCTTGGAACAAGGGAATCCCACTTGCAAGTTGCCGAAGCGGGGCTCGTTCTTCAATTGTCTTTTAACTCTTTCTCTCGATCGCATTGCTTTTGACCGAAGAGTTCAATCTGTTGCGGATGCTAGTAATGTCGAAAAAAAAACTTTCTTGAATGTATTGATGATTTAATAAGTCTTCCCCTCTTATGGTATGGTATTTGGAGGAGGCGCCCGACTGCTGAGGTCATTTGCGCCATGAGCGAAGGGTAGGTGAGGAAGGGTGGAGAGAAACCCGGCGTCGGCATCAGCCTGCTCTTAGCGAAAGACGTCAAGGGGATCATCCGACGGACAGATGACTATAAATTCGAGAGGCACTGTGCTGGGAGGGACTCCAAATACTCGCTCCATCCATACCTTCCTCTCCTCCGTAACTCATCTATACTCTGTTCATTTTTTCTTTGCGGGTGAGCTGGTGTGGCCAAAGCAAGTGGAGATGAGGAGAGGGAAAGTTACTCGACATGTGACTTTCCCTTGGCCAATCAGCAAACAGTAGGCGTGGCCTCAGTCAGTCGCTCTGAGACCTCCGCCGAGTTAACATCGTGAATCTGCTCGTGGAGCGGTGTTGCCAAACCTCACGCGTTCTCCTAGCATATGACTAAGTATGCCTTCCACGAACGGTCCCTCATTCAGCTGACAATGTCATGGGTTTCTGTGAAAGGATTATCCACAATGCCTTCCAGATGAGTAGGTATATTGTCTCGGCGCCAGGAACAAAATACCTGTGGCCACCCATGACTCACACGTTTCCAGTGACAAAGTAAGGTGGCTATGTACATTTGGCAACGTTATGTTCGCTCCTCCTCTCTCTCTTGGTGCTACCCCTCCCCTATCAGCGAAGCCATTCGAGTGTGTCCGGGCTCTCACGAAAGCTCACCCGAAGACATAAAGTGAACAGACTATAGTAGTTGCCCCTCTTCACCCACCATGTCCAGCATTTCGCCGTTCCTCCTCTTCTTCGTCCAGTTCACCTTTCCCATTCTTCTCCACAAAGTGTAAAAAATGAGGGAAATGGAAGTGATGAGCATAGTACGTCAACATTTGTTATGAATATTTTAGTTGTTATAAACGTGAAAAATAAAATAGCTAAGATTTCTAAAATATTCCTCCGATCATCTTCCCCAATTCAATAAATTTCAAATGAGGGATTGCATTTGTTTATAGTATTTCCATATGTCTGCAGATATGGCGAGTAACGCGAAGGAGTTTTCTTAAAATTTCAGTTTTAATGACATTGCAATGTTTTGTAAACCGTTGCATTTAGTTGAGAATATTGTAAGGTTTTCGTTTTATAATCAAATGAAGACGATTTACCTAATTTAAGTTGAAATCGATAGGCCGAGGGGCTATCATCTGGCCGAATTTGGGTGGAATGATCCATTTTCAATACAGAACACTGAAAAAATCACAAAATGGTAAGTAAATCGTGAACGCATTCATGCGTAATACATCCAATGTTAGGTCCATGGCATAATGAAAAAGTGCCAATTTTTAATCAAGCCACCTCCTGCATTACTTTTTGTAAGAAAGTAATCTAAAACTCCCTTAAAGAAATGAAAAAAATAGGATCGAAACATGGAATATCATTTCGCCCTATCCTCACTGACCATTTCCAACAGGCAATTGTAAAATATGCACACGATAACGACTGCAGCGCTGTCATCGGGCGGAACCCCAGTGACAGGAGCGGCATGTTCAAGGCGCTTCCTCTGATTTAGTGGGCTGCGCGCGTCACTCTGCTGGGAGGAAGCGATATACATTATATGATCGAGGGAGGCTTTGTCAATCTCCCTTGTCGCCCACGTGCAGCATTTGGCCAGACACACGTTCGCGCCATCTATTCAATGAGGATGATCGATCCAGTGCGCCCAATGGAGGAGGCCCTTTTATGATGAATGCACGTCAGTCAAATGGGGCAGCCGATGGGAGCGTACAGCCCTACGGCCATTATAGCACTTGCTCATTCATTCTGACTATTACTACATTCCCTCCATTCCTATTATCTCTTGAGATTCATAACCCATGCCTCCAACTGGATGGGTCGTTTATGGTGACGTATTTCTCGGGTAGTGCTTATGTTAATGTCTTGAAATTGAAATGAAATTTCCAGGTTACAGTCCGGCCGCCGAGAGTTGTCCGTTGACAGCTAGAAGGGGTAGGGAGCAAGGTTGCCAGGTAAGATAGGGAGACGCCCACCTCGCATGTAAGCAAAAGGCATAAATACTCTACACAGGATTCTACACTCCCTTAGTTTCTGTGATTCCCACCCGTCGCATCAAATAGCGGCGCTAATGTAGCGAGCCCCGGTTGTCACGCCCACAAGAGGCACGCTACGCGGCGAATTTGAATCCACGTTTCGCAACGCAGAGCTGTGAAGGGCAAAATTTGCTGGCGGAGAGGCGGGAGCTCTCGTGGCGTCGACGCAACGCGGAGCTGTGAAGGCACCCTAATATGGCCGCGAGAGGCACGCTTTGCGGCGAATTTGAATCCATGTCTCAATCGTTCATTGCTAAGAAATAAAGTTCGTGTCAACTGTCCACGAAAATATAACTATCACCGTGAGTTTATGTAGTTTCCTGGTGGTGAAAATGTACGTAATCACAAAATCGGTACGCTAATTCACGTTGAGAGAAGGGAAGAATAAGTGGGTAAGGAAACGCTGTTAACTTTCCCTAGCCTGAATTAAGTTTGAGGGCCCATAGATATCAACCATGTCTTTAAACTTCCGACACCTATGTTTTAGAGAATTAAGAATGATTCCTGCGCAGCTCATAAAGAAGAGCACTCGTTGACATCATTACCAGACCACCTAGGCACACTTGGGGAAGGGTCAGATCCGGTATTAGGACCATAGCAAGAATTTTTATCATACAGACTGTCCCAAGGGTCGTGTGTCATTTTTGACCTGTAATTTTAGTAACTTTGCATGGAGCAATATTCATGAAAATTGTCACACTTATGGGGAAAGGTCCTAAGTTTTGTTGAGTGTAAGCAAAATTTTACAATTTTGACCTTTTGACTTCACAAAGTGGGTCCAAACCAAAAATTTGAATTTGCCTTATGGGGTTTCAATGTTAAAAAAATCGAGATAGACAAAAGTGTGAATTTCATTGACCAATATGTCAATTCTTAGGTTTTCAAAAATATCAACAATACGGATCTACGAACAGCCTAACCGACTTTGGCACCCTTGAAAACCTATGGTTTGACACCTTCCCCAACAGCACACATTTGGATATACATAATGTATTTATATTGTATTTTCATGGGTCACATACATATGTATTTTTGTTATGTATAACATGTATAATACATATGTATTATTGGATGTATTTCCTTTGTATTCATACATATGTAAAAGTGGTACGTGTTTACACGATAAATACATTTGTATTTTTGAAATTTGAATACTTATGTAAATGTGGTCAAAAATACAAATGTAAATATCGTGTAACACTTGTTACTTTTACATATGTATGAATACAGAGGAAATACATATGTAAATGTGGTCAAAAATACACAAAATATACATTATGTATATTTCCTGTAATGTTTGAGAGGTGGATTTTCGTGGCGTCTAGTGAAATGTTCAGAAACATTTTTGCAGAAATAATATGTTCACTGCAAACGCCAGATTTCCTCATTTCAATGATCATTCATCCATTCGAATTTATACCCAGGAAGCTTAAAAATAAATCATATACTGATCGATGTGAGCAAGGGTAGTATGGCGACCATATTTATGTTAATTTGTAAATTCACGCGAAATACAGACGTATTACATATGTAAAATTCAGTTTCCATCCGCGAAATATACACATGGAAAATGGTTCACAATACATGAAAAATACAAAAAATAGTTCTTGCACAGCGCAAAAGTAAAAGCGAAGTTTAATTTTTTAAACAATATTTTAAATTAACTGTTTAAACAAAAAAATTAAATTCTCAATTCTGTCACAACAAGCTAGGGAAGTGAGTGGGAGTGATAATCTCGTTAACAGTTAGCTCGGCATTTCGTTCGAGACTACGAGAACGTCAAGAACGTGCTGTAGGAGGAACTCCGGCTACTGATGTATAGTTAATTTTATATTTGTTTGTATTATTATACGTATTGGAAGAATTGACATAGTGTTTTAATCCTCGATAACCGGTGCGTGTGGATGGTGTGCTCAAATGCTGTGTGTTTTGCTGGAAATGTGCTTCAATCCCGCACGTTATTGCGATTCGTGCAAGCCAGCTCCAACAGTTTCCTGTCACTGGATAATTAAGGTAAGGTATGATTTATCTTTTATTATATTGTACGCATACATAGACTACATTAATTATGTTATTTGAGTATATTTGGATACAACTATTGGCGCAATGTGTTGACCACATTGCGCCAATAGAGGTAATTATTTTGTTTATGTTTGGCTATTGTTTTCCTTTTTTGTTGAGTTATGTATCGAGGAGACTGGTGTCCATTGAAGTTATATGGTAAAACATAGTAATGTCATTAACCTTGTACGTATAAATTAATAGATTATGCGTCGTATAGTAATTCCGTGCTTCGCGGCTGAAGTTACATTTTTTTCTTCTCTTAATTAAGAGCAGAAAAAATTGTTTAAAGGAATGTTTTCGTTCACGTGTAAGTTGTTTTATCGCTGTTTATTACCACAACCTACTGTATTGTAGTTCTTGCATTCCTAGTTATCCTATGCTTTAGTCATAACATCTTTGACCTTAGACTTATCAGCGTAGCCTTGTCACTAATAGATTCCTCGAGGTTCCGAGCGGTTTTGCCCTCTACTTCTAAATATTTAACGAACAAGAAGTATTGGTCGTGTAATATCGGTTCCCTTAAAGCAAAATGTAATATTTCTTTCATCTTGAAATGCAGTCAATCAAGGTGCATTTCGTCATTATTATTAACACAAGATAAATACGTAATTTTCATGCGAAAGTTTGTCATTATATGTAAGAAAAAGGTGCGTACGGGCCAAATTAATTAGGTAATTGTAATTTTCTTTTCATGCTCTTTCGCGCTTACCCAGCAGGCGACGATGTAAATAGCTTGGCCTGGACAAGAGGAGAATGGATTACGGAAAAGACGACGAAGCAAAGCCAGAAGACCAGGTGGAATTGTTAATACCGAGGTAAGGTATGAGGGAAAATTTTTTTTTAACCATAATCGAGAGGTTTCTTAAAGTTAAGCCTGAAATTATCTATTATGTATGAAATTTATTTGTTTGAAAATTTGATATCACAAGTTTATATTTTTTCTGTGTGAGTCATCCGCTACTTAATCATGGTACTAATATATTAGTATCATGTACTAAATGAGCATACCAATGGATTCACGTTTTCCTAGTTAATTTATATTTAAAAGTAGTCATATGATCTTTTCTCATATTTCTCATTCTTCTCAAGAGAAAGGCTATTAATTTTGTAAAATGAAAGCATTTCCCCAAAATATATGATTTCTCAAAGGACAAGGTCAAATCTGCTCTAGCTGGGACCTCGACATAATTGGTAAATGAAAAAATTTAAAACTTATGTCTGGAATCTAGCAGAGAAGCCAAACTTTCATTTGCATTCAGAATACAGAATTAGTACTAAAATTACAGACTTCACAGAATACTGACTGCCTATATGAATTGAAAAAAAAAAATTGAAAGGCCTTGAGCTCCTATTCAGATCACAAAAAGATATATTTTTGCATGACTTTTAAACTTGACTTCTTCTTTTCTCCTTTCAGAAAGTGGTTAATTGTGCAGAGTTGGTTTCCTGAATTCAGGTTTCTTCTTGTGCAATGGGTTACAACGCTTGTTCCGTGCTAACATTTTTTTCTATTTTCCAATTCAAACCATTGTTTGTACTTGATTTATCTTTGTGCCATTTTTTTTAACTAAGTTTCACCTACTGTTTGCTGGCCCTTAATGCTTGTTAGCAATATTCATGGCCACACTTGTTATTTGTGTGTATTATTTTATTTTTCTCTTTGAATAAATGTTTTATTATCTGTATGTTCTGGTTTCCTTATATTTATTCATCCGTTTGATCCATATTGATATTAAGTGGATGTGGGTCAGAAAATCAATATGTATAATTCGTGTACGAGGGCCTGCAGATACATATGTATATTACATGTAAGGATATTCAGATTTCCAATTTGTAATACGCATGTATACATACATCCTGAGGGACTTTTGAGCCACTTTTACGTGAAATATACAGACGTAATACGATTGTATTCCTTTGTATACATATGTATAATTCATGTATGGGTATTCAGATTTCCAATTTGTAATACGCACGAATACATACATCCATAGGGACTTTTGAACCACTTCTACGTGAAATATACCGATGTAATACGATCGTATTCCATCTTATACATATGTATTTGGGCACGTATTTTTTGTGTATTATTGATGTAATACAAATGCCGTGTTATCTGGGTTGGTTGTCATGATGGCTCGACGTTTGACTCTATGACCTTTGACCCCAATTGTGACCTTCGGAGGTCAAAATATCAACAATACGGATCTACGAACAGCCTAACCGACTTTGGCACCCTTCAAAACCTATGGTTTGACCCCTTGGTTTTTATGATTGCCCCACTTTTAACTCTATGACCTTTGACCCCCGTGGTGACCCTCGGAGGTCAATTAGTGAATAATACGGGTATTTGGACAATACCAATGACTTGGGCACCCTACAAAACCCATG
The DNA here is from genome assembly GCF_921293095.1 of Ischnura elegans. Classification (NCBI taxonomy): domain Eukaryota; kingdom Metazoa; phylum Arthropoda; class Insecta; order Odonata; family Coenagrionidae; genus Ischnura; species Ischnura elegans. The sequence goes on along the minus strand of NC_060255.1, from coordinate 97,607,017 downwards.
GATCGACACCTTTGTTGGTATGCTATTCCTTTTGCCACCCTTATGACCTTGACGGTGGCCTTACTGGGTCAACGGTTGAATATTCGTAAATAAAAGTGTTATTTTCGGTTCTCTCGTGTCCGAAAACCTAAGAATTGACATATTGGTCAATGAAATTCACACTTTTGTCTATCTCGATTTTTTTAACATTGAAACCCCATAAGGCAAATTCAAATTTTTGGTTTGGACCCACTTTGTGAGGTCAAAAGGTCAAAATTGTAAAATTTTGCTTACACTCAACAAAACTTAGGACCTTTCCCCATAAGTGTGACAATTTTCATGAATATTGCTCCATGCAAAGTTACTAAAATTACAGGTCAAAAATGACACACGACCCTTGGGACAGTCTGTATGATAAAAATTCTTGCTATGGTCCTGTATCCCCAACCGCTTATTTTCCCTCAGCTCCCAATCGTAGCCTGAGCTGCATCCGGGCACAAAACACCGAGATTTACCCATGATATTTCGTAAATATCTTACTGGTGGAGAAATACTAAAAAAAAACACCAAAATCGGTGAAATTCTCGGCTCACAGAGGATGATAACAGCCGCTCACTCATAAGCCGCCACTGACAACAAGCCTAATGAAAGGAATAGTAGTGTCGGTCGCGCCACAAGTGGCAAAAGTTGGAACTTGAATTAATGCGCGGGACCCGTGTTCAAATTATGACTGCTACCGCCACCTAGTGGGGCCTCCTTAGTAATGTAAACTCTATGGCAAAAGGGTTCCGTGAAGAAAGCAGCCAGAAGGGACGACGAGCGTGAAGGACCCAAAGGAAGAATCCTTTGTTTTGGCAGTTCGCGGAAAGGGCATGTTTTGGAGGTTCAGGCTTGTTTCAGTGCTTCATATGCATGTGACAGCGTTGTATTACTAGGTGAGGGTGTGAGGTGCGTTTGGGGGACAGCGATTGGTTGCAAACCATGTTGGCAGAGGGATCTCCACCCCTCCTTTTAAAGTGCAATCGGACAACTCTCGCTGGCTGGACTGTAGATAAGTAGGCCTCGTGTGAGAATTTGCCTCTAACTCAAATTTGAATATTTTACCCACGTATATAACAAAAGAGGATCCTCAAGTCGGCCTCTACTTGTGTTGTCGCCCATCGCGCATTTAAATTGGTGTACAGAAGTCGCCACTCTCGTCACGGACGTACAAATTGATCCAAGTTTCACGGGGAAATAAGGTATAATTAGAGGTGTCAACCGAAATTTACATTCATGATGATGTTATTTATCAGATCCTTAACTCTTCAATGCTATTCCTCGCAATTACAAATATTATAATGCATAATAATGGAAAAAAATGGATCGCATTGCACACATCACCGCGCCGCGGACATTTTTAAAAATGCGATCAGAATGGCAACAGTGGAAATCAACCTAATATGGAATAGAATTGGGCCTCCTCTGTGCAGTCTCTTTAGACCAAATGATTCGGAGATCGTGGGGGGTAGAGCATCTCGCTGATGATCGAAGGTTTCCGGATTTAAATCCCGACTTAAGCCTACGGACACCTCCAAACAAAATCCTCGAAGTGCAAGGTGGTCCAAGGAAAGGAACTGTCCCCCCTAACCTTAATGCTTAGTCTGGGGTGAGCTCTAACCTCACATACCCAAACCGACCTTCGAGTTGAATCAATGAGTTAGTAGGTAGAAAGATACTTTCGTTTATGATTGAAAAATAGGATCAAGTTGACAATGATCTACTAAAAATTTCAACATGAGAGATGAAGTTTAAAATTATTAATGCGTTGAAAATATTTACGACCATTTTTGGCGTAGAAACTCTTCAATACTTACCTGTATCTCAACTATAAGTTTAAGTACATGCGATAAAATAAGTCAAAAGTTTCAGGTAAAATCATAAAAATTGAGATGTATGTAAATTTTCACAGCGGTGCACTTTGTACAACCAGAAAATTTCAAAAATGATAGCGGCAGATTTAAGCGATTAATCAGTAACAAAAATGTTCGGAGGAGCTGGAGGCATGCTTCTTCTTCAAGACCCAAACTCATTATTTTTTCATGAGGGACAATGGGAAACCTCCCCTTTTCACCCAAGCTGATATTATTATTCACTGTTCTTGGTCCTTATTTCATCGTCTTGAGCTGCGAAACTTTCTTCCAATTAATTTGGTTGTGCTCTGGTTATTCTCTCTTGAAGTGTCTTAATTGTAGTGTGGGAAGCGTTGGAACAAGCTCTGCATATAACGAGTGACTTTGTTCGCAGTCTTGCGCCCGGGTTCAAATTTGCGCGTAGGGTGAAATTCGCGATTAAAATATCATTTGGCGGAGCCGGAATTCGAAGCCGAATCTCCCGATTACGGATCAGGTACCTGTCAGCCGGTCTGAGGGCATACCTGATCGTTAATCGGGAGATTCAAGTTCCAAGGGTCTTAGCGTTCCTGTGCCCCCCTGAGTTTCACTGGCATTAGTAATTCTCAATTGCATCTGATAGGGGCTTACGTACCAGATAGGTCCATGCGTAGGAGAATATCAAGAAGATGATTACGTTATCAAAGGAGGCGTTCATGCTAGAGTTTAAGAAAAAAGGATACTGAAGAGTCTGATCTGGAGTGTGGCGCTTTACGGTGCGGAAACATGGGCATCTAGGAAGGAGGACGAGAGAAGACTGGAGGCATTCAAGATGTGGGTGTGGCGAAGAATTGAGAAGGTGGAGTGGACGGAGAGGAGGAGAAACGACGAAGTGATGGGCATGGTGGGTGAGGAGATGCAGCTTTTAGATGAGATACTTAGGAGACAGACGATATGGTTGGAGGGAGTACTTAGCGGTTGTGGGATGTTGAAAACAGTGTTAGAGGGTAGAATGTTAGGTAAACGAGGGAGAGGATGGAAGAGAATAGGATTTTTGGATAGAATGAAAGGAAGTAGGCCTTATATTGAGTTGAAGACGGAAGTACATGAAGTGCTGGATATGGTGGGTTAGGAGAAGCAGCTTCTATATGAAATATGGAGGAGACAGAAGGTATGGATGGAGCGAGTGCTGAGCGGGAAGTGGATGTTGAAAACAGTATTTGAGGGAAGAATGTTGGGTAAGCGTGGTAGGAGATGCAAGAGAACATGTTATTTAAATATAATGAAAGGGAATGGCCCTTATTATGGATCGAAGGGAAACTCCAGGTTTGAAAGGGAGAAAGACCGGGGTGATCGGCAAATTACTCCATGTAAACCTACCTTTGCTCGCTAGATTTACAGCTCCTAAAATTATTCGCAACCTAGCTTAGATAAAATCCGGCGTAGCACATCTTCTTTTCCAGATATTATTGTGAGGCCTTCTGTGACTAATTAATGTGCAATTTGAAACCATAAATTAATCAGGTATTTTGCGGAAAATTCATCTTTTTTAAAATTCTGTTGATCGAAATTATGGTGCATGAATTTACTACATACCTTCTCGATGAAATTATAGCCGCGGCACTCACAAATTCAAAAGGAATATTGAGCATCTAGATCATTCTCTCTTAAAAATGAACTTTTTTCGTTACTTTCTTATCTTTCCTCAATAGTTATTAAACCATCAATCGATATTACTAAGTGCTCGTACTATTAATATTTTAACATGAGAGTTCGGTAGTCAATATAGCGCCATTGATTACAATCGCTAGCGGTCAAAAATAGAACTGGGTGGACAGTAAAGGCGAAATGAATGCGAATCGATGGAGGACGTGATCGATCTTGATTCGATCTATTGTTGAGCGAGGTTGAAGGAGGTCAGCTTTGAGCCCAGTAACAATCAAGGGCTATAGATAAAACGCTATCGGAAAACGTTGATTTAAATACGCAGCCAATGAACATAGCTACAGATTCATTTTTAAAAAGTTGTTATTAATGAGGTATCAATGCTGAGGAAAATTTTAATTTAATTTTCTCACTAAGAATAGGAGAAAAAATATTTCTTTTTCGCAATAGTCACTTATTTTGTTTTTCTATCTTTGCCATTACGAATCGTATTGACGATTTTGTAACACTTCCGTGTTGATAATAATAGCGATGAGTCGTTTTCGATTTACTTTTATAGCATTCCATTTCGACGTGTAAACCAGGGTTTAGAGTACATAGTATCTAGTATCGGAAATAGTATCCGTTTTCCTCCAATGTGCTACCCACAAAGAAAACGGATACAGCCGTGAGGACATCAGGGATAGAATTGCCTTAGCGCCCGTGAGCAGGAAGGAGCTCTCGGGAGGAACATTATGCAAGAGTTAAAAGGAAAGGCTAGTGAAGAGTCTGATCTGGAGTGTAGCGCTTTACGGTGCGGAAACATGGGCATCTAGGAAGGAGGACGAGAGAAGACTGGAGGCATTCGAGATGTGGGTGTGGCGAAGAATGGAGAAGGTGAAGTGGACGGAGAGGAGGAGGAACTACGAAGTGCTGGACATGGTGGGTTGACAGAGGCAGCTTTTAGATGAGAGTCGGAGGATACAGAAGGTATGGATGGAGCGAGTACTTAGCGAGGAGGAGATGTTGAAAATAATGTTAGAGGGAAGAATGATAGGTAAACGAGGGAGAGGAAGGAAGAGAATAGGATTTTTAGATTGAATGAAAGGGAGAATGTCTTATTGTGCATTGAAGAGGGAAGTGCATGATGGAAGGGGAGGCTCCCGGGATTCTTCTTAAGAACTCCATGGAAACCTACCTTAATCGGTAGAATACTTTAATAATAAGTTGAAACAGTTAAAGTTTGGACACAATCAAGTCTAAACAATAAAAAGGTATGGTACTTAAAAAAGTTACAAAGTTACGCCTGAAACAATCAAGTTTACGATGAAGTCTATTATTATGGATAAATCGCAAAGTTTATTAAATGATTATAAATGTTTATATACTACGATAACAAATGAAGTAGGCACAGCCTGCTATTTTTCAATTACATGCTTATTTTGGGGAAACAATCGTAAGACAAAACTAAGTATATTTTTTCACAAAATTGGAGGTATAAATATTTCTTTTTCGCCGCTGGAATATCTTTACACTTAACATTTTTGCGTTCGTTTAGCGTTATGACACCTACGTGTTGATAACGGTGCCGAGGTATCGTTTGTGACCTGCTATCACGGCACACGACTTCTACGTGTAATCTCAGCTTATTATTCCAAAACAGACACAATCGATCTCTCTATCAATCTTCGCTTCGATTTGGGATTGAGGGCCAGGCACTTCCGGTGCTTTTTCGGCGTCACATCCGTTGGCGAGATGTCGGACAAGGTCGTTCTCTTGCTTCAAACGCATGAAAATCTGATCTTTATGATATGTTCAGATCAAAACATCAGGCACTTCGAACTTTTTTTTCCTCTATCATTCTTCCAATTCTTACCTACTCTTGTCCCATCTGGTCTATATCTTCACAAACCAACCTCTCATCCCTGAACTGTGTCAGCAATTTCTTTGCCAAAATAGTAAAAAATAGATTACCGCATTTACGCAACATGTCCACTAATGCTATTCTCTCCTCCCTCTTCATCCTCAATCTCACTACCCATGGGCTCACAGCTGATTTAAAACTTATTTATAAGATTCTCAATTCCACCATAGACTGCCCAGCATTGCTCTCTTTTGTCAATTTTAAAGTTCCACCCCGCCCTACCCGTTCTCATCCCCTAATCCACATGCCCGTTCCCAGACTTTCACTCACTAAACGTTCCGTTTTTCTACCGCATTACTTCTGTGTTGAACTCACTCCCTCCACACATCGACCCCTTTGCACTTCCATTGAAATCCTTCATAAGCCTTTCCCTATCCTATACCACCATCGAAGTAGTCTGTACCTGCAGATTCTTGTTGTCCTTTTGTTTTTGTAAATTTAATTATTGTTTTCTACTTTTTATATTGCGTCTTCGTCCTCTTATTTATGTATTGTTACCTGGCCACTATAAAATGGCAAATATATGCCGTATGTGGTTCTCTTTCTTTAAATAAAAAGAAGGCTAACAAGCCCCTGAATCGTTATTTTAGCATAAAAATATCCGAGTATATGGTGGAATAATTGTAGGAATTTCAGTATCACATTAATCACATGATAAAACAACTTACAGGCTAATATTATTGCTATTGGACTCTAACCCGAAGCTCTTGGTAATATTCCTACGACAGACATGCCGAAACGGTGATATTCGCCAATGCCTCAAATAAAAAAATATCCAAGAGAAATTTCTGTGGTAAAATAAAACGCAGGTGCCGATTGGGGAATTAAAGGAGTGGTTGGTGCCCCTACCCCGTAATATTCGGAGAAATTAAAAACATGGTTATATTTAAGTTGGCTCTCCAATGTAATTTCTTATTTCACCTTCTTAGCATTTTTTTTTCAAAATAATTGATGGAGGACCTTTCCTTTCAAATTCTTGCTGGATATGTGAGGTTACCTTCGTGGAAATTTAGGAAAAATTATATGTTATAAACTTATATGAATTATTTACAAATGTTCCATTCTTCATTTTGCTAGTTATTGTTTATATGAAATTATGGGCATTTAAAAAAGACATTAAATTTGGCCATTGTGGCGAGCTAGGGTACAACAGTCAATTTTCGAATGCCAATAGTTGAGACAGTAGTGAGATCAGAATGTTTAATTTTTTGGGGGATTGTATCTTATCATTTTGACTAATTGGTGGGGTAAACGTTTTATTTAGAATGAGAAGCGTTATATTAATTTCACATTATTTTTGAAAATCACAAAAAATTGTTTCATCTCTGACATTTTTAATATCTCTGCAACGAAGTGCATAACATTATTACCATTTTCACCAATCAGTGATGAAAAAGTGTTATTTTGAATGAGAAACGTGATAAATATTTCATACCTTTTTGAAAATTACAAAATTGTGTCATCTTTTACATTTTTTATAACTCACCGAGGTATTTCATACCCAAGGTGCGTATGTTTAGCCACTAATATTATATTAAACCTCTTTTAGCCACCTTGTTGCATACCATCATGGCAAGGTAATCATGAACTCCCCAAAATTATGACCTTATTCCTCCCCTGCAGGTTACGCTTGAAAGTATGGATGTCTTTGAAAGTATGAAGATGATAGCGCAAGCACGCGATGAGTGTTGACGAGAGGAAATGACTCGTCCATCGGTTTGAACGCGTTAAAATGATAGCAGCAACTTGTTTGTATTGCGTGCGCGCAAGTGAAATCGATTCTTTTCCTCCAAGGTCATCCGTGCGGTGGTTTCGTGTTGGCACAGAATGCGTTGGCCAATGGCTAACTTTCTCACTCGACTCGATGCGGTCAACATTGATGGATGAGGGAATATTACTTCCGGAAGGTGATCCCATCAGCAGTTGCGGCCCGAACAGTACAATGGAGGATTCTTCGCTCGGTTTCTTGATGCGTTGTCACCAACCGCGCATTCAAATAAGTTTTTTAAATGTCGCCACACGCGTCGCTGACGGAAAGAGCGATCCGAAATTCGCGGAGAAACAAGCCGTAATAATGGCTTTTAGCCGAATTTAATATTCGTGATGGTCAATCGCACGACAGTGGCCGCGCCGAACAAAACGTACGCTCGTCAACGTATTAGTTTTCCTGTTTTTATAACAGCACTGCTTCACTTGAAGTAAATGCCGTGTATATTTGGTGCTAAGGTTGGCTCGTTAAGCTTAGTAGCAAAATAATAGCATTGAATTGTTTTCATTTTGTGTATATTTACTTACCTTTTTGACGTCAATCAAGGTTACAGCGAGCAGGAAAGAGTCAAGTGGGTCAAACCTCGAAATCTTATAGGGAAGATACTTTCAGAGGTGTACTCCCTCCAAATGAACCCTTCCCCCCGGAATTTCTTCCTCCTCACCCTAAGTCCCTCCAAAATGTATTCCCCCTCCACATAAAACCCCCTTAGAAAATGTTTCACATATATGCCTTATAAGATCAATGGATATCATTTATGAAAGCTTTTTTTTCGACTGATCATGAATTGAGTTTTTGTGTTGAGTGTTTTTTGAGCTGCGATGAGACTATTGACTTGTGCCACTACGCGCCATGTTGTGTTCTCGACTGAACGCGAAATAAAGATTCTTGGCCTTCTTGGATGGCCTCCTGTCAACAGAAACCACTCTTCTCCTGATTAAGCCTCAGCAACTAGTCTTACCTTCAACCGCCACCTCCTTCACTCATTACGTGCAGCGTACGTGCGGTTCACGAGGCTCCATTTTCTTTCCCATAACGCCCCGCGTCACGCGTAAACAATTACCCCGTTAACCGGAGGTCGGGCCATATTCCCCTCGAAGATCCCGGTCGACATCGGATGCCGTTTAACCTACATTTGTGGCGCGTTTAAAAACAGTACTGCCATCTTGTCGCGTTTATTCTCTAAGATCTCTTTTGTGGTACCGATTGATGTGCTTTTTACGTGAATATCCCTTCATGGTTAATGTAGCGTGACTGAGCGGTGCATACAAGAAATTTATTTGAGATCCTATTACCCTTTTTAATCATCTAAGGGATTTGAAAGAGTTATTTGCCTCACAGGGATAAACCGGTCGTGTTGTGCCTTTTTGTCGTGACGTTTCACTTTTTAAAAAAATTTATAAAAACTAAGCTCTTCTCAACGTATAGTCAACTGAACTGACTTTCCTGAATTTAAGAATGCTATTGTATGGAAGATGCTCAAATGAGCCTTACAATATGGTTTCTTAAATGAAATATTTTTCCCTGAAGAATTGGTCTAGTACAACTCTATTTGTCACTTTATAAATTTTCATTTATTTCACGAAGTCTTGTGTATTTTTTGTCTCAAAAAGTTGGACTATCTCATCCTACCATGGGGTGAATTTATTTTTAGTATAAACTACACTTAAATTCTTGGTAGGAAAACTGGTAGGTGTAAATAGCACAATTTGTAGTATTTTACTATCACTTTACATGACGGGAGGTTATTTATCTCTGAAAAAACTTCCAGATTTTAAATTTATCATATAATAGCTCAAAATAATTAACACATTCAGTGCGGATGACATATATATATGTCATGAGGGCTTTTCCACTCAGGCGGATGACATAAATGTATGTCTTCGGGAGTACGTTTTTCCGCTGGTCACTAGGGTGCTCCGAGCGCGCCTAGCGTTACTTTTTCACCCTCCCGCAGTTCGGGATTGACCTTACACCATTGCGGAAGTGTCCGTTTCTAGTTCTACGTGTTCCTTCATTTTTAGTGTTTTTTTGTTTACTTTAGTGCTATTTTTGGAACAATTTGGCAGGTTGAGATTTTTCTTTTCATTTCCATCGTCTCTTTTTCATCATTCTTATCGTAAATATCATAATCATGTCTTACATATGGATTATTTTTTTAAATTTGTTTTTTTTACCTTCATTTTTAATTTATTCATATTTTATGTGCTATCACAAAAATTATGATTAGACTAACTTTTTTATTAAAGATATTTATCCCCGTTTCATACTAACTACATTATAAAAAAATGATCTTAGTGCGGTGCTTCAGTTAATGATGTTATATTTGAATTTCTTTCGCTAGAAACATTTTTTATTAATGCAAATTACGTTTATCCTAGGTGATTTGTTTTGGGTCTTTTTTCTACTTTTACGGCATATTTTCTCATTCGTTTCCCTAGGTCAATTACCGATCCTCTATTCATTTCGATTTTATTTCATTTTCTGAGTTATTCATACGTGTTGGGTTAGTTGCAGATTTTCTTCCTTTTCATAAAAAAATAACATATTAATGGCGTATGCAACACTGCATAACATTATCTACAGTATTGGTCTGTATTTTTTTACTCTTTTATTTCTTTCCTTAGCTTTGTAAACGAAATTGCGGAAAAAATAGACTCAGAGGTATTTTAAGCATTACGGCATTTAACCATTATTTATTCCCTTGAAATAGTATTTTTATCTTGTTTTTTAATTTATTCATATCATATGTGCAACCACAAAAATTATTATCAGACTTAGTTTTTGTTAATAACATGTATTCCCGTCTCAAAACTTACTATTTTATTCCAAAATGTTTCCATGCGGTCCATAAGGTCGTATTTTATACTTTATTAATAATTTTAAAATAATTATTGCAAATTACGTTTTTTACATAATTTGGGTTTTTTTCCTAATTTCGTCAGTCATTGCTCCGCATCAATTACTTGTCCTCTGATCATTATGGTGTTTTCATTTTGTAGGTCATTAATACATTCTAGTGTTAGGTACAGATACAGTCTTTATTTTCATAAAAAATAACATATTAATCACATATGCAACACTTCATTACACAAATTTTACTATTTTGCTGGATAATTTTTAAGGTCCTGGGAGTCCCTCCCTACCAGCGGCACTCCCAGAGATTATTTCAACTTGCAAATGATATTTTCTTTGAAATAATCCTCTCATACGCGGAGAAAAATGCAGAAAGCATTTTCCTCCGAAATCCTTCACCAAGGGCCTTCACTAAGGGCATAATGGATTGGAAGCTGTTGGACAGGGAGAACTGGAAACTTGGCTGGGCCTTCTTCTCCACATGGGCGCAATGAGGGTTAACACGATTTCTAACGATTGGAGGTCAGAATTAGTGTGAGTACCGATATTCGGGAGAAAATGTGCCGTGATAGGTTTTTAGGAATGATGCAGGCTCTTCATTTCTCCGCTAACCGTGAAGGCATCCGTAGGACAGTGACTGCAATTTGCCCAGAATGTGAAGGTCAACCAGGGCACTATCTAAGGCCTTGCTTTCAAATGTATCATAAAAATTTGTGAGAATTTTTATTGAAATGTTTCAATTTTGCAATAACTCTGAGGTAACATAGATTAAAAAAATGTTTATCCCATAAATTTATATTTTTCTTGCCGTTCATTGTGTGTTCTACTTCAGTGACTTGAAAAAATTAAATCTACGGCCGTTGAAGCAAAAAAATACACGTAAAGACTAATTCCAAGATATTTCCGTCATTAACCTAAGGAATCAATGGTAGAAGAAGTATTATAAACGGAAATATGAAAAGTTCACTCCTTCATACAAGGAAAATTGCATGTGTGTAATGCGGGTTGCGTGAATTGTCAATTACTGGTGACGGGTGGCATACATGTATGTCATTAGGGTTTTTTACAAATTGCTTGAAATAGAAACAAAAAAAATTGCTAATTCTGTTGTATTACTTCCAAGACCACCGTTATGAAGGAAAATCACCCATCCGTCACTGGAGGTTTCGGTGAAAATATCATCCGCATTGAATGTGTTAAATAATTTCCGACGTATTGATCAAGAACTAAAATCTTAGTAAATCTTGTATGTAGAGGTCAGAATAGTGTTGCTCATTTCAAAAAGTTATTTACATAACCATTTGTTGCAACAGTTTTAGTAAAATCTAACACAAATTTCCTTACGCTGGAAAACAATCTTTTACAAAAGGTGATTCAAAGTCACCTGAAAATGCAATAAAAATTGTACCTCTGCACAATATTTTAATTACTGAGTGTAAAAGGATCATAGGCTGTTATATTTCCGAAAAGCTTATGTGCTCAATGTGTAATGCCTTTGCTAGTACGATATTGTCCACGCAATGACCGCAAATTAAGGGTGATCTATGGTTGAGAACGGGGATGCCAAAAATTAATTTTTCTTTCTTAGGATGAGAGACTCCTGTCTACTACGTCGCTGTGTAAAACTTGGTCTCACCTCAGTCATTGTTTATTGACGCCAGTACGTATTTTTTCCATCACCAAGGAGAGAGGGCAGTAGCTCTTCTTTGTATGATGGAAGGTGTAGGTTACAGTCATTACATCGACTCTGATTTCACTGCAGGCGTGGTAACATTTACTTTATTTTACGTGAAACTACGATGCGGAAGGAAAGGAGAAGACATCACATTATCATCCCGTGGGGTCGCAACTACTTCACTCATTTTTATATAATGTAAACATGTTGTAAAGAATGTTAAAGAGAAAAAATATGTCGCGATGACAAGAATAGCAGGTAGAAGAACGGAATGGAGAGATAAGTGAAACCAATCTTAGGTTTTTTACTTATGATGATGAGGAAGAATTTTTCCGTATTAAATTGCAGAAATATAAAGATTGCGCCAATTTCAATTGAGATGTTGAGAAGCCAAGGGGAACAAGTGATTTTATTTTCTAAACAGACATATTTACAGAAATTAGGTATAGAAAACAAACGAGATCAACTACATATTTAGCAGAGAATTTGATTTTCCGCTCGATATCTGCATAGAACAAAGACTCACTTGTATTCATCGGCCACCAAGGTTTTGTATTTTTCTTTTGTCAATTTCTGTACCTAACTCTGTTTAGAAAAAAAATCACTTGCTCCCCTTGGCTTCTCAACCCCTCAATTAATAAATCTAGAAAGAGGCACAGGGCCAGAATCCAATAGTAACCAAGTCCAGCTAATGATTAACTTGATATTTCTGCATTATTCCGGTTTGAAGTTGAGATCACAGCTACTATGGTTACCCTGCATTGGATTCTAGCGAAAAATCTGCATCACGCCATGTGTAGTCGGCTGACTCAGTTTATCTATAGTGGCTGTGATGTGAGAATGTGCAGATGCCCAATAATCGGTCTACGTGTCCAAGCGATAAGAGATCATATCAGCGGATATATGTGTGTATAAAAGTGTCTTATGTGAAGTGTTCATAAATCAGTCGCCGTAGCTAATAACCGGTTGATGACTCACAATATTATAAAAGTGTGTCTGCGAAGGCATTCTCATCATCTGGCAATACAATAAAAGGCGGCGCAAGTTATGTTGCGGTTGTGCAAATTAATAGTTTTTATTTTGAGATTAGAAGCGAATTATAGGGGAAATCAAACCAATGATCTAGAAAATGGGGCTGAAGTTTCGCGGATAGCAATGATCAGTACTGTTTACTCTTCAACAATATTCCTTCCCCCTAATAATTGTTATAAAATAGGCAAACTATGTCTGCAAAATAGACTTAGCATTTTCAAGCAGTCTATATCACCACCAGGTAAGTGCAATGTTAAGGTCTCATATTTTCTTAAAATTAAAAATCATCTATGGCTAACTTTTCGGAACTTTATTATTCCACTATGATTGAATGAAAAATGTTTTAAAATATTAGTTTATAATACAAAATTTTTTAAAAAATTAATCATGTTTGAAAATATCACAATGTAGAGTGAAAAAATAAGCAAGCAAGTGACCTAAAAAAGCAAATTAAGCAAACAAAAAGCGTACAAGTAATTTAACAGAAAAGAAACTCTGTGCCCTTTTCTTTTTGCTTGAAGCCTTAATTGTAGAGTGCTTGAAGTCTTGATAATGGAAAAATTAAATCCCGTAGCGTTTACAATTATGAAAAGAGGCCATCAACACTGGCATGTTTGGGAATATTCATCCCCTGCCAAACATTCTAGTTGTGGCTGGTTAGGTACTAAATGGATACAGATTTGTCGCTATACGCGCAGCGCGCTTACCTACAGTCCGATTTCAAATCAAGTGAAACTTTGAAATGGTTCCTGGAAGTTGACAAAAAAAAGACCTTCGACAAAATTGATTAGACCCTGCTCGGAACAGCTGTACTTCATTCGCTAGGCGCGGAAGTGGCCCTGAGTCGCCAAGGAAACTGATAATAAATATCGCCCCTTCTCGCGGGTGATTTCATTTTTTTCCCTATCGTCACCATTGTGTGCGGTCTTTCGTCACTATGGCTACGCGCCATCTTGAGTCACACACCAATTAATAACGACTCGAGAAAAAGAAGGAGAGTGAGTGTTTAGCCTCTCTTCTCTAATAGAGAAGGTGTTCACGAGTGAAATTTGAGAGGGAAAGTGGAATGAGCATCTGCTTGTGTGTGCATTTGCGATCTTCGGTGACCGAGACCGATTGTTTACAAGTCACGCGTGATCACAGCTGGGAAGGTCGCCCATGTATCTACATCTACTTACTACTCCGCAAGCCGCCTAAAAAGGCGTGTGGCAGGGGGTGTTAGGATACCAGCCGTTGACTAATGAAAAGAGAATGCTCTACCGATATTCCGCCTAGCATTTATTTAAATTATTTATTGTTAGGGGGAAAAACGAATATGGTAGTTTCCTTCATCAAAGAAAACGAAAGGCATTGATTGCGATTCGTTACCCACGACTAGTGTATTCATAACATAAACATTATTTGATTTTAGAAATCCCAGCTTAGACGAATGGCAACGGTCAATTTTAACCACATTTGTTAAAGGCCGAATAGATGCCCATGCAATGCCACTCCACGTGACGTCACGGGGACCTAGTTTCTATACGAGTAGATAGGAGTTTTACATCGTCTGAGGTTGCCAATGCATTCATGAGGCACAGACTTCAGGGAAACATCTCTTAATAATCACCTATTAAAACTGCCTATGGTCGGAAAGTTTCCTTCGTTTGATAAGGTATTAATAATCCTTTTTTAAGCCAAGCGCTACCAGCTAGCAGGGTACTCTGCTACCTGCTAGCAGCCTGCATCTCAGCTTCGCACATATTCTCACCTCAAGGTCACCTCATTTGGCGGCAGCGGGAGCCAGAATGACACACGGGGTTTTCCCAGCATTCATACTTAGCCATCGCGTTTTCGCGCCCTTGCAAATTTTCACTTTTCATTTAATCGCGAAAAATAGATATCGTCATTAAAAAATCTAAAAGCGAAAAATACGTACTCCATGAGTAATAATCTTTTGATTTAGGCAATAAAAAAATAATAGGAAATCACCCTATTGCGATACCTATCCTTTGGGAAAAATATCCCTCTTTATTTATCGCTTCTGTAGGACGTAGAAATATAGTTGGCTTCTAATATGTTTTTCTCCGTGTCGCTCTGAAATATATCAGTTCTCATTTGCTCAAACATTCTATGCCTAGTTCGCTGCCTCCGAGTCTCTAGCGGCTCCCAGTCCAATTCTTTTAATATCTGTGTAATACTTTCTGTATTCCCGCAGCAGTTTGTGACGAATCGCGCAGCTTATGTTTGTATTTCATTAAGTTCATGGATTAATAATTTCGGCACCGGATCCCATATGCTAGCTGAAAATTCAACGTGTGACCGGACGAGTGTGAAATAGCTCATCTATTTTAATTTCTCGTCGGAAAATCTTCCCACAATACGCTAGACGAATCCTAACTTCTTCAGGGCTCAGAAATGCGAGTGGCGAGTCATTGGAAATAGAGAGATTGCCATGACTTAAGCTACCTAATTTCAATCTACTGCCTAATCAATAATTATGAGACAAAAGAACCATCCAAGAAAATTATTGTTCATTTACTGCCGCCTACAACGCAAGGCGCCCACGTTTCCGGGCCAGATAGCGCGGTGCTCCATGTTCGCATAACTCGAGAGCTTCTCTATTCTTCAGATTTGCGGCCAATATTACTTTGGCAATAAATGGGCCAGGTAAACTGAAAATCCTGACCGGACGTGTGGTGAATGATGGAAGACCTGATAGAAGGGTTCCGCCCACTAGTAGATTAATTTTTTAGCCAAGCTTTTTTTTCAGGCGATAATTAAAATCCCAATGCATTAGAAATTCAAGGATAAGATGTTTCAGTTTTCTTATGCAATATACTTTTCCTTCCCATATCACATGCGTTTCCTAATTTCCAATTAACATAACTGCGTCATTTTTGGTCCAATGTTTGCCTCATCCGCCGACTTCAGCACGACCTCAACATTGGGTGTACTGACCCTGAGGTTTGAGTGCGCAAAATTAGCAGAATGTGTTATCGCCGAGCAATTTACACCCATTTTTTGTAATTTATTGCAATCTTGCAACAGAGGATCCACCAGTCAGCCTCTGGATATGTTGTCTCTCACTTTGCTTTCAAGTGGTTTACACAAGCAACCACTTGCCTCGCTCACGGGCGGAGCCATCCGAATTTCAGAGCATTTCGTCGAGCGTTGTTCCTTGCTACCTAGAAGTTAATTAAGATGTGTTCGTCCAACTAATCATTTCATCGATAGCGTGGTTTTCATGTTTACACTGCTCTATTGAATACGAATTAAAGCAACTATTAGTGATAATTAGGTTGATATCAACAACATATACTACTACTTGCCCTTTATTCGGATGTGTTGACAAATCATTGATGTAGGTGAAGAAAAGAGGACCTATCTTGATACTTAAGCCTCAATTGAGGCACACTTGTGGTGATTTGGGATTGAGATTGAGACACTTTTCGCTGCATTAAAGTCTTAGAAATTATTGTTTTCTGATTTTGACAAAGGACATGATCCAATCTGATGCTATACCGTAAATTAAAACGATTTTACTGCAATTAAATTGTGGACGAATAACTTGCAGAAATGTGACCATGGAAGAAAAATGTCACTTCATTGTTGAAATTAAACTTATGAAATATGAGAGAGAACGTGGTATTTCTTGTGATATGTAGTATCATCCGAAAGATGAGCTGTAATAAGTGCTGTTAACTGTTCCTCTGAGGGAGCGAGGCTTGGACGTCGATAGTTACAGAGATGTCAAGAGTGGAAGCATTCGAAATGTGGTGCTACCGAAGAATGATGAAGATGAAATGGATTGACCGAGTAAGTTACGAGGAAGTGCTATTAAGAGTGGGAGACAAGAAAAGTCTCTTAAAAACCTCAAGCAGAAGACAGGACAACTTACTTGGCCTCATTATGAGAGATGATGACCTGATGAAAAAAATCGTAGAAGGTCAGGTGGAAGGGAAGAAGGGCAAGGGACGGCCGCCAATGAGTTACATAGGACAGGTTTTTAAGGCTGTATTGGAGAAGAAATAAGTCACTATGAAAAGGCTCGCGGATAGGAGCAGGGGCGCAGCCAGGAATTAAGGCTGGGGGAGGGGGGGGTTTAGGTGCAACTAATACCGGGGTGTGTGGGGGTATGGAATATCCACCAGGATAAGCGTTAGGTGCGAGATTAATAAATTGCGGCATTTTAAGATAAATTGTTCAAAATAGTGAGTTTTACGGCTTTCTGAGGGATATTTTTTATTAATCCTTACACTATTCTATTTGGAATATCAATCCAATAACGTAAAATGGATTAAACTTAAAAATTTCTCTGAGCTCTGGGAGGGGTTTTAACCCCCCCCCCCTCGCTGCGCCGCTGGATAGGAGAGGGGAATTGAGAGCTGCGTCAAACCAATATCAGGATTGTTGACTTATGATGAACCGAAATTTATATTCCAGAGTCTTTTATCTATTAACTTCATATATTTTCTGTCCTATTTCTCGCGATTGTAAATATAATATTTTAAACCTTGAGAATGAATGGATAGCTCTGCACTCACAGCTGCGCTGTGGACAGAAAACGGATTAAAATAAAGCCAAAAATGGCAGCAAAATAAAGCTTCTAGACGGCGGAAGGAAGACTCCTCCATTTCATGTCCTTACAATTACCGCTCATCCAGTCAGCATTTCCCGTTGTCCCGGCCCAATTATAGCCGAATTAAAGCAATATGGTGCTTTTCCATTATTTTTTTATTGCCTAAATCGAAAGATTATTACTCCTGGAGTACGTATTTCACGCTTTCAAATTTTTAAATGACGATATGTATTTTTCGCGATTAGATAAAAAGTGAAAAATTTCAAGCGCGCGAAAACGCGACGGCTAAGTAGGAATGATGGGAAAAGTCCGTGTGACGTATTTCTGGTTCCCGCTGCCGCCCTGTGAGGTGACCTTGAGGCGAGGCTTGAGCGCTGATACGACGCAGGCTGGTAGCAGGTAGCAGATACCCTGCTAGCAGATAGCGCTTGGCTTAAATAAGGATTATTAATACCTTTTCAAACGAAGGAAACTTTCCGAACTTAGGTATTTTTAATGTGTGATTATTAAGACATGTTTCCCTGAGCTCTGTGCCTCATGCATGCATTGGTAATCTCAGACTATGCAAAACTCCTATCTACTCGTATAGAAACTAAATCCCTGTGACGTCACGTGGAATGTCATCCCACGGCTGCCAATCTGGCAATTTTCAAATGCGGTTAAAATTGATCATTGCCATTCGTCTGAACTGGAATTTCTAAAACCAAATAATTTGAATATTATAAATACACTAATGGTGGGTAACGAATCGCAATCAATGCCTTTCTTTGATGAAGGAAACTACCCTATTAATGTTAGCCGCGAATCTGAGTAAAGAAGCTCTCTAAGAATGCGATATAGAACTGCCTGGCTCGGAAACGTGGACGCTACCGAAAGAGGATGAGTCTGGTGCCTAGTATTGTAGGAAGCTCTAACTGTGCAATAATCTTTTTGGATGGTTCTTCCGATTTCCCATTGTTGATGAAATGAAACTGGGTAGCTGATGTGATGGAAATCTCGGAGTGACTTCCTTGAATGTAGCTCTAATTGACGCGTTGTTTTTAAATGACTCGGGATTGGCCAAGCAGTAACGCCTGCAAATTTCTTTACACATCAAAGTCAACTGCTACATCAGTGACTGCGAAAATAATTAGAAACGATTGAGGACTCGACAAATTAGCAACAGTCACTTGATTTGCTCGGAAACCTGGACGCTACAGGAGGATGGGTGTGGTGGTTAAAAAGAGTAGTTCTTTTTCTCGAGTCGTCGTTAATTGGTTTGTGACTCAAGATGGCACGTTGAGACGGAAGACTGTGGTTAGCGTGGTCTGACGGTAGGAAAGAAATGTATTCACACGCGAGAAGGTGTGATATTTATTATCGGTTTCCTTGGCGACTCAGGGCCTCTTCCTCGCCCGGCGAGAGAAGTACAGCTGTTCTGAGGTTTTGTCGAAGATCTAATTTATTCAACTTCCACGGTTAATATGAGCGAAGTTGAAGTAATTCAACTATGAATTCTATGGGTATAAGGATACATCGCAAGCGCGAGCAAAATGTAACGAAAACTGCTCAAAATGAAGAGTAAATGAAAATATTTCTCTTTACCCTACCGTATTTCTTTTGTTTTATCTACCTCTACCTTCGCGAAGATAATTGGTTTTCTCGGAGTGCTTGTTTGTTGATAATAGTTAATAGGTGTCATTTTTGCGATAGCAGTCAACGTGTAAACTCAACTTCGATGTGTAAACAAGGCCTTAACCTTCGTGGCAGTCAGGAAGTCGAGATATCGCGTTAAGTCAGCTGTCTCCCTCATTAAAAATGCGAAAGGTCGTTGGAAGTGCAAAACTGCGGGTTATGTTTGGGGAAGTCGAACGTAAGCCGAGTGCGTATTATCAGCGTTAATGACCTTGAAGCGTTGACGATTGGAGGCCGTTAAACCCCTTCACCTAGTTATTCCAATCAATCCTAGAGAGTCGAAATTCGATACTTCGACTTTGATAATCGAATAGTCGTCGCAAAATATCGACTTTTTAGGACATTAACCCTAATTATATTCAACAAAAAATTTTACTAACCACTTTCGTTGGTGAATTATATTGAAATGAAACGCCACAAAGTTACAAAAGCGCTGGTATCATTTATTCCAAGTGCCGAAAAATCAATTTTTACGCTTATTTAAAGCTGAAGGAAACTATAACTTCTTTACCGTTTTCATACTAAGAAAGACGTTATTTATGGAACAATTTTATTTTGAGTAAAAAGTTGAAACTAAACGGTACAAAGTGTTTTAACGAAACGGAAATAACATGCTGAGTATATTCAAAACATAAAAACACTGTATTTTTTAATATCGACTTAAAAATCAACCGTTTTTTTTTACTAACAAGGTATACAAGAATTTTGTAAGAACTAGGAATAAAAGATTTCTAATAATTTCAATACTTAATGGAAACTGGACTTCGGAAGAGCCAAATTTGCAGTCTTACGAGCTCTGTTTTAATATAATGATTTTTTTTCAAATACTCTACTGCAAAACATTGGAAAGAACTGGATAGTTCTGAACTCATCGTAGCTATGTGCACATTATTGAAAGCCGTTAAAAATTCGCCCTATGTGATAACTAAAATCTACCTTTTATACCGGATGGGATTAGGCCACCTGCAGGAAGTCTTCTTTTCCTGAACCAGGGGCGGATTCAGTATCAAATTTTGGGTGGGAGGGTGATGACCCGGTGAGTATGAAATATCCCCCGGAGGAGAGGGACGTTTTCCCGCGTACTTTTATTTTTAATAACCCATTTTTTACCCGTATGGGAGTCTAAAATTTCATTTTTATTCTCAACGAAAGATGAAATTGAACAAATTTAGTCATTTAAGAAGTTTAAGCAATAGAGAAGAAATAAATAGCCTGAAAAAATACTAAACTAATAAAAAGTAAAACATTTTGAAAAAATTTGGGTGGGGTGGTATTGACCCCTATTAGCTCCACCTCTATATTCGCCATTGCCTTGAACACTTGTTTACTCTTTCTAACCCAGAGCTGCTTATGCGAGAAATCAAATTTCAAGATTTTTCATTTTGAAAACTCGAAAATTTTGCACTCAATCATAATTATTGTGGTAGCTAAATATTTCTTTATTTACGATTTACACCACAAAATAATGAGTATTTTAGATATTTCCTGAATATAGCGGAAAATTTATTTATTTTTAATGTTGCTTAGAAGCAACATTGGGTTTATAATGGGTTAAGAGCGCGTCGTATGCGACGGCACGAGGCGAGGCTGTCACTTGTTTTACTCCCCATGGCCCTTGTCCCCATGGTGACCAGATGTGCGCGAAAATTTCGTGGCTCACTGAACCGGCGAATAATCAGTTCCGTCACGTCCAGTCGCTCAGTTTGATGACGTCACTCCGCTCACTTGCTCAATGATTGGTCAGTGCGGTCGAATGCGCCCAATGCGTCCCTCGAAATAGGCTCGCTATTATTTGTTATCGGGCAATCCTACCCTCTGGCATGTGATACGTGTTATTCCCGCTGCAGCTTCCGTTGCTAAGGCCACTGCAAAACGATGCTGCATGGAAAGAATCTCAATGGCAGCTAGACACAGAGGCGGTCTTTTACGGCCTGTTCGTCGACGCCATCTATTGGAAATATTGCGGGCAACCTTGGTTTTTTTCGAGCGATTTCTTTCCAAAATCCAAGGTCTCCAGGCCGGACAACAAGGTCAACGAATTATGTCGTCGTGGTCCTCCTTGTGGAAGGGCGGAAGAAAAAGAAGGAAAACTATCTGAAGTGAAACGAGGTTGGGCTAATTATTATATCCACGCTCGATTAGAAGTTAGAAGTGAGGACTTCTCAAGGATGGGTGAACCGCCTTGTGTTAGGTTGGTAAATTCATTTAATTCAATAGTTGATTGATGTCGGAGTTTTTAAACGAAATTTGCCAGTCTCGGTGGCGGCGGGGTAACGTCCTCGCCTGCCAAACAAGAGGTTCGAGTCCCGCCTGAGTAGATTTCTCCTTTCCAGGGCATGGTTTTTCGTGTACGTTTTGGTTGTTAAATTTGTTGAATACCCCGATGTAAAATGGCCAATATGAGCTGTATGCGGTGGTTTAAGAGTAAAATAAAAATAAATATGAATAATAAATAAAATATTATCAACCTGCCATGTCCAAGGAAAACATATAATCACCTGAAGAATATGGCGCTTTAAGTTTAATAAGTTTTGCAACCAAAACAATCTGAAGAATCGTCTTTGGAAGAGTACATAGACTAATAGAAGAAAAAGGTGAATACCAGTTCGGTTGTAGAAGATTTATCGGATTGGAAAGAAGGCTTCCGCGGAGTGGTGTCGATGAGTGGCTGCTTTCAGGTTATCTTCCGCGTCTGTTCATCTCAGGCGACGACATGTTTCGCAAACGGTGCGGTTTTCTTCTTCTGGTCCAAAGTGATTTTCGCAAACGTTGCAGTTTGCGAAACACGTCGTCGCCTGCAGGGGCGCAGCTAGGAATTAAGGCTGGGGGGGTCGGTGCAACTATTACCGTGGTGTGTGGGGGTATGGAATACCCACCAGGATAAGTGCGAGATTAATAAATTGCGGAATTTTAAAGATGAATGGTTCAAAATGGTGAGTTTTACGGCTTTCTGAGGGAGATTTTATTAATCCTTACACTATTCTATTAGTAATATCAATCCAATTAAGTAAAATGGATTAAACTTAAAAATTTCTCTCAGCTCTCCCTATAGTAGCACCAAAAGGATTGTATCTGTATATATTTAAGATTTCGAAATACATCGGTGTACAGGTTTGCAAATCTGTATATTATAAATATTTTATACATGTCTGATGATCCATGGTCCTTGATTTATACCAGAATCTTTAAAATATACAAATAATATCCTCACGGCGTAACCAGGGATCATCAGACATGTATAAGATATGTATAATATACAGATTTACGACGAGTTATACGTGTTTAACCTATATAAAATCCATGTTATGGCAGCAGATATAATACGTATAATATCTAGATATTATCTGTGTGGTAGAGGACATTTGCATGTATTTTATACGGATATAATATGAATACAGTATATACAATGATACGTATTAAATCTAGATATAATTCTTTTGGTGCTACTAGGGCTCTGGGAGGGGGATTTACACCCCAAAACCCCCCCTTTGCAAAACCCCCTTGCTGCGCCACTGGTCGCCTGAGATGAACAGACACGGGAGAGAACTTGTAAGCAGCCAATCATCGATTTTTCTGATTGTTGGCTGGTGATGGTGTAATTTCATTTTTGTTCTGGTATCCATAGGGACTCCATTTTTATCGAAGGAATATGTCTTGACCACATTGTCGTCACTGATTTGCTTATAACTTCGCAGGTAGCATAAGGTGAAGTGAATTAGTTTTATTCCTTTTACGACTGTCGCGTCATGATGCACCATTTAGCATTTTTAGTCGAAGTCATTTGTGTACTCGTCTAGACCGACATTTTCCCTGCGCTTAAGCTGGGAAGCGGGTTAGGCCCTATAGAATTTTATTTCTTTGTGCGAATTGTATTTTTTAATCGAAATTTCTTTCTTTAAACGAGTACAGAATGGAAATGCCGCAGTGGATGAACAAACGCAAATTAATATTTACACGAAATGGGATTTCTATCTTCCGTAGCTTGTTTAAACGGCCCACAGTACTACCAGTTTCCATTTATTCGATATCGAAAATGTCTTTTCGTGGACAAAAAGTTCTCTTCATGCGTCGTTGACGGCGATTAGTTATCCTTCATTAAATTCAGGAATGCCTAGTTACCTATTACGCTCGTTGATGAGTTATATCTTTCACTCATGCCTAGTAAACAAAGATAGTTTCAATGACAAATGCGAGAGTGGGAGCAGTCGGTGGAGACATCTATAGTTAGGAGGCGGAATGATCACGAACTGGCAAATATCCATTGCAAATAGAGTGGGAACATAAGTTGATGCAAGAGTCTGTTTGTTCATCTTGTCCTTGAAATTGTCATCACCCGCATTGTCAGCCGCTCAGTCAATCATGCAGTCCAATCCCCCCGCAGTATATTCACAAATCCAAATGCAGTCAACCTCTCTTAAAGGACACCACCAAATAGCGGTTATTTCCTATTAAAGGACAGTTTCTTAGGTCACGGGACCAGAACATTGGCCTTATGGAACCAATACCTCCAAATAGCGGGCACTCTTAATAACGGACGTAGATAGCAGAAACTTTATATTTTTGCCCCATTAACCTCCAACAACGGACACACTACGGGCGATTCTAGGTAAATTTCCCTTCCTCCAAACAATAAACACATTTTTTACTTTAGACGTATCTTAACCTGGATAAAAACCACACGCCTTGGATACCTCTTGCTGGTATTCTGGTTTTTGGTCCTTATTTTTTTTGTTGCTGCGAGTTGTGAAGTTATAATAATTGATTTCTGGTGTTGACTATCAAGGAAGACGGTTGTTTAGGAAGAAATAGTATAAAAAGGAATTTTTTTATGCATTTAGTTTTGATAATGGATGTGCCAAAAGTCGCTGAATGGACAACAATAAGCTAAATCTTAATTGAGAATATGTAAGCCCGTCATTGCATTGTTGTTATTGTGTATTTTGGGAGATTGTTTCAATACTTAGAAAATGAAAAACTGTTCGAAGGTATAAAAAAATTAAATCATTGCGAAACGATGCCGTTGAAGCGCATAATAATTGTCCGGACAGCAGCCACCTCTGAATAGCGGACTATTGTTCCGGTCCCATGTGCATCCGCTATATCGAGGTTTTCGAGATATAGGTAATCGATTTAACGGACTACTAAAAAGCCTGCAATCATTCAAACCCTCGATACAAGGAAATCAAAATATTGTGGCAATAGAGCCCCATTCATAGTTTCGGCGACTTATCTAGTCCTTACCTAGACTCGAGGAAAAGCTGGGAAGGGGATGTATTATTTATATATTTTCATTGTTTAAATGGTTGAAATTATTTAGGATATTTATCGATCTCTTTCTACCAATGTTATCGCGAAAAATAAGTCGCTGGAGCAAAAGGCATTTGACAACTTTTCATTTTCTGTCACGCCGCGCCGCCTGGTTTGAACAAGATCTTGTGGAGGTATTGGGATACTTTCCCTTGTTTGTGGATTTCGCATAATTTAATCTTTAATAGCACTAAAGGAATGGAATACGTAAAAAAATGTGGTCATGCTCTGTTTACAACTTGCGGGAGACTCTATTCGATCTTCAGCGCAGGTGAATGCAGTCAGTCAGAAGAATAGACGCTCTGTCGACCGCATCGGAGTGGTTAAAAAGAGGCCATCTGCTGGCGGCACATCCGACAACAATAGTCTCCTTCGCGCGGTGGGCGACTCAGGGCTACCAACTTCATTGGTTTTCTTATACATTGTTGAACTTGAAAGTCCTTCATATACCACAAAGGCACTCTTTAAAAATATGATTTAGGAATGTTATAGAAACATACACAACCGTGTAAAGCCACTGGTGACGATTATATATCTAGGTAATTTCGACCTTTCATTTTTAGCTTTTCAACGTATAAGCCTTTCGCTTGTAATGTGCCTTCATATTCTGAAATTAATTTCGACTTTTTTCATATTACTGTTCAAACGCATCTGGGCCAGGAACGACCTGAAAGTGCAATAGGTATTTCAAAGCAGCTATAAGTACAATTGCTTCAATGGGATATAATAGGTGTCATAAATACTTTGTTTACTTAAGATAAAAACTCTTTTACTGGTGGATTCCCGAGAATTTTTCAGTATTACAGACATTTCCCTTCTCATACTGGAGGTTTTCTCAGAATTTAATTGTTGTCTAACTGTCTTCATTGTTATCGTTATCTTTTATTGTCTGGATATCATTGTTTGCCATTAATTAGCAAGGTGGTAAAATTGCATCTTGAAAGCACCATAAAATAGAACCAATTGGAAATAATTGGTTGGTTAGATTCCCTTTTAAAGTGCTATTGGTATTTCTCATCGATTTGTCATATTAGAATAGTAATGGAGCCTTCTCAGGATCCTTTCCACTCGCGAACACTAGTTGCGCACTAGCTCGTTCACTGGCAATGGCAGCCATTCCGCATGTTCTCTAGTTTAACCCGTTTCCATTATTTCACTCCTATTTTAATCTTATTAACCTTAGTTACATGGCTTTAATTTATTAATTTGTTAGGTCAACGTAATGAAACTAATCTCGATCGGCTTCACTCTGGTAATTAACATGAAGATATCCTTAGATTTCTTGGATACACCTAATATAACAAATGAAACTCTTCATGATTGTTTAGGTATTTAAATTGGGGGCAATGAATGCTTGTTGTGGGAGAAAAGTTTCTGTAACCGATTAATCGTATAATATGATTAACTCGAGACGTATTTGATTCGGAAAATATCGGGTCCAAGTAATCGATAGTGCAAATAATCGGCGAATAGTCGCATGATTCATGATAATCGGCGTACTCGTTAAACTCTATGCAGTGGAATGGTGATACCCTCTCCAAAAGAAGAGCCAAGAAATTACCTGTCAGGCCATTTTTAGAGGGAAATGTAGAATTGCGCTCCATTTTAATGCATGGGAAATCACACAATCATGAATTTTATAGATAGGCCGATTATGACGCTATCTGGAAAAAATCCTACTTGAAGAATGATCTGAACGAGAAAGTGTCAAGAAGCTACTTTGTCTTGATTTGCCGCTGGCATTAAAGCATCTCAGGTAGCAGAGGATGTAGCCGCTGAGCAGTATTGTGGCAGGGAAGCATCGCGAACAAAAAGTGCTTATTTGAGAATAGGAATTCTTTCCCTGGCATAAAGAAGGCGGCAAAATACAGCCAGATATTGCTGATTTTGTTTCACTACATACTGACTGACAATTCGGTCGAATGTGACGTCATGAAGTGAATTTCTTGATTAAAGTATAATCATCGTGAAAAACTGACTTTACCTCCATTTTCAAAGAAAAAAGAAGCATTCGAACAATGCGAATTTTTTTCTTAATTTAAAAAAGCGAGAGGTGAAATGATTTTTCTGGGAATAAGGTGGTTTCTTATTATTTTTTTATTGCCTAAATCGAAAGATCATTACCTCTGGAGTACGTATTTCACGATTTTACATTTTATAAAGACGATATCTATTTTTCGCGATTAAATGAAAAGTGAAAATTTTCAAGCGCGCGAAAACGCGACGGATAAGTATGAATGCTGGGAAAACCCCGTGTGACGTCATTCTGGTTCCCGCTGTCGCCGTGTGAGGTAACCTTGGGGCGAGGTTTTGAGCGCTGATGCGATGCAGGCTGCTAGCAGGTAGCAGAGTGCATTGCTTAGGATTATTAATACCCTATCAAATTAAGGAAACTTTACGACCATTGGCAGTTTTAATAGTTGATTCTTAAATGACGTTTCCCTTGAGCTCTGTGCCTCATGCATACATTGGTAATCTCAGACGATGTAAAATTCCTATCTACTCGTATAGAAACTTGGTCCCTGTGACGTCACGTGGAGTGGCATTACATGGGCGCCAATCTAGCCTTTTTCAAATGCGGTTAAAATTTACCATTGCCATTCGCCTAAACTGGAATTTCTAAAACCAAATAATTTTTATATTATGAATACACCAATGGTGGGTAACGAATCGCAATCCATGCCTTTCGTTTTCTTTGATGAAGGAAACCACCCTATTCTTGGAGTGAGCACTTCGGATGCGCTGCGTTTTGTCAACTGCTGCGCCACAGTGTAGCACGGCGACCGCGTTTCCACCCATCACTGCGAATTGTGCCTCCGAGTAGCAGAAGATCATGGGGTCGTGGCGACACTAATACGAATGCACTGGGCGCTCTCCTCATTCAGTCGTTCCGGGATAGGCACGGTCGGCCAGCCGAGCATGGAAGCGAACCATGTTGGCGCTGAAGACTCGATCCTGTATAGAATCTTTCTGAGATTGCAGTGCCACATCAGCTTAGCCAAACTCTTATTCATTCGCATAATACCCTAATTTGCACGTAATCCTTTCTAACCGAGAGCTGCTTCTAAGAGAGAGCTTCTCGTTTTAAAAATATGAAAATATTCTGCTCGATCATCTGCTGTGGAAGCTATATATTTCGCCATTAGACTTTGCATCAAAAAGAACACGTAGTTGAAATCTTTCATGAATGGAGCTGAAAATATTTAGATTTTTGATGTCACTTTGAAGCAACATTGGGTTATAAAGGTTTAACTGTACTGGCTACATTAAGGATGTTTCCCATTAATTTTATATTGGAGAATTGCATTCAAATTTGAAATTACTTGACTCCTTCGCTTAAAAGAGCATTAAAATTCCTTACCTCAAATTAACTCATTTTTATTCCGAACACTACCGCAAAGATTCAAGAGTCAAAAAGCTCGTTGTCATCAGATCCAATCCAATACGTGGACGAATGAAAAAGAATATCTTTTTCATTCATGCACGCATTTTTACTTTCGATACTACGGTCATTGGGAAGTAACTCAACACGTGATACGGTTTATTGTACTTCATATCAAGACTTAATTTTTAGGTAGGCTTGATAATTTAGATGGATGGGAATGTATATAATGATACCTGCACTTCAATAGCGATCCGCGCTTATCGTGAACAGTCTCATTCATTAAAAACACTGGGAATTCCTAGAAGAATGAGGAGAGCGTAGCTCTATTTTCACTCATTAGTGTTTTTAACTACATACTTATCAACAATGCTCCTCAGCATCGTGGGGGCTTTGAATAGAACTGTGGGAAATGCTTTGAAATGGTATTCCTTAGCACATGATCTAGTGGGTGACAGGAATTCGATATGATGTCGTAGTTTAACCGATCGTGATAAACCTGGATTTTTAATCGTCTTAATTGCGCACCGGATGTTTTGATCGAGATAGTGTATCTCTCGTTTATGAATGCGCTGGAGAAGGCGGAAAGGTTGTACCTTAAATGGCGTCATCTCATGAAGAGGCACTTTCTATCCTGGCTCTGATCCTCATCTCATCCTTCCAATGATTTACGCCATCTGTTGCTTAACTCTCTCCACGCAATGCGTGTTTCACTTGTCCGCCTTAAAGGTATATCTCTGATCAGCGCATGCTGACGTGTGTAATTAATGCAGAAGAAAATCCGAGAGAATCATGGGTAGGATGATCAAGGAGGAGAAGGGATCGATTTTCATCAGAGATTCCTCGAAGCACTGACCGCGCCATAGTTATGTGACCATGCGCGCCTTTCCACCATGTGTTTTATATTTCATTTTGATGCATTTACGAGTAAAAGTAAATAATTCGATGATAAAAGGTAGCCACGTACGTTTTCCAGTGACGGAATTATCTCCATTTCGTATCTCTCTAACTACTGTCATGCTGTGAGTGTTGTGTGTTTCTTTTTCTGTGATAGTAGACCACGTGCAGTACATTTGTAACTTGTGGTCCCCTGTGTTGACGTCAGTTTTAGGTGCGGGCGAGCTTATAAGGAGAGAGAAACCCTGTATTGTGGAGTATTGCCGTTTCAAGGGTTGTTAGTAAAAATTGCCATTTTTGATTGGAACACGAATCTGCATTTAAGGCCTATGCTCAACTCCCTCCTAAGGCCAATATCCTCCAATGGTATTACGTACGGGAAATGGAAAAAGTAGCACTTCTAAATAGGTTATTTTAAAATCCTAATAAACCCCATTGTTTGCGTGCATTAAATCTTTACTTAAAATTAACAAATTCACCGATACCCTAATCTACTGGGATATTTGAATCAGCCATTCAGTTATTTTTTGACGAGGAAAATTTAGAGGGGAGCTCTTGAACTGAAAGGGTATTCCCTATCCCGCCCTTCCATTCCCATCTGTACCCTGGAGACGTCGGCGGGCTCCTATCGCGACGGCGGCGCCTCCATCCTTTTTCCTTCCCATTCCACTCCCCTCCCCGGGTGCGCGGGCGTATCAGTTGAATTACTGGGTCCCGGCCCCGGTGCGTCGTGACCTTCTAAGGACCCCCCTTGGGTCCTCATTGGTGTATTCCGCCTAGCATTCATTAAATCCGTTAGGGGGAAAAAGTAATTTCCATATCTATCCGTTCGGCAAAAGATCTCTCTTTATTTATCGTTTCTGTCGGACCTGGAATTGTTATGGGGTTTTAATGTGATGATCTCCGTGTCTCTCTGATAGATGTGTATTCTCAGTTGCTCGAGCAATCTAAGCGTGCCGCGTAGCCTCCAGAATCTCTAGCGGCTCCTAACCTAATTCGTTTAACATCAGTGTAAAGCTTTCTGTTCGCCCGTAGCAGTTTGTGACGAATCGCATTTCCTTTGTATTTTATTAAGCTCTCAGATTATTATTAAGTATTTCTGCCCCGGATACTAGATGATCGCTGCATATTCCCGGCCTCGGTGGCGGCGGGGTAACGTCCTCGCCTGCCAAACAAGAGGTCGCGGGTTCGAGTCCCGCCTGGGTAGGTTTCCCCTGTCCAGGGCATGGTTGTTCGTGTGCGTTTAATTATTAAATTTGTTGAATACCCCGATGTAAAATGGCCAACATGAGCTGTATTCGGTGGTTTGGGAATAAAATAAAATAAAAAAATATTCATGGTGTAGCCGAACGTGTGCGAACTAGCACCTCTCTTTAACTTTTTCTTCCGAAAATTCCCCTCAACACGCTTGACGAATTCTCGATTTTTATTAATTAAAACGTATTTTTCTGGGAATCCTGATCTGGGAACTCCATCCAGGTTCCTGTATTCCCATGGCAATTGTATCGAGGTTCATAGTACTAGGATGTTAGGCCCGCGCAGTGAGATGTATGCAGTGGCGTAGCCAGCAATTTCGTTTGGGGGGGGGGTCCAAAACTAGGGGGGAAATTTAAAAAAAAAACAGGGTACTAAGTAATGGGTTTTAAACTAATTTTAACACTTTTCATAATCGAAAAAACATCATTTGTCAAAGAAAAATCTTTAAAATGCATGATTTTTCAACATTTTGTTTTATTTTATGAAAGAAAATAGTTGTGTTTTTACATTTCGGGGGGGGGGGGGGGGGAGGGTTCGGACCCCTCGAACCCCCCCCCCCCCCTTGGCTACGCCACTGGATGTATGTAAGTAATCACAAAATCATTCGATTCGTATTCCGAAGAGGCTGCAGCAGCGCGCAGCCTTCGTGTGTCTAGCAGCTACAGCCTAATTCGCTTAAAATTCGCCTAACGCTTTCTGTTCGTCCTTAGCAGTTTTTTACGAATCGCGCAGCTTGCTTTTGTTATTTCATAAGTCACGCATTAAGTATTTCTGCGCCGCGGGAGCCCCTGGCGGAGACTGAGTGAATCAAAGCGACCGTGATCCACATCGAGTTAACTCTCGGAATGCGGTGGGTGGCATCCACTTCCCCTCCCCTCCCTCCCCTCAAACGCTTGGGACCCCCCACCCTTCTCACTCTCACGCTTTGCTGAAGGCGATTTCACGTCAACCACGCGCGGAACTCACTCGTCTCGACTCAAGAACCTTCCTCTATTATGGTATGGAGTTCGTTTCGCACGACGACGGGCGTATCTTTCGGAGCGCGCCTCGAAAGAGAAACATGCGCCTCGCGGAGGGCTCTTTCGCCTTTTGGCGTAAAACATCTAAAGTAGGCATGAATTACTATGAGAAAAAATTCTCCTAGACCGGGAATCGAACCACAAGCCACTCCGCTGTACACAATGGCGGCCCGTGAGTCAAATACTCGGGGGGGCACACTTCACCGGGGAGGTCAAAATTTTTTAATGTATTGTGCATTTTAGTGAGTTTTTAATTCTATCTAGGTATTAAATTAGTATAATTTAAAATAATATAACTTAAATATTTATAAAAATAAAATTTAAACGAAAACAAGGTATTCTGCAACACTGCAGCACCAAGTAGACGCCAGATTATAATGCCGCCAGCTGTAGCGGCGATGTGAACTCACTAGATACGTCGCTCTGCGCATGCTCGGGCGGTGTCCCAAGACTTCCATAAGGCACAAGCTTAGATGCGTCATAGCACCACCAGCCCCCACCACTACCACTCTTCATATAACTTCATGTTAATGGATTAGGACGTTCTGGCCAGCGCCCCACGGCTACAAATGCGAACTTCTCGCCCTATTTTTGCGTGTTTTTCCTTCATTTTTGATGCATGCGATCGAAAAAAAAACACTTTGGTTAATTAGATGTATAATTATAGTTGAATGGGTATTTATTTATTTTTTGCTTTTTCAAATCTTTGGGAGGGGCGGCGTCAGAGAGTCCTTAAGGGGAAGCCGCCACTGGCTGTACAGGTTCCTGGTTTCCCATGGCAATTGTACTGAAGGTCATGGTGTTAGGCCCTCGCAGTCCATCAAGGATGGCAACGCGAGGGGAAAGGACTTCAATGAAGATACAACCGGTTGAGAGTCTCAAACCTGCGCTATATGTGTCATTTATAATATTTCTAAGCCTACCGCGTGAACGGCGGTGAAATATACATGAGTTGCTTTGGGAAATAATTCCTTTGAACCGGGAATCGAACCATGGACCTTTGGATTTCCGGTCCCCTCGCAGACCACTACGCTATATGGTCCAGGAAGGGCACAAGACCTGAAAGAAGAAAGAAAGAAAAGAAAGACGAGTAATTTACTTGTATATTGAACTCTATTTTCAGCATCTTTAAGTAATAAGTTTATTGATTAATCTTTGCCGTGAGGCTTGACATATATATGGTAAATGAATGACTAATGTGCAGATTTTGATCAATGTCCGCGCCGACGGCGCTACTCAAGACGCTGTACTCGTGAATCCATGACTCACCCAAACTAACCAGTTGACAAAAATATTGAATTTAATTTGCACAAATATTTGCGTTTTCGGTGTAGAATGATGTTTGGGTGAAGAGGAAAATTAAAAATAACAATTTGACTTAAAGACTCCGAGATAAATGATTACATTAAAGTTCACAGATTGATGAAATGATGTTTTTAGTAATTGTTTGGATTTTAAACCCTTTATAACCCTATGTAGCTTATGAGCTACATCAAAAATGTTAATCTTTCAGCTCTATTCAGGAAATACCTAAACTATCCATTATTTTGTAGTGTAAATTTTAATGATGAAATAGTTAGCTGCCACGATATTTCTCATTGAATGTAAAATTTTCAAGTTTTCAAAATGAAAAATCTTGAAATTTGATTTCTCTCAGAGTCAGTGCTGGGTTATTATGGGTTAAAGATATTTTTGTGTGTACCAAACTGGTATTTTGTTTAGATTTTTCATTTTTTAGCATTGCCAACCCATATTAATCCTTTTTTTTCCTCCTTTCTAGCGGTTGAGTGGATAGTGGCGGCGGCGGGCGGCAGTTGAAGCACTCAATCAACACATTCCATTCATTCGCCTGTGCTTCGGCAGAATTCGTGAAGTCCACCATGAAGCCATCCTTCGCAGCTGCTGCGCTCATCGGTACGTGATGCTCACTTGTTCTTTCCTTGCTTCCATCACGCTATTGTACTCTATATAGTACCATCAATACTGTGGGTCAAACTAGGTTCCCAACAAATGAAGCGGCGCCACTTTGGACGAATTTTGACGTTAGTTATTCTATGGCTTGAAATAAATACTTGCAATTTTCTACGATTGTTAAATTTATTACGAATTAGGATTCATAGTTACTATTTCACCGTGAAGATGATGTAGTCACGTTGGAACCTAAGTCGAGATAATTTTAATAATACTCGAAATATGCAGGTGTTTATTTCAATGTGGACAAATTCCACTCCATCACTCTTGAACGTTCAGATTTTATTATTCTAAGGCCATTCATAAAGGAGAGTGGCAGAGTGGAAGATAAATTTGTTTATTTTTCAATCAGAAAATAGTATTACGTCTTCTCAAACACCGTACCTCATCTTTCTGTGGTGAAGGCATTTTAACAGTATAAATTTTATCGTTTTCCTAGTTTTTCTAAAATTCTTAAAAAATAAATTCCATGAGGGTTAGTAAATCCTAGAAAAGGGCATGTAATACATAAGATATGGTTGGAAGGAAATTACTTTGCTTTTCTACAAAACACACACTTTATTGCGGGCAATAAAGTGTGTGTTTTGTAGAAAAGCAAAGTAATTTCCTTCCAACCATATAATGGAATTCTACAAAGTAAAGGCCTCAACAATTCAGTGCATCAATGCATAAGATGCTTATGAAATATTTCTAACCTTCCGCGTGAACGGCGGTGAGATTCATGTAAATCGCCATAGGAAAAATTCACTTAGGGAGTCGAACCACGAACTCGCAATTCAGGATTCCTTTGGCAATTTTGAATTCGGGAGCCTGAAAGCGCAAGAAAGTTCAAGGCCCGTAGTACGATTACCTGGCCAGGGAATTCATTCCTATTATAATTTATGTGCTTAGTTTTTCGGTCAAAATGTTGGTCCTTTCATTAGTCTTTACTTCGAGTGAAGTGGATGCTGATGCGTGTAGCTACGCAGCGACTCTGCCATCGATGCCACACAAGATTTTTATTAGTTCCTCGGGAAGTGTAGATTTTTACTCTTGATTCATTGGCCCGATATTCATTTCCAGAGGCCTTGAAGCCATCCGTTTTTCATCCTCGCGTGGAATAATCAGCCTTTGCGATCCATATCCTCTGTGAGATTCTCCAAGATGAGTTGCATAAGAACCGAGTTAGCGGCTAATCTATACCCTCATCTCGCTAATATCCTGATGCTGGAGTATCGTGCGCTCTACCCCAATTCGACTGCATCTTGCATCAAGAGATAATATAAGGATTACCCTTGTAACACATACAGCGAGACTCTTGACTCAATACAAGTCCTGTATTTTATTATCGATTATCTCAATCTCCGTAAAGCCTTCAATCTTGTACCATTCATCATCACTGGCCAGCAATCCTGGAATTGGTTTGACGCACCTCTCCACGCAATTCTCCTATAAGATAATCTTTTCGCATCTACGTATTTCTTCTCTTTCACGTCCTTCTATACCTGTGTCATATATTTTATTGAGGTCTTCCTTTTCCGCTCTTGCGACCCTCATTTTTCTCAGCGATTGTCATCATCAGACTATTATGCCTCAAAATATGGCGATTAGGTTGTTCCAGGGGCGTAGCCAGGAATTAAGGCTGGGGGGGTTTGGTGCAACTAATACCGGGGTGTGTGGGGGTATGGAATACCCACCAGGATAAGCGGTAGTTGCGAGATTAATAAATTGCGGAATTTTAAAGATAAATGGTTCAAAATGGTGAGTTTTACGGCTTTCTGAGGGATATTTTATTAATCCTTACACTATTCTATTAGTAATATCAGAGAGTATGAGGGTTCTGGGCGAACCCTTCGAAGGATACAACACACCGGGGCCGGGAACCAAGCCCATGGCTTATGCGCCCGATCACCCGGGGAGGGGGAGGAGAGGAAGGGAAAAGGAAAGAGGCGCCGCCGCGATAGGAGCCCGCCTCTGGGAGAGGAAAGGTGTGGAAGGAACGGGACAAGGGAAAAATACCTCAACGCTATAGAAGCGAAGAGGGCCCTACTATTAGCGAAACCAAGCATTCGCAATTAATGTGCCAGCGATTTTAGATTAGTAATATCAATCCAATTAAGTAAAATGCATTAAATTT
Organism: Ischnura elegans; assembly: GCF_921293095.1. NCBI lineage: Eukaryota > Metazoa > Arthropoda > Insecta > Odonata > Coenagrionidae > Ischnura > Ischnura elegans. Next base: position 97,572,084 of record NC_060255.1, on the reverse strand, counting down.
AAATATTTATCTGAGCTCTAGGGGGGGGGTTTAACCCCCAAAACCCCCTCTCGCTGCGCCACTGGGTTGTTCCATCTTCTTCTTAAGGCTACCGCGAGATTTCTCTTCTCTCGTACTATTCCGATGTCTTCCTCGGTCTATCTATTTGATCGTCATCAATCTTCTGTATCTCCACATTACGAAAGCCTACACCCTTGATTTATCTGCTGCTGTCTTTGTCCCAGCAGGCTAATGCCAACGGTGTGATTATCTCCTCCCTTATTCGTTCCATACCCTCTCCTAGTGGCGCTTATGACATATGAGTCTTCGTTCGCGTCCTCCTGATGCCCTACCAAGTCGACGGTTGGAGAGCGCCTCGCGGCGGAAGACGAAAGTGAACGAGGCCAGCGCATATGTGTGTTGACCTGGTGACCGCCTTTCTTTTGGTCCCAAGTGGCGACCTCTACAGTGCACCTTCTTCTCGCACCTTTTGTGGACAACGCGGACCAAGTCGCTTCGAACACGAATGCCGTTGGTATCGTTCGTAAAATTGACTCTTCCTTATGAAGCGCTCAACCGAAGCGTCCACCAAATTGTGGAATCTTTTTTTAAGGCCGTTGTACACGGGGGCACGTCACTGCAAAATCTGAAGTGTGTACGAAGGCGCAGTCAAAAACTTTGGTCGTGTAAAGCGACTGACTTACAACTTTCCAAAATATCCTATGATTTGTGCCTGCCATACACCCAGAAATCACTACTCAATTTCAACTTTTGGGCGTAGAAACTGTAATTCTCAACGGATTTTGATCAGACACGTTCTAAAACGTTCATATTTATCATAAAAATATTTCTAAATTGCATGCCATACTACATAGACTTGAGATGGCAAAATAGCCCCTGTTCGAATTCATTTTGTGCATTCGCGCAATTGCACGCCATAAAGAGGAATTAATGCAATTCTAAGCCGCGTAATTACGCGCCCCATGTTGTAGACTTATTTTCGGATTTTATTGGCGAAATATTCATTATTTTTAACCAGAAAGGCCAATGATTTAAAGCATTTGGCAGTCTGTAGACTGGTCTCTTTTCCAGGTGAAAGTATTTCAAATATTCGGCGCCGTTTATAAAACATTGAGTTAGGGTAAATGGCTGAAGTCCGAGTTAAAGAAAAAAGTTAGCAATAAATTATCCAAGAACGAACTTAGCGTGAGATTTAATGTACACACCCGTCAACGGCGGCGTCCATTGATGATGATACGGAAACTGTTGAAATGTAGCGATTTAGGGGTTTGGTGGATTTGTAACTGACGGTGAAATTAGTGTGAAGTTTTGGATCGCATTTCGTCGTAGTCATTTTATTTCATGTGCTCATCATCCGTCTTTTGTTAGCTCAAAACGTGTATAACGGTAGAAAAAAAATCTCCTCATCATTGCTCAAAAATCCTAAGATTGGTTTGACGCAGCTCTCCATTCCTCTCTCCTATCCGCTAATCTTTTCATAGCGACGTATATCTTCTCTTTTACATCCTTTACAACCTGTACTATGTAATGCCTCGTTCAGATTACGATTGTTCCAGTGATTGTCGGACCTATAGTGCATTCACACGACGATGGTTAAAACCTGTGCTGCCCTCTAGTGCTGACATCTAAAGTGAACTGAGTAGGGAAGTAATGTCCTGACTTTCAAAAATAAAAAAAAACTCTTATAAATACTCAGTACTCTTATAAATGAATATCTCTACCCATCCTTTTCCCCTGTTCTGGCGTCCGTTTTAAAATTCATCAAGTAACTAGGTAACAATAGTAAGATAAACAAATCATAATTTGCGCCTGAAGATGATGATAATTCATTGAAACCCGGGTCGCGCTCTGATGAAAAATAAGAGGCATAAGTAATTGCCTGATATGCAGGAAAACTTATAATGGAATACCACAAAGTAAATCAAGAGTTAGTGAATTTTATTGCTTTCCTTGTATAGAGACCTCAACCTCCTTGTCAAAGGGGTTCGCTCACCTAGTTGAGGTCGCTCAATTTTAAGAGTGCATGGAATTCATTGCAGGAAAATTTATATGAATATTGTATGTTCATCATTTTTTTCGTGAACGTCCTGGGCAAAAACAAGAAACATGCCTTCGTTTATCCCTGACTTTAGCTTTTTATTTATAAACAAATAATAAAATCAAGCATATTGTTTTCATGGGTCGATAAAGGACCAGTGTTTCCTAACATTTTGTAAAATTCTTCTTTTTTGTAGTGAGAAACCATGATTTGCTCGTAAAAAGTCCTTTAAAAAGTCAGTTGGATGTGCGATTTTCCCTATATCTTTGTTCTTTTTTAAAAAAAAATTTTCTCTTAAATTAAAAACATGTCTCTAATATGACCGCACAATAGTATACCTTCTATGTTACTGAGAAAAAAGTGGCCAGCGTCAAGCAACGAAAAATGAAATCATGTGATGTTGTGATACGACGCTTTCCGCTGAGTTACGTTATAGAGGACTAGTGAGGGGAGGCCGTAGTTTATCCAGTTGAAATTTGATTTTTGTTGCTTCTATGGGTTCATTGTGATCGGTTTTCAAAAATGTCCGCTGGGCGGCTATGACTGCAGAGCGATCCATTTATTATCTACATTTACAGGATGCAATCGCGAGAAATAGCATTATAATGTTATTGATTCGATAGATACGATATCAGGAGTATAAATTTCAACTAACAGGCTTAAATATAGTTTGTTTTTCTGTGAAATTAGGATCGCCATGCCCCTCTACGGCGCTATTGGCGACTTTTGTAAACCTATTTACATTCGAGGAGAGACGACACATCTGTAGGGCAACTTGTCTCGGCGTCAAAATGATGTGCCACCGTACTTTGCAAAGTCATATAAGGGCTGAAGTGCTTGCTAAAATAATTATAATACGTCATTGTAAGGAATTATATGTCTTAAGGAATGTTATGTCATATTTTTTAAATGAAAAATTCAAAAATGTGGATATCCATGTGCAATAAATGACTCCGCGCACCGTAAAATTAGCCGTTTTGTCAACTTCATGTACTTTGTAACTCTACCCTGGGAAAACAAGTAAGTCTAAAGCGTTCATCTTCCAAAATAAGATGCAAAAATTGATGGAGATAAATGAAATGGCTTTGGCGTATTTTTAGAACGCACATTTTGCTGCCAATGATTTAAATATTTCATAGCAGAGAATCATCTAGTCCTATACGTATTCTTGCCCTCACGTCTTCTTTACCGATGGTGACAGTTTTCGCTTTTACGATTCTATGACGCACTACTTACTAGAGTCGCCGTGACTCGATGAATCGACGGGAAACCCGTCCCTTCGCGGCGGCGGAAAAATCAGCATTGTCGTTCGTCGTGGAGTTTTGGTCGCTTGTCTTTTTACGGGAGGTCAAGCGGTGACGTCATTGGAAATCCCGCGTCCAACTCTCCGCTCTGCCAACAAGAAGAAATCCACCCTACAAGCGCGTGTAAGCGCGTGAATTCGTGCAGAAGAATACGAGTGGGGAGAGCGATGTACGGATAATGCAGAATAGGGTAGTTTCCTCCATCAAAGAAAACGAAATGCATTTATTGCGATTCGTTACCCACCATTACTGTATTCATAATATACAAATTATTTGGTTTAAGAAATTCCAGTTTAGACGAATGTTAATGGTCAATTTTAACCTCATTTGAAAAAGGCCAGATTGGCGCCCATGCGATTCCACTCCACGTGACGCCACAGGGACCTAGTTGCTATACGAGTAGGTTGGAGTTTTACATCGTCTGAGATTACCATTGCATGAATAAGGCACAGAGCTCAGGGAAACATCTCTTTATAAACACCTATTAAGGTCAGGAAGTTTTTTTCGTTTGATAAGGTATTAAAAATCCTTATTTAAGCCAAGCGCTACCCGCTAGCATCCTGCGTCGTATCAGCGCTCAGAGCTTCGCCCCAAGGTCACCTCACACGTCGGTAGCGGGGACCAGAATGACGTCACGCGGGCTTTTCCCAGCATTCATACTTAGCCGTCGCGTTTTCGCGTGCTTGAAATTTTTCACTTTTCATTTAATCGCGAAAAATAGATATCGTCATCAAAAAATCTAAAAGCGTGAAATACGTACTCCAAGAGTAATAATCTTTCGATTTAGGCAATAAAAAAATAATAGGAAATCACCCTATTGATGTAATAGTTGAGTAGTTGGGAAATAATTGATGAATATCTAAAAAATGATTGATGAATTTGATCGCCTAAATGTACTATCGCTGAACGGTATCGCATAGCACCCAGGCAGCGTGGAAAGTAATGAGCCTACCTCTTCCCCCTCCCCCCGAAGGCAGCGACCTTAATCCGACTCAACCCCCACCCCTTACCTCTCTCCGCATGCAAGAGAGCGTTTTATTGGATATCATCAGAGGCATTGTTATGAAAGGTGGGTGCGTCTATTTCTGGAGAAAATTTTATTTCCATAATGGAGGTTGGTTTCAGAAACGAAATGGTTTTTGTTTTTGGTTAAAGTTCAAAAATGCTCTGTCAGATGTACTTCATGGCCATTGAATAAACGAAATAGGTAATTTTGATTTTCACGCGAAAAAAATGCTCTGTCAAATGTACTTCGTGGACGTATAAAATCGTTTCAGGCTTAATTTTGTGGAATAATGCTGTATCCATGATTAAAAGACGAATGGTAATATCCACACTATTTTATTGAACACTCAAGGACCGACCATGGTTTCGACACTTGGTCATTTGTGTCATTTTCAATCTGTGGAAATGACACAAAGTGTCGAAACCATGGTCGGTCCTTGAGTGTTCAATAAAATAGTGTGGAAATTACCATTTGTGTTTTAATCATGGATGTGCTTCATGGAATGACTGCCTTTGAATAAAGAGCCTTTAGGATAGAACTATCTACAGTATATCTACGCAATACCACAACCTTTCTTTTAAACCTCGATGTATGTAGTCAATGATAGATGATTCCAGGTTTAAAATATCTGAAAAGTATTTTTTATCGTGCTGTATCCACCTCCTTTAATTTAGGACTCACGAAAGAAATATTGAAGGAAATGTATTGTAAGAGCCTTATTGTCTAACTTATTTCATTTTACATAAAAATAACGGTGTTATAACTAGCGTCTCATGTGTTTTTTTTTCAGTTTAAGGCTTTGCTTTCGGCTGTGACAAAATGCCGTGTCATTGGTCATCTCCCGCATAGCTTGCACTCACAAATATGCTAGAAACGTGTCAATATATTGCTAAACTATCAGGCTATTATAAATTATTTTTTTCCCAAATCGAACTATTATTATTGGTTTTAAACCACCCTTTGTGAGCATTGATCTCTCTGTATCGTCCACCAATACCATCCAGAGTCAAAGGAATTAAATATTACCGATATACTTACTCCAGTAGGCACAATATGGTCGTTGGAGAAACTTCCTTCTGTCTTCAACAGCCATCATCCGTGCTCCTAACCCTCAGTCTTCGTTTTCTAAGGTCCTTCCGTACCCGTTCTTCCCATCGCAGTGTAGGCCTTCCCAAAGGTATTCCGTCATCCAGCTTCCCGGTGAACACTCTATGACCATATGTTATCTTCCCTTCATAAGATATAGCCTGGCCTTCTTAAACGGTTGCTTTTAATCCAGGTTCTCTATAACTTTCTCTCAGTGCCGTATTTTTCCTAATCCTCGAAATTCCTACCTCATGAATCGATCCAAATAACTTTCTTAGAACTTCGTTTTCAGGATTAATGAGATTTCTTTCTTAAGTGTTTGTAAGGGAGAAAATTTCATGTCAGTAGGGTGGGACTGGGTTTGATATGGCCTTATAGATTCTTATTCTCGTTTCATTTATGAGATTTCTTTCTAAAGTCTCAGAAAGGAATCAAACTTCAGATCATTGGAGTGGACTTAGTTTAATATGGTCCTATATATTCTTATTTTCGTTTCGTTTACGAGATATCTTTCTTAAGTCAAGTCTTTGTGAGGGACCTAACTTCAGATCAGTAGAGTTGGACTGGGTTTAATATGGTCTTATAAATCCTCATTTCCATTTCATTTATGATATTTCTTTCTTAAGTCTTAGTACGGAAGCAAACTTCAGATCAGTAGAGTTGGACAGGATTTAATATGGTCTAACAGATTCTCATTTTCGTTTCATTTATGAGATTTCTTTCTAAAGTTTCAGTAAGAAATCAAACTTCAGATCAGTGGAGCTGGACGGGATTTAATGTGGTCTTATAGATTCTTATTTTCGTTCCGCTTATGAGATTTCTTCCGTGAGTCTTTGTTAGGGAGCAAACTTCAGATCCGTTGAGTAGGACAGGATTTATTATGGACTTATAGCTAACCATCGATACTAGAAAGACCAATCGAACGGATGTGATGCTTCATCTTAATATCTTTTTACCGGAGAGAAACGAGCTAATAACATCTACATCATGCCACTACTAACGTGTTTGGCAGGGGGTGATCAATCACCAGTAGATATGCATGTCGATCACCACATGCACACCACACGGTCGTAAAAATATTAAGCAAAATATTATTAATTATAATAATAATATGTGCACATTCATGAAAAGGCAAAACTTTTCGACGGCTATCAATTCCTATAACATTTCGATGGAAGGTAAAACATGGGAAAAACAAAAACAATCGATGAGTCGTCCTAGCGAGTGGCGCAATTATTTGATTAATCGAGACAGCGTTCCTATCTTTAATAATACGAGGAAAGAATGACATCTTAAATATCTCTGCCTTGCAGTCTATCTCTTTTATTTTCTTCTCATGATCACGTCCAGAGGCGCAGCGGGGGGGGGGGGGGGGGGGGTTTAGGGGTTAAACCCCCCCCCCCACCCCTCGTTAGTGCTCGGAATTTTTTTTAAGTTTAATCCATTTTACTTTATTGGATTGATATTATTAATAGAATAGTGTTAGGATTAATAAAATATCCCTCAGAAAGCCGTAAAACTCACCATTTTTTACCCTTTATCTTAAAATTCCGCATTTATTAATCTCGCACCTATCGCTTATCCTGTTGGGTGTTCCGTACCCTCACACACCCTGGTATTAGTTGCACCTAAACCCCCCCCCCCCCAGCCTTAATTACTACCTGCGCCCCTGATCAAGTCTACCGTAGTACGACGGTAAGCGAAGGATATGTTTGTCGTTATCTGAGAAAAAATCTTCTCCGAATATAATGAGTCAGTTTAGCCCATACTTTGCTCTACGATCCTGTAAAGATTTCCATCATTAATCGCCCAACATATTGGAAACGCTGCACAGTGGGCTAGAATCGAAAAAAGCTGGCCAAAACCTCAAAATCGATTTTTTTGAGCTAGGAAGTTGAAACTTCGCATACACATTTTCAAATAAATTGTCCATAACTACCCAGATTATTTTGGTCCTGTGTTTTCACTTTAACAGTATATGTGAGGTCAAAGTTGAGCAAATTTAGCGAAAAACGACCACCCTCGAATTTTTCTGAAAATTGCCGACTTTATCCTCGTGCAGTGGTTTTATAAATAGTGTTACCGAATAAACTGTTATACCATATTAATTGGCACTTCTTATTCTTTCATTTGAAGGGTTTTTAAAGATTTTGTTTCATCAATAACCATAGATACATAACAAAATGGCGGAGCCTGTTTTCAACCCATTTTTTTACATAAACGTAGAAAAAAAGTAGACATTGTCACCGGCTTACACTAAGTAACTTATATCATATCGTTCTTTGAAGCTTCTATATTGTGAATCTAAAGTCAAACCTTGCACCAATTTGCAACCCCGAATTTTAAATCGTTTTTTCGAACGCACGGACGACGCCGGTTCTGTCCGGCGGCGGCGGAGAGTACGGCGACGCGGCAAGCGGGTGGATGCAATATGGTCTCATTCACTTTTATGTGTGGATAACAGATATATTAGTGACAGAAAATAATCACCAGAAAGTAAAATTAATAAATATTGCTACGAATGACTCTCATTATGCAATCGCTGGGCACTGCAAGAGGTGCACTGAAAGGTTTCTTTCTTTGAGTGCATTCCGTGGAGAATGGTCTTAAATCGCGTGCTTTAAGTGGGGAAACGGACTCTTTTACCAACTAATAAACTTTTTAACAATAACAATTAATATATTCCTTAAACGTGATGGAAAATGGCTCAATACAGTACTTCATTTTGCCGAATTTTCCCAAATCAAGTACTGTCTTGGTGCTTGAAGAGTTCATTATTCTTATCCAGTAAGGTTATTTAGTTTATATTCTTGATTTAAAGCAATTAATAACTATTCCTTATGCAGCACAATTTACATGTTGCTCTAGTTTAGCCAGTGCAGATGGACGTTAATTCATGTTTTCAGGGTTGTATCGAGAGAACGAATAGGAGGAAAACGAATGCAAAAGGAAGATACAGTGACCATCCTCGGAGGCAAGAAGAACTCTTACTAAGTGGATAAAATGCAACCCCAAGTATTATGTTATGTCAGATTAAGAGGCCCTCTCACTAAGTAATTGTTTCCATGCAGCTCACACAATTTCGGTGCAAGGGTCTTCGAAAATCTGAAATGCCAGGGATATAATATTAACCCCAGCGATGAGAGAGTGACGCGAGCATATGATTTCATTTACCCGAGTGAAAGAATTGTAGCAGAGGTTACATAAGAAGTTTCCAAAAATGGTTCTGCATCTTACTGCGACTCGAATCTTAACGTGCATTTCCACAGATCCAAGTTTCGCGTCGAATATAAAGTGCACTTTAATTTGCAAACACGGCTTTGATAGCAGTTAGTACATGCGCAATATAATCGCACGTGAGAACGAGGGCCTATGTCTCATGAATTATTGCTCGTGAGCACCTTTGTGCCTTCTTGTTTAGGTAAAAAATGCTGTTCGTTTGGCGAAGCATGAAAGAGGCACGAGTATTCAAAAGCCATCACAATTATTCTAGATGTCCTCTCCAAATAATTTAATTTTCTCTCTCTCTTACTGGCGCTTTAAAAACAATTTTGCTATGCCACCAAACGTACATAAGGTCTTCATTCACGGAGCTGACATTGCAAAAGAGTCCATTCTTAATTGCGACAACTGTCAGGGGAAGCAATATAGGCACGGTATAAGGACGTGAGAAAGTTCCGTGAATGGTTGACTAGAAAAATGGCACAAGTGGCCACAAATAGGGATTTATTCCGAAGACAACTCCTAATGTCATAACTGATGATGACAAAAATTACGCCAATTATACTGGAGGAAACACACAGCTTGCTGAAAAATGTAATGGATCTGTTTTTGAAAAAGGAAAACTATGCTTTAGCTCAGACAATGAAAGTGATAAAAACTCGTCAGATAGTGAATGAAAAACAGTAATCTTTTATTGCTGACAGTGCTAATTGCAGTATGTTAGTTGGGAAAAGTGTAAATTGTGTTGCTTTTGTTTGTGTTATGTTTGTATGGTAAAATATTTCTGAAAAATAACCATTTTGTCAGCAGCGCAGTTTATTAAGAATAATGACGTCGATATATAGGTAAGAGATTTAAATCAATACTTTAAATTGAGCATAAGACATAGATTAAAATGAACTGTATTTCTTAGAAAGAATACATTATTCGATGTGAGTAATATGCCTTCCGAAACTTTTAAAGCTAGCAGGAGTTCAAACCAAAAACAAGTTCGAAGGGCTCGGCACTACAACAATACTATAAAACGACCGTTGTCAGAAGGCCTTTAAATATGTATGGCAGGTTAGGAAGTGGAGGCCATGGATCATCAAGGGCTCTTGCCTAGAAATAGAGCTTGTTAGTTAGTAAAAGAGTCCGTTTCCCCACTTAAAGCACGCGATTTAAGTCCATTCTCCACGGAATGCACTCAAAGAAAGAAACCTTTCAGTGCACCTCTTGCAGTGCCCAGCGATTGCATAATGAGAGTCATTCGTAGCAATATTTATTAATTTTACTTTCTGGTGATTATTTTCTGTCACTAATATATCTGTTATCCACACATAAAAGTGAATGAGACCATATTGCATCCACCCGCTTGCCGCGTCGCCGTACTCTCCGCCGCCGCCGGACAGAACCGGCGTCGTCCGTGCGTTCGAAAAAACGATTTAAAATTCGGGGTTGCAAATTGGTGCAAGGTTTGACTTTAGATTCACAATATAGAAGCTTCAAAGAACGATATGATATAAGTTACTTAGTGTAAGCCGGTGACAATGTCTACTTTTTTTCTACGTTTATGTAAAAAAATGGGTTGAAAACAGGCTCCGCCATTTTGTTATGTATCTATGGTTATTGATGAAACAAAATCTTTAAAAACCCTTCAAATGAAAGAATAAGAAGTGCCAATTAATATGGTATAACAGTTTATTCGGTAACACTATTTATAAAACCACTGCACGAGGATAAAGTCGGCAATTTTCAGAAAAATTCGAGGGTGGTCGTTTTTCGCTAAATTTGCTCAACTTTGACCTCACATATACTGTTAAAGTGAAAACACAGGACCAAAATAATCTGGGTAGTTATGGACAATTTATTTGAGAATGTGTATGCGAAGTTTCAACTTCCTAGCTCAAAAAAATCGATTTTGAGGTTTTGGCCAGCTTTTTTCGATTCTAGCCCACTGTGCGCTGCTCTTTTTATCGTAAACTATTCATCAAGAATCTGTCCGGCCTGCGCTGTACTGTATTGATTTCTGCTATCAGTCCCACTTCATAAAAGTCTCACACGCTAGCAGCATATTCAATTGGTTCGTCCGCGGCAAATTGTCGCTTACTTTATATCCTGAGCTCTCCGTTTGGTGGCTTTTGCATTTAATGCCTGGAAGTGCTTACGATATTACGATCAATTGTAAACCGAACGTCTCAGCAGCTAAGTGACATCGGAAAGACTGACGAGTCAGAGAATTACGCTTTTCATTTTTTATTGCATACGCCACTATACATGACATTTTAGGTCACTTTAACAATTAAATTCATTGCATTAAAAAGTGTGTCAATAATTGTGTGCTAGAGATGTCGAAACGGTGTAAAAAAAAGAGGCATTGTCCTCAATAGACAGCGGAAATCAGGCTCGAAGGTAAGCAGGACCTAAATATGATGACGTACTTTCAGCATCAATCAATAAATTATCCAGCTGTAAAGGCCGGTCTCGGGAAAAATTAGAGAAAAATTAAATTTAGCGCTTAACTTAAAATTAGCTTAGTGGCCCTGGTGCGCTAAAAACATTAACGAGTAGACGCCATATGTCAATCATCTGGATAACTAACCGTAAACTGCCGTGAACACTGTATTAATATGGAGTGATTTCTTAGCTACCTTGGTGTATTTTCGAGAGTTTAATTCACCATTCCGTATAATATCCGTGTTATTTTTCATCTAAAGATGTCTTCTTCCATCACACACGGCTTGAATAAAAAAACACGGGTAAATAGCTCATGATACACTTAAACAAATGACTGCGATAATACATGTTCCTAAAATTCCACGCTAATTTACTCGTTAATTTAAGATCGACCAAACCCCACGCACAACTCGGAACATAGAACAACTAGGATGGGAATGAATGGCAGACTATAGATTGAAAACTAGACTAAACCTATTTTGTAAACTCAAGAGCAGTTTATTTTCCGACGAAATTAGCCATACCCTACGAGCCCTAATACACTACGGTAGATCAGATCATATAAATAAAATAAGAGAGGTGGATTATAGAACAGATAGATTTGTAATGTACTTTTTTCCGCAATCGATAAGAGACTACAACGGCACCGCTGGGACTTAGAAATAGATTAATTGAATGGTAGTGTAGTTTACTTACTTATATATATATTTCTTAATTCATATTTCTGAATTTTCCTAGTATTTATAACTGCATGTTTTGCATGCTCTATCGTCATAGGCAGACTGCTTTCAGAAGTCGGATATAGATTAATCCCATAGTTTAAGTGCCATTTGTAGCGTGCTATGCTACAAATGAATGTTCGTGTTCGTGAAAGTAAATTTTAATCTTCTTGTACATGTCGGTGGTGGTTAACCCCCTGCAAAAGACCTCTGTTGGTGGCTTGCAGGGTAATACGTATAAGGTTTAGGTGTAATTTCACCATGCTCCGCGCTATTTTTCTATGAACGCCGTCCTTTTATTTATTTTTTAGCGATCCCCCTATCACCGAAAACAGCTCACATTGTCCTTTTACGTTGGAGTTTTAACAAGATAACATTTTACACGTGCATGAACTACTAAGCTCTGGGTAGGGGTAACCTACCCAGGTGGGACTGAACCCGCGACCTCTCGTTTAGCAGGCTTCGCTTCCTATGGATAATCTGCTGCTATAATTCCCATAGACCAGCCTTAGCTCATTAACCCACATTTTTTATCAGAAAATCCTACCTTAGCGACAGGAATGCATTTCTTTATTTTTGCTGTAAAAATACCTCGTCGCGCCCATTGTTGGGAGTGAATTCGGCGCTTTCACCGGAGGTTTATGTTTTGGTAACGCCCCTCATAACATCGTGAGAATTTTTCCCAGCACTCACTGCGAGGAGGCTCCCTTTTAATTATGACGGCGTCTGCGACGGAGCGAGTCAAGGACCGTTACGAGGTGTCGTCACCGCGCTGCTTAAGAGCGCGTGTGGGCCGCCTTCTCCTCGAGTCCTCGCCGCAAAGTGTGTCACGGGGACTCCTTCTCTTTCGCTGTCTGCGGCGATCGCGGATATAAGCGAAGACTAAACATGTAAACAATGGAGCTATTTCCGGCTTTTGCGCATGCTACCAAATTTGAAATGGAAAAGTACTTGATCACATGATACAGTAGATTCCGTTTCATGGGTCCACCGGTTGCTCAGGGCAGCCGCTTAATTGGGGCAGATCTTGAAGAACAGAACCCAATAGAGGAATATCCCAGAGTATTCTCCGCTTAATTAGGACAGCATGCCGCTTTATTGGGCCATGAGTCGGCGACATAGACTCTATACTCGCGACTAAATTCATTTTTTTTGTTTTCAGAATACTATTTTTTTATTTTCCTCCTTTGATTTACTCTTATTTTTCACAAATGCTCCTATTCTTGCCCTATTTTGGAAGCTCTTGTTGTTATACTATCCGCAAGAGGATAGAACTTAGTAAAAGAGATTCGTTTAGCGTCGCCCGAGGCTGTGAAAAATATTTTTAACTAAATTGTTATAATTCTTAAAAAAGATAATAAATTAACTTAACTCGCTCATTAATTAATTATTTAATTATTAAACTATTTATTTGATTAACTTATTAATCAAATTAATAGTTTAATAAACTTATGTTGCATTATAAACATTCTTTAGTCTTCTTTCCATCATTTCAACCTTTGTTCATGCCCGTATACAGGATAGTAAGTCTAATTGGGGTAGCCACTTAGTTGGGGCAAAGTGCACGAGTCCCGATATGTCCCAATTAACCGGAATCTTCTGTATCTGATTGGTCTCAGGGACGGACTGGCGGGAACCCTCACCCTCGGTACTCTCAGGGCCTATGACGTATTCCTGTACGGAGCATTTGTGCGGAGCGTCCCGTGCACTCGAGTATTTTTTGTTATCATGCTTAATATTTAATGATCATGAGGTGTGCATGTGGCGGTCGTATTGCATGTTGGTGATTGATCACCCCCTGCCAAACACCCTAAAGGTGGCTCGCTTGGGTATTGGGTTGATGTATTTTGTTTGAGCGAGCGTTCTTTAAATTCAAGTTGCTAATCTCCGGGTGGCATAGCTCTTTGTCCCGAGAAATGTGTACCTGCTGAAATACTGTTAGCTTTTCGGGTAAACAAAAATACAATCGTGGGTATATTTACTTTGACATCAGGAGAATTAAAAGCATTGCTACTTTTAATTGTAAGTTTAACTCTTTCGTTTGAATCATTATAAAACGCTCAAGTATATGTTTTCTTACACTTTTTAAGGGGAGGAATTTGCCTTTTGGGGCCCATTGACCACATCGTGGTCTGATTGGCTGTTTCCGACGATATCGTTTGTATCCATATTGCCGATTTATTATTTTTTTTTTAATTTATATATTGTTAATCTTTTCCTTCAAATTTAGTATGCATCTATACTTTTTCGTGGAGTATGGATCTCTATTTTATTATTGTGATTAAAAGCGCATGTAGACTACGATTTATTAATTTATTTTCCTACAATAAACTTATATCTACATAATACCCTGCGAGCTACCTCAAGCGTGTATGAGAGGGGGTGATTAATCACAAGCATACGAGAGGATTCCCACATTCACACCACGCAGTCATAAAAAAAAGTTACGCGTACTTACAAATTATACCTCCACACTCATGCAATGGCATTACTTACCAACTAAGCATGAACGTATTCCGCCTATGAAGATAGAAGACCTAGTTAAAGGCTTTTATTCTGTGGGTTATTTGCAGTTTTTTAGTACACAAACAATTCGTTGAATGAAATCTGATTACACCTTTGCATTTGCACGTTGGATGGTCTTTTGTTCTTGCTCTTGAAAGCAGAAATCAGCGACACAGCATTATAATGATCCGCTTATGGCGCTGAGATAAGCTGCTGAGTTGCAACGTGACTCCGTGCACTCAGCCCGTTCCGTGAGCCCCAGCAACTGTTTACTGCAGAGCGTCGACTGTGGGATAAAAAAGGGCCATTAAAAGAGCAGCACGTATGCAATGTTCGTGAATATAGAACCTCCTCAAGTGCTGATAATGAGTGAAATGTCGGGGAGAAAGAGAAACTCCATTGGCTGTGCCTGGACGTCACTGCGAAGGAAACTGAACCGTCAGCGGACCCGCGGGGTTACACTCATGAGGCCAGGCTTATAATTCCGAGAGTTTTACGCCCAGACCTTAGGAGGGGGTAGGGGCGGAATCAGTCTCAAATTGGGGGGGGGGGGGTTATGACTTGGTTTCGGGGGAGTATGAAATACTCCTGGGAAATAGGGGCTTTCTCCCGCGTAAAATTTATTAAAGAGCTAATAATAATAATGTCTTTATTTCAAGCGAATTTAGGACTCCTTAGTCCTCTCTTACAATTTACTTGTTTAATAATCATATACATCCATGCCCTAATTGATGTTTAACACACCCAGGCGGGATTCGAACCCGCGACCTTCAGGTTAACAGTCGGGAATGTTACCCCGGCACCACCGAGGCCGAGCTTTGATTCATGATAAATACAACTCCAACGTCTCTCACGTTTGGGACTTGTAGCCATGCAATTTATTTTATTTTATTGAAAATGCCCACCTACTGCAATAATGACAATTTACAGTGGCCCAATAACCAGCAAATATATAAGATATAACGAGAAAAAAATACATGAAATGTAACGATAATCAGATACATAAAATATGACGAGAATCAAATCCTTAAAAATACCGAAAACAGTATTTGTATACACTCTCCCTTTACTCACTCGCAAGGATACAAAAACCATTAAACTAATTTTAAAAATTGATAAAATTTGGGGGGGTGATGACCCCTGTGACCCCCTCCCCCGTAAATCCGCTCCTGGGAGAAGAGAGGACAAGAGGGAGAGAGAAGGGAAGGAATCACCGCCGCGATAGTAGTCCGAAGGATCCTGGTCCAAGGGTTGATTCCTTCCGACCTTCTGAGGGCGTATTGTGCCATCGTCTTCAGGATGAGGTTCATCATCTTCACCCTGAAAACGATTCCAGACTACGCTGTCGAAACGTCGGAAGAAATCAACACATGGTGGGAAACTTGAGAACTCTTCCTGCGATGGGAGCTCGTCGACGACTCCGTGGTGATGATAGGTGAAAGCAGTGGCGCAGCGAGGGGGGGTGGGTTTGGGGGATAACCCCCCCCCCAGAGCTCAGACAAATATTTATGTTTAATCCATTTTACGTAATTGGATTAGGATTACTTGTAGAATTAATCTAATTAAGAATAGAAGTGTTAGGAATAATCAAATACCCCTCAGAAAGCCATAAAACTCGCCATTTTGAACCATTAATATTAAAAATTTTCTGGAGGAGGGCCCCCCCAAATCCCGCTTACCCTGGCGGGTATGCAATACCCCCACACCCCTAAGTATTAGTTGTACCTAAACCACCCCCCCCCCCCACAAGCCTTAATTCTTAGCTGCGCCCCTGGGTGAAGGGAAGGCTCCCGCGCATTCGTCTGAACGACGCGGGATACCACCAGAGAAACCAAATTTCCTGTTAGGAAAATGGTAGATCGTCCTATGGGGAGACTGATCCAGAGATTTTTCTCGCGATAGCTTGTGCGCAACTCCTCCCGCAGCTGATTTAAATTGCCAGGCCCTCGGCGTATCTCGTGGGAAAATCGACTCATGTCCGCGACCTACGCCATTCCCGCGTCAACGAAAAGGAAGCTTAAAGAAACAAAAGAGGACGGAAGCCCTGGAGAGGTAGCGAGGAACGAAACCACTAAATATATTGCGGAGGACACCAAGAGCTTGAAGAAGTGGCTCCATTCCATCTCTTGTCCATGGGCGGATTAAGGTCGATGTTTTGTTTGGGGGGTCCTTTACCTTCTCCGGCACATTAGTCGTATTCAATACCTTCCGGCGATAAGACGGCGATAAGATAAGTGAGTTTTTTTCTGAGTTGTTGCAGGCTTAATCTGGTGGAATTCTTACATACTAGTTAACCAAAAGTTGCTAGAAAGTTGCAAATGATACTTTATTTTTTCTTGAGGACCGGTTTCAATACATTTTCTCTCCAATAATATCTTCTTATAATATACATTTTCCATTGTTCACCTGGAGATAATACAAAATATCTTGGAACCGGTCGCGAAGAGAAAAGTATTTGTTGAAAATTATCTGTAACTTTTAGTTTACTTAAAGGGTTTTAGGTATACATCAATTGTTTTTAAGTATTGTTTGATAACATAGTTTCAAGTAGGAAATTTGACTTTTTGCTAGCTTTTTTTCCGATATTGGACCACCGCGGTGCACCGTGCACCGTGCGCGGCTGCCATTCATTTCCGGAGGTGCTGGGCCAGGGTTTAACCGTCCGCTACATCACACCTCAAAGACACATTCGCTTGGCGTCTTACTCTCCACCTTATCGTCATTCGATTCGCAATTCCGGGGGAGGGGGGGCTCTGACTGCGAAACCGAGATGGCAGACCAGAAGTGTTGCTGGAGGGGTGGAGTGTTGCCTTTCGAGATGACGCGCGAGAATTAATAAAAGTAAAAGAAAGCCGTGACCTTGTAAGAGTCTCTCTTCTATAATTCCGTTTGGGATGCTGGCGGAGGTGAAACCAAGGAGACTGTCTAGAGGAGGCCACCAGTCCGTCCCCTCTTCGTTCTTACAGTCGTCTCTAGGTAACACGACAAATATCATACTAGAACACTATCGGATTACCAAAAACGTCGGGTTACTGGAAGTCGCTAATAATGACGCAATTAAACAGCAGAAGCTATGTTTTATTGTACCTATACATGTATATAATATATTGTATTATACACTACATAAGTATATAAACGCAACTGGGGTATTAACGTAAAGTAAAACTGCAATAACTACTTTCCCCCCTACTTTCCACTGCGGGAATGTTCGTGTCCCCTCTCAGTAAGCCCTAATTTCCAGTGGCGCAGCCAGGTAGAGGTGCGGGGGGTCTAGACCTCCCCCCCCCCCTGAAATATAAAAACAAAATTATTTTACTTCATAAAAGAAAACAAAACATTGAAAAATCATGAATTTACAAAAGATTTTTTTAAACAAATGAAGTTTTTCCCTTATGAAAAATATTAAAATAAGTTACTTGGTACCCTGTTTCTTTTAATTTCACCCCTGGTTTTGGACCCCCCCCCCCCCCCCCCCCGAATGAAATTCCTGGCTACGCCACTGCTACTTTTCCTATTTTCTGAGTTGGAATAGGCTCACCTGCGAAGTGGGCTACTCGAAATCAACGAGCTACCCGCTTGTTGGTGCAAAGACGCCGGATTACTGGTAGGTTCGGAGAAGTGAAGTGCTAGATTTATGGAGGGAGTACCTACTGTATTGTAATCAGTTTTTAAAAAATTCCGCTGCTCGTCGATGGGTGCAGAGCGAACTATTTAATCTCAATATTTGCAATCGCCAGGAATAGAATTGAAAATTCATGAATTTGATAGATCACGCCATCATGAGTATAAATTTCGTTTAACAGCCTTAATTACATCTTATTTCTCCGTGAAATTCGGCCAGCGATACGAATTTTGGGAACTCGTTTTAAAGCGCGCTGGGCGACCAAACATTGAGTGGCCGCCTGGAGAATTCTCGAATGCAATATTTGTGGGTTAAAACTTTCGTTAGCAGTTGCGCGTATGTTTGCGTCGTCATGCGACGTGAATCGGTTGTTGTTATAGAAGCGATTCCGTGCCTTGCTATCGATTTACTGCGCTTGCGCGGACAGTATGAAGAATAAGTCACGTTGTCCTCCGTCCCCTATGACCTCTCCGTTGCATATGCCTCAATTGGATGAGTTATTTGTCTTTTTATATTATAATTTCATTTTAAAATTCAGTTTCAGCCGGCATTTCATGACATACTTATTAATAATCCACTGGTAATTTATGCATAATGGCCATTTATCCAAGGGATTCTCTCCTCTCAACTCCAGTTACATTTAGCTCTCTAGTAGAAGGTGAAGAAGTAGGATTTGAATATAATCTGTCTTCAAGTCTTCACGTAATAATTTATTCAGTTGCTTTCTCGAGTGATCATTTCATGATAATGATTCCTTGGTTTGAATGCTGTTTTCGCTGCAGCCGTACTGACCGATCTCTTATTTACCTTGCGGTTTCCATGGCAGCGCTACGTTGGGTGCTTTCCATTCATTGACACTCGTCGACACAAGTCGACTTGCGTCGCGGTTTTCGTGTTCCATTCGGTGTGTGTCGCCGACTGTTGTGACACAAGTCAACAAACGGTAACGCACAGGAATAGGAGAGTTATAAACAAATGCCGCGAGCCGACACAAGTCGACTCATGAGTCGCATGAATGGAAAGCACCCGTTCACGAGTGTAATCCTATTATTTTCTCCCTAGAAGCATGAGCTATTACGATTCAAATAACGTATATTTATCCAGTGGCGACTTCTACGCCGCTAATATTATAGAATAGGCCGCGGTATTAAAGAATAGGCCGTGGATATCAATGCTCCCTCACGTTTAATGGGCTTCAGTTTTATGCTCATGTTTTGTTCGCACTCGATTTACTATTAGAATTCATTTTCTTCTAATGCTGAATTTCAATAAAATTTTTATGACTTTTCCCGTCCTACTTTGCGTATGGGCTGGCTGGTAGGGGGAGGGGGGCAAAAGCGGCATTAATACGGCCATAACAGACATTATTGTCGTGTGGGGCCCACAAGGATAACCCCTAGGCAACGACTTTAAATGCAGCCAACACTTCCCCTCGCATTTTTCCCGATTCCTTGTTTAATACTCTTGGTATCATCTCGATTATTAATTTACATGGTTTGTCGAGTCACTATCTAAATTTGCTTGTATCTGGAATATGAAAATTTTACCTCAGTATTTTCTCAGATGCAGAATGAGATACAAGTAAATGTTGGCAAGGGTAAACAGGAGGAAACTGCAGTATTTCGGGGAGCGGTTTGGGTAGCAATGTTAAGCATTTTTTGTCCATGGACATGGAGTCGCAACTCCTTAGTTACTGAGCTATGACTGGGCAAACATTTTTTATGTGCATTTCGCAGTTACCTTGAAAACGTTTTTTCTTGGGTATCCAGCCTTATCCCCATTTTATTTTTCTCAATAGATTTTTAAGTAAATTGAATGATTAAGATTGGATGAAAATGTGCTGTTATAATTGTCTGGAACAATTGATATTTGAGCTTAATTAAGTGAGAGCTTTCAGCGAGTATAAAAAATACTATTGCGCAATCTAACCCATTTTTTTATTTTTTGTTTCAGGCAATAGCAATCGCACATTTACGTCCAAAATTAATTATTTAATGTCCTTTAAAATTCAGAGTATTAAATGAAACGTCGAAAATGCTGGGTAACCAAGAAAAACCGCTTTCATGGTAACTGCAAAAATGCATCCAAAAGAATACTTGCGTTGCCATTGCTCAGTTATTAAGAAGTTTTGACCACATATTTACGACAAAAAAAATACTTAAAATTGTGTCTCCCACCACCTCCTGATGTATTGCAGATTCTTCCCGAAACGTTCATATTAGTAAGCTGATAAGTTTTTAAGTTTTGAGCTTGTAACATGTCGTGAAAGAAGAATCTCTTTGAGTCGCGCTTAGTCCATTCTTTGGATTGTTCCAGGCGTTCCGCTGGTGTTTCTACTTCTCCCTTGCCCTGGACGGACCGCCGATGATGACCTGACTCCGCCCTCGCCGCCCAAAAGAGCCGCACCTCATGCTGCACCATCGCAGACATCGGACACCAAGGTGGCCGATACGAATGACACCGCCAGGACGACTGGGGCTCTAGACAGGTATTTAGAAGTTGTAAATCTGGGGATTTTTAACCGTCATAGCGCCGCGGGACGGTATATCGGCTTTTGCTTCCGAGCCGAAACGTGCCATCAGGCGAAATATTTGAGGCCGAGGCTTTGAGGTGCTTAATTGTTCAAATTAATAATTATACAGCAACTAAACACTTGAATAAAAATCAGGATTAATTATACAGTTCAAAATTAATATATAATAAGAGCGAAATAAAAAAAGCATGTTGATGTACCGAAATAGACATAACAGAAATTTTTTTATCGAAGATGTTGCATTTAATTAAAATACTTTTGGCATTTGTCAGCAGTGGCAATCCAAGTAGTTGGTACTTAAGAGTGTTAATATAGACCCTGGTCATAATAGCATGCCAAAATATTGGAACTGCATGAACTTTTAATAGGTCCCCCTATTTAGTGTAGGATTTGGCCATTTTTAGTGTTCTACGGGAAGAAGGCGGAAAGCCGAGGTTTTTGGAGTTTCTTCCGTATCAGTTTTGGTGCTCCTTATCCGTAATATATTTAGCTCTAGCTCTTCTGAAGCAACCAGGAATTTGTTTTCAACGTTCAGTAACGCAAGGGGCTTACGGGTTTACGTCTGTCAGCGTGGGAAATGGACATTTTTTGGCTTTTTCGTTGTAACATTGAAAAATAACTTATTTGTGTATAAATATCTTAAATTATTCAGTCAATTGACGGAAACCCATCAAATGACGTATTTCATGAGCCCAAATAATGATTCGATGCCTCCTTATTACCTCCGTTACAGAACGGACAAACAACCAAACGTGTGGCTCTAATTCAAATGCGTCATCATACCCCGAATCAAAGTTTTCAAATAAATGAAAATTCATTTTTATTATACTCTTTTTAAGTCTCAAGCAAGGGAAGTGTTTTTCTTCGACATTATCTTTTAATATCCATGAGGCAAAAATATCTCTTTCTCAAATCCTTTTCAGTGCGTCTGTCATCCTCAGCATGGATGTGTTCTCAAAATGCCATGCTTGTATCACTGCTTGTGCATCTGCTACTATCAGTGCTTGGGGCTGCGTACTGAAGAATCAGAAGCTTAAGTGTTGCGTCAACGTTTTTCTGCGATCTCGAAATCGCATTTTTCGTCATGAAATGAGTACTCAGTGCGTCTAAAGAAGTTTTTACGTAAAAATAATTATGAAATATTTCTGTCTCAGGCCGATCCTTGGGATCAACGATCCGCCGGCCGTGGCGCCGAACTGTACTCAGTTGGGCGTCTGCGCCGCACCCAGCCAGGGCAACGCGACCGCCAAAGACGCGTCCGCACCCGCCGCCGCAGGAGAGGGTCAGATGCAGCCGGCCCCCTTGCCAGCAGAGAGCGAAATATCTGGGGTCCCGGCGCAACAAGGTCAGCTACCGCCGCACCTGAATGCCCTCGAAGAGGAGGCCTCCAGCAGGCCATCAACTTCCTCGACCACTGTGGCAGCCCTCGGGCCCTCCCTGCTGGGCAACCATGTGTTTCCGACGGCACCCGAGGGCTTGGGGCCCCCGCGGGCCACGGCCAAGATAGCCGCCGCCGATCCGGACGCAGACTTCGTGGACAGCGCGGGGACTTCGACGCACGGCACCCTGGTGATTTCAACGCCCGTAACTTCCTTGACTTCAACGCCTATGACCAGTTCGAGAGGTTCGCCCGAGAAACGAGGTATTTATGAGCATTTCTCAATACGCTCTTGTAGCACTACTCTAAGGACTACGATTAAATAAATTAGCTTTTTCAGTTCAAAATTACCTCTTGTGTGCACCATCGCTGACCCAAACTTGCTGCTTGTTAGGTTCATCAGACATGCGTAAAACCTTAGACACACTTTTTCATTTATATCATTGCCCTACAGTTCTTAAGAGCATCTGGGTATCCCTACTGAAGCTTATAGAATAAATTTTTATAGAGAGTGTATCTGTTGAATAATATGTGTGCACTATAATATAGGTTTGAATTTAAAAATTGAAGAATGGTATGAGAAAAAGTATTGTGTTGAGCAGTATTTCTGAAGAGTTGAAAATAAATGGTTTTGTTTCAATCGCTTGCAGTGACTGAGGAAGCTCCCTCAACGCCAGAGAAGCGTGGCAAGGTGCAAAAGGCGGGAGTGCAGAGGAAACAGCAGCAGAAGGGGAGAGTGGACAAGGAGGAAGAAACCACAGAGGGACTCTACTATGGCCACTTCTCACGGATGGAATCGCAGGATTTTGAGGAGCCAGGAACCACACGCTCGTACTTTATGGCTGAGCAGAGCACTCGGCTGGATTATTCGTCCTCGCACGTTGTCTCCGAAGTGTACGACTCTGAATCCCCAGCAGAGGATGAGGAGGAGGGGCGAAGCGAGGTCCAGGAGGAGGGCAAGCCGCAGGACAGTGAGAGTAATCCGTCTGCGGTGGAAGAGGACGTCTCTGACTACATGGATGCGGAGGACGTGGAGACGACGACGGCATTGGTTGAGGGGGGCAAGGACCAAGAGGAAGGGGCATCAAGCGAGGTGGCTGGGGGCCGAATCACTGAGGCTGTCACAACAACGGAGGAGACCAGGTACACAGTGGCACAGCGAGGGGGGGGGTTTTGGGGGATAAACCCCCCCCCCCAGAGCTGTGAGAAGTTTTTAAGTTTAATCCATTTTACTTATTTGGATCAGTATCACTTATAAAATAGTGTTAGGATTAATCAAATATCCCTGAGAAAGCCGTAAAACCCACCATTTTGAACCATTATTCTTAAAAAAATTTCTGGAGGAGGGCCCCCGAAACTCCTGCTTACCCTGGTGGGTATGCAATACCCCCACACCCGTAAGTATTAGTTGCGCCTAAAACCCCCCCCAGCCTTAATTCCTAGCTGCGTCCATACAGGTACATTCCATTCTGATAGTCAGGGGGTCCATACTTTTTCATCTTTTTTCTCAATTTGAAACAATGTGATTCCATTTCCAAACTTCTCCCATTTGTATGCCTGCCTCATATTTAAAGAAATGTCGACAATGTTAATGTAAAAATGGTGTTTACCTGTTTCTGGAGGTGTCATTCATCGTTCCAAACTGGAACCTTTCGATTAGCAATCAAACTTTTTGTACTATCTACTAGCTACCATGCTCCCCTTGAAAAGTGAAATGGATCAGAGCCTGTAGGGAATATCTGGAACTCGTGCTTTGGTATTTGCAAACAAATTTTTGTTTTAATGTTACAAACATGAAAATATGTAAGATTTGTGTTAATTCACTGTCATAGCATTAAATGTCCCTGTTGGTTCTTCTACACACAAGTCTTTCAGAATTTTAGCTCTGATTTTACTATGAATTTTTGGATATTTTAGATTATAAGAGTTTTCAATTATGAGGTAGAACTTATTTCTCCGCAGTACTTAGGTATTTGATATGATTAGGTTACTAAAACTGGCATTACTTACTAATCTCACAGAAAGGGGGATCTTATTGATGCAACTGGAACTGAGATGAGAGGAAATTCTAAAGATAGCAGCAGTCAGACTGATGCACCAACAACCACCACAATGTCAACAACAGAGGTATCGAAGGGAAGCACTCAATATGTTGGGCTTACCAGTGTTGAAGGTCCAACGTCCACAACGACCTCACCTCGGACGAGCCGACGTCTGGTGCTGGTGCAGCAATCCACCACTGAGAGCCCAATCAAGAACGAAGTGACGTACAACGAGACGGTGACCGGCTCACCCTATGGTGAGGTTACACTCCTGCATTCTCACGTTATATTTTGTTCTATTGTCATTATTCTAAATCCTTGTTACCACTGTTATTGTATTCCATTGGATTTTGTTCTTGAAAGAGCTCAGAGAACCATGTCCAACTCTTATATTGCCTCCATCCAGTGACGTAGCCAGGAATTTCGTTTGGGGGGATCCAAAACCAGGGGGAAAAGTTTTGAAAAACAGGGTACTAAGTATTGGGTTTTAAACTAATTTTGACACTCTTCATAATCAAAAAAACTTGATATGTTAAAGAAATATTTTGTAAATTCATGATTTATCGACTTTGTTTTCTTTTGTGAAGGAAAATAATTGTGGTTATATATTTTGGGGTGGGGTCCAGACCCACGCGAATCCCCCCTGGCTACACCACTCGCTCCAATTGTTTGGAAAAATTGGCCATCCGATTCCCAATAATTCATGAACTTAGCCAGCATGAGATTAGTTAACTAGTATAAATAACCAGAATGTAGAAATGAAACAAAAACTATACAACTAAATTTCAATGTTTCTTCCTAAGGGAGGAGACGTGATCATTTAGTGCTCACTATTGTGACTCCATTTTTTTTCCTTTTTGCCAGGTTTGAAAGCTAACCTGTCTTTCACGACGCCAGTGGTACTCTTGCTGTCGTCAACTGTTCCCTCAACATCGTCTGAGCCCTCAGTCGGCACTGAGAAAGCCGAGTCCACGTCCCCTGCTGCCTCAACTGACCAATCATTGACGGAAGTATTGCTGGTGTCAACAGCTGCAACATCTCCCACCACTGAGCTTAGTCCTACACCTGGGGAGCAAGTTGTGAAAGATGACGATGACCAAGGTAGGGAAGACTTCAACTTGATTAGGTTTATATTCAATTGGTGAAGTTCTTCATGCACCACTGAATGTACAAATGAACCATGAAATAGTTATTTATGATAAAGTGTTCCATCCATACTCATGCAAAATATCTACTCCTCAAATTTCCTACAAAACCAATATTCCTGAGTGGATTTTTTCTGAGATTTTGTTGAAAGTCCACTGATGGAACCTTGCTCACTGATTTTCATTGATTTCAGGTGGAGGGAATTCCATAAATGACTGGACAACCATCAGCAGTGTTGACAATGAAGAATCAAGCACTGAGTTAACAACAATGGCATCATCATCATCATCGTCTCAAGCCCAAACCGATGAGAGCTCAACTTCTAATACATCTAGTTCTCCAGCTACGTCGTCCGTTCTTTTCACCACTGTTCAGAACGCCAGTGTATCGGATTTAGTCAGTGAAAGCATGAGCATAAATTCAACCACAGAGGAAATGACCACACCAACACCACCTACTGAAGCCGAGACAGACCTCAGTGTTGGAAATGAAAGCACCTCCATGTCGACTGCGCCACCTGACAATGACACAACTATTGCATCCACTGATGCTCCAAGCACGCATGTGGATCTAGGGTCATCGACCAGTGGTGAACTATTGCCTGAGGAAGAGAAGACCAAAGTGGCAACGCAAGGCATTGTTGATAAAGGGGAGGGCTCAGATGATACCAAGGAAATTGTACCAACGACAACTCCAATTGGTCAAAACACAAGTAAGTTGCATACCCATCTTGAGCATAATTATTTTGAGGTAATGCTCATGGAATTTTGGAAACATATTCTATAGATTTACTAGGTATCATCCTTTGCTTGACTCTAGACATACTATTTTCCTAGAATGTGTCGTAATTAGCAAATTTTGGGTCATGTGAGGGGTGTATAATACTTTACACTTCTGGCCAAATGGGGTTTCAATAACTCAAATTCAAAATGTTAATTTATCAAAAGAATGTGGTAGATGGAAGGGAACAATTAATCATGGCAGGAAAAATATCTTCTGCATTCAGCCTTTCGCTTGTAATTGGAAAATTAGAAAACACAAAAGTTGCTACCATTATTCAGGAGTTGATGAGGCCATGAGAGTTCTGACTCATTCACTTTGGTGATTTGGGTCATGTGACTGCCTCTTAAATGACTGATGAGGAATTAGCATAAAGAAATCAGGTATGCTTGAATGATACCTGCACATACAAGTGTTTGTTAATGTACCTGCACATAATTCCATTTTGAAGCTAGACTGTGAAAGCAGATACTTTGTGTTGCCTCACTACAAGTTTGGGTTGGCAATGTAGCAAATGCAAGTAAAAATTACAAAAAATATAAATGCGATGGTGGTTGGCGTAACATGGTGAAACTCCTTCATGATGCACAAAGGTTAAGAAAACACTTAGCTGTTTCACAAAATAAAATATATTGCGACCGGTTTCGATACAGCGTATCATCATCTGGCGATGGCGAAACCCCATCTGGCCAGATGATGATACGCTGTATCGAAACCGGTCACAATATATTTTATTTTGTGAAACAGCTAAGTGTTTTCTTAACCTTTGTGCAACAAAAAATATAGATAAGCAATAGCTTAGTCACTAGTTACTCAGTCAACCCATTTCTTTACATGCTTTAAAGTTTGCTATGAAGTGACATACTGTATTTGTCTGAATATAGTCCAAATTATTAATATAAGAATTATTTTCCAAAAATGCCCATGATAAAAGTAAAGGGGGCGACTATATTCAAATGCACTTTTTAAATTTTTTTCCGGAAACTCAAGCCTCAAAATTAGGGGGGGGGGACTATATTCAGAGAAATACAGTAATCACTTTGTTTTCTTAATTTCCCACAGCAGTGACCACGGAATTAATCAGCACAACACCAATGACAACTAAACCCCCTCCTCCCAAGTCAACGTTTGTGCCAATTGTGGTGAAACTGAACAGCTCGAGCACAGCGGAGATGACAGACACTTCGTACAACGTGAGCTCGGCCATTGATGATGGCGGAGAGAAAGAAGAGTCAGTGATGACGTATCCGTGGCATGTTCGCCTCGTCATGGAGATGTCGTGGGGGGAGATGTGTGCCAGCCAGCAGCAGACCGCTCTCAAGCGAGCACTCGCTCAGCTCATATCGTCTGCCCTACTCACGTCAAACGCTGCTCACAGGTATGGTGGAATGAAGTAAAATTAATCTAGTAGGGTTTTCAAAGAGTTCAAAATTGATGAAAAATTTCTCGGGATTTCCACCGGGTGTGGTATTGGGTTAATTCTCCCAATGTTCCAATGGCTGAGTCTGCCATCGTCTTCAGGGGTTAACTCTTAATGGTACTTTTAAACGGTACTTATTAATTTATTCATATCCCTGGTTGCCGCTATTGTTGTGTGCGGATGTAGCGATTAATTATGGCATTCCAGGCACTGCTCAGTTGGAAGCCTTTATCTTTGTTTAAGCTCTTCTCCTCAAGGCTAATAGCAATTGCCTCCTTTACAATTCTATCACAATAGTTATTAGTGCGGCACAAAACGTTCGTATTTTTGAAGTCCATCCTATGACCGAGGTCCAAGCAATGCTCCGCTACCGCCGACTTTAGCGGATAGGCGTATGCATCTTTCATGCTCCGTCAGACATTTTTCGATTGTGCGGCCAGTTTCCCCAATGTAAATGTGACCGCACTCACACGGGACGCTGTACACTCCCGAATAAAAAAAAATTGATTTTAATTTCAGTGTATCTGTATCACCTCTGTATCTGTATCACTTTTTTTATATGTAATTAAAAGTTCATTGGATCTATAATTTCACACGTCAAGCCTCTCTCCTTCACTTCCTCCATAACCCTTCAATTCCCACCCAAAACGAAAAGTATCTGAAAGGGATGTGTTCAAAATAGAATTGTCATAACTGTAAATTTTCAATTCAAGTCAATTTACACTCAAATCATAGCAGCAATGCACTGAGGGCACCGCTCTAATAGTCATCACCATTAGTTTCCTTCCAAAAATTATTTTAACAATGTAGATACTTATATCAAAAAATGGAGAAATGCAGAAATTGAAAAGTGAAATCAAGTTTGAAAGTATTACCGGTGAGGAAATCTTTTAATTTTTAATTAAAAAATTAGAATTTTTCTAATTCTGCAAATGATTTCGACTAGGGTATATCTTTGTCTTACATATTCTCCAGCATTAATATGACCTATTGTCTGGTGATGCCTAGTTTTTTTATCTGTCACTGCTTTCTACTAAAACATTTATTCTTTAACTGAACTTTAACTTCATTTTGGTTGCACACCACAAGTGCGAAAGATATATATGCAGCATGGAAACCCAACCATGGGAACCCAACCCAAACCTTGGGAAAGTACTCACGTTTTTTTTACCTTTTTCAATAGTGCCTCCCCACCCCTATTTCTATGGATAATAATCAGAGCAGTGCTGCAGTTCTAACTTTTATGGTGCTGCTGAAATTAAGTTAGAATAAATTTCTTTAGCACTCCATATTTACCCCTATCACCTTTTTTTAGCATTTATTTCACATTTGTCCTGTTTACACTCAGCACCAATGGCGCCGACTCCATGGGGCTTGAGGGGGCCCGAGACCCCTCAAAAATTTGTTATGGGTGTGAGGAAAAAATGTGTCAGGCTTGTCAATTTTCCCCGGAGTGCCCAGATATCGAGATCGGAGTTATCAGGGTTCTAATGTTGATCATATGGCTCTTTTAAAATGTTTAAAAAACTTAAAACTCACTACTTATAAACTTTCCTGTGGCAAGATCCCCGGTTTGGGCCCCCCTAATATTTTTTGTAAGTCGGCATCCCTGCTCAGCACATGTTAACCTTTTTTGTTACAGTTGGTCTGTCAGTCCACTATATAAGTGTAAATAAGATTTCCACATGCCTGGGTAAGAATATTTATAAATGAAATATTTTTTCTACCAGTGCCCTTCCCACGGAGCGCGTGCTGCTGTTGAATGTCGCTGAGAGGTGTCCGTCATCATCGGAAGGAGGCTCGTCTCTGTCTGAAGTGCACTTCTGTATCCTGTCTGCTACTAACGAGCACCATGGGGAAGAGGGCGCCGCCACTGTGGTGCACTGTGATGCCTCTCTTATGCAGCTGTTCCTCAACCTGTGGGACAATGCACCCAAGCCCACTGTGGAGCCACTAGTCCATGTACGTTTCTACATGCATTTTTAGAGTTTGGTCGAATACCCTCCTCACCTATCATAGGCGGATTTAGAAGGGGACCCTCTCGCTATGCCACTGGCTCTCTCTCTCCCATATTCACACCTCTGAGCCTATAGTCTCCACTTTCTACAGCCTTCTTTTTTGGTAACGGAATCATTGTCACAAAATTCTTGGCCAAAAAACAACCTCATGCATAGTTATACGTTAGTAGTTAGTGAAATACTTCTCCTTCTATACTTCCCTAAATTCTTCAGAATCTCACACATGATATTGCCCATGCCTACTATCTACGAAGAATCATAGGATTTTTCTTCCTCATAGGAAAATCTTCCCTTTACGTAGAAACATTAAAGTATGGTTTCGCTAGTAGTGGGCCGTGGTCGCTTCTATAGCGGCGAGGGTATTCCCGGTCCCTTCCTTCCCTATCCCTATCCCAGAGGCGTCGTTAGGCTCCTATCGCAGCGGTGCCTCTTTCCTTTTTCCTTCATTTCCAAACCCCTCCCTGGGATCGTGGGTGTATAAGTCTCGGACTTTGTTCCCGGCCCCGGTACGTTGTAACCCTCATTCAGAGGACCCCCTTGGGTCCTGATCTCATTGTCCATGCCTACTGCTTTCCTAGTCTTCATATCAAGACGGGCTCTCTCAATTTTCCCGATCTAAGATCCCCCATCCAGGATTATCCTCCTCCACTACACTTTATTCCTCTATGTTCTAGGTCCCTGGTCTATTCCCACTGTAACACGGATATTCCACGTATTCTTTCCACCTAATCTAAACCTTGTCTTGCTAGTTTAGCATTCTTTCGTTCATGGTCTCAATTTTTTATATGTTTTGTAACCACCAGAGTACTTTGGCATACAGTCCACCTACCCTTCCATCCATCTGAAACTTTTCCATTTCTTTACGTAGACTTTTCTTTCAAGCCTCTTGTACCTTCTTAGTATCCAACCGAAATGTGTTATTTACATCCCTGTTCAGCCTTTTGCCTTGATCTGTGTGCACATTCTTCCACTTTCTTCTCTTCTCCATTTTCTTTATCATCTCCTCCATCATACACTGTTTCCTTATCCTTCTACTCTCTACTTATCCTATTGACTTCTCTGTCACTCTGAATATTCACCTTTTGATCTTATCCCACCCTTCCTCTACAGTCTGCGTGTCTCCTTAATACCATTCATGACTAGTTACTGGTATTCCTTTCTCTAAGTCTCCTTCAAAGCTTCTATGTTCCATTTCCTTGCCTTTCTTTTTTAATCTCCTTTTGTATCTCATAAGCAATCATAACATATTATGATCCTGTATATTGCATTTAGCCTAAGAGGACCAATAGCTCGTTGACTGCATTTCAGTTTACAGCTTTGCATGTATGTCTTTGATTTTAGCTGCTGAGTTCATTAGGTGATGAAATATTTCTCATTTAAGGCTATAATCAATCTTAAGGATTTTTCCCTTTAATCATAGTTTGAATTTGGTTTAATCAATGGAAGAAAGAAATTACATTTCCAAAATTCAGTATGACTCAAGCATTCTTTTCCGCTCTTGCTCTATCAAAGGTCAAAGAAGTTGGCATTGCACACTCAAGCCATGGCATCCCAATGGCCCCAGTAGATGACAGCACTGGCGTCCAGGCAGCCATCGGCATCTCGTGTGTCGCTGCACTTGCACTGTTCCTCCTGGCTGCCCTCTTGGTAAGTGGTGCCCTCATTGGGTGGTGCCATCTTGTATGTGCATTCTTATTCAATGAATATTCATGCTCAATCGAAGCAAAGAGATCATTCACCTTTGGTGGAAAGTGTGGTGGTAGGAAACGTAATCACAGTCTTCTTTGAATGAAATGTAATAATACTGCATTTTTACTATAAAAACACAGTTTAGAATACAGTGGAACCTGTTTAGTACGTTTCTTAAGGGACCACAAAAAATGAACGTACTAACCAGGAAAACGTGCTAACGAGGAAAGTAAAAAATAGCAGTCGGGGTAATTGCAATCTGTGGAAAAGTCGTCACAATTACAATTACTATCGGTAGTTCTCGTAGGATCGCCTTCCTGAACTCTTTTCACCTTTAAAATAAAGAAAATGGGCGCTACATTGAAAAACAACACCATGTGAATAAAAAATCACAATGTTTCATAGATTTCACGAAGACAATTACATGAAAACGGCGTCTTTCTCCCGTGATTTATCCTATATGTATTTATAGAAAGAGGACAAGTATAGCTAAGTCATTTCTTTTTTGTCACAGCATACTCGGAGAATATAAAAACAACCCTGAGTATGTCAACGGGTTATTTTTAAACATCATAAAAATTGGACAAAATTATATTAACCTTAAATCACGGCAACAGCCGTACACATTCGCGCTTCTGGAATAAAGCCATATCGATTGTTATAGCGATCGATATATCGAATAATAACACGCAAGATTATTAGATTACGAGGTAAATACAAGAGTATTTTATATTATACAGTCGAAATTTACTTTTAAAATTTGTTTAATGTCGTCTGCTTTCGTGCCGAGATCAAGTATTTTTAAGCTAAGCTTCGCGTGGAGATCCAGAGCATCGTCTGCTCCCGCAGCAGTAGTCAAATACGCACGTACTACGTAGCATTGACGTCGTGCAGTACTGCTTTAGATAAAGTGGGAATTGGATAAGACTCATTTCTTCATCATGATAAATCGTGCAATAGCAACCCACTCGTGAAATTTGTGCGCAGTGGGCACTGCAGAGGCAATAGAAGGTGAGGAGCTCAGGGTGGGGAAAATTGCGGCTTCTCATTGGCTGCAGTTTTGCATAGTCAGACATTCCTGATAAATGGCCATATTTTATTATTCATCGCGTCATAACAATTGAGAAATGCATTTGGATAAATCACGGTCGAAGAAAGATATGTAGAATGAATGCAAGAATTTTTATGGCTAGTAATAATAAATTAAATCATGAATTCGGAGCTTTACGACCCTTAAGAAGATACTGGAGAACGAATTGCGGGTTGCGTCACGGCTAGCAATTGAGCGTACTAACCAGGCAAGCGCAATTTTTTCTAACGTACTAACCAAATAATTTTACCTGTATTTTGTTCCGATGGTACCGGGACCGAGAGAAATCGTCGTACTAAGGAGGAAAACGTACTAAGGAGGAACGTACTAACCAAGTTCCACTGTATATAAATGGATTTGTATTCAAGTTGGTTTTTCAGTAATGCCTTGAACACATAGTACCTGAAAAAAACTCAAATTTACCTATGTTTGTGTATTTCAAATAGTATGTTTATAGTCATAAATACAGGCTTGCATACCATTAAATACAAAGATGGATAAAGAACCTATTTTTGCTTTGTTGCAAGATGTCGCATGGACTGAATAGTCTTTCCCATCGAAGCCTTATCCCTACACAATTACCTCTCCTGTACCTCAAGTTCCAAAGTTACTCCGTTTCCCCTCCGCCATCCACCCTATATCTACTCTAAGGTTCACCTGCCCCCTGACTTGCAAATAGAAATTGGAAACGCTCTATGCCTAGCCTGTACATAACTGTGTGTTTGTCCCTTATTGTGAGATTCCTCATTGAAAACATAGCCTGTTAAATATATTACGTGGAATTATGAAATTACAGTGATAAGCAAATTCCATCATGTCGCACCTTAGGCAAGTTCTTTTTTTTAAGTCGAAGAATTTGCTCAATGAATCAGTAATAGATGCATAGGATGTGCATGTGGCATATTTCAAGCCTGCCAATGAAAATTGTGACCAAAGACAATTGATATGTATTTCACAGTCATCCACACAGCTGGCTTGTTATAAGGCACATACTCAGCCAAGCACAGCATTAATACTTGAATTGGGTTCACCTTTGGTTGTAGGTTCTTGGAAGCCCATATTCTCTTGCATTTCCATCTTGGATGGACCGTGAGGGACTTACTATGAACCTCAGTAACATTATTATGAGAATTAAGGAACTGGATTGCATCATGGCCTGCGGAGTGGCCAGGAAAGCCCAGGTCCATGGTGCAATTCCCGGTTCAGTAGAATTTTTCCCCATGGCAATTAATATGAATAGGATGTGTATAGGGATGGACGGATCCAGGATTTTTTTCGGATCCAAATGCATTTTCAAATTCCTGCTATTAAACGAAGTAATTATTCAAGTTATTCAGGGTACGTACAATCGAAGGAATGCTTTTTAGATTTTCATACACATTTTAATATTTTTATAAATTAAAAATCATTTTTATAGGCTTTCAAGTTGTTTTTTTTTTAAACATCTTTACATGCTCAGGACCTAAACTGCTACACTTGGGTTTGGAAATGAAAATAGGAAAAATCTTCGGATAAACCACTGAACAGTGGCTTAGGACAAGAATTGCATGCGACGGCACATTCAAAGAGAGAATCAGAACTCTTTCCACCCGTATTCACTGGAGTTGCTTTCACTGGAGCTATTATTTAAAATTTCGGATCTAGATCCGATGTCTTCCGCGACTTTGGATCCGATGTATCCGATGAAGGGCAATATCTGCGGATATTTGGATCCAAGGTATCCGATCCGACCATCCCTAGATATGTATGATTAAATTGTAATTATGTCTTTTTTCTGAGCAGATCGTCATGAGGCGTCGCCAGAGGCGCTTCAACTATGGGCAGAGGTGCACACCAGTGTCCCTCGATGCATACAGTCTGGACAGTGTGTCGGTGCGCGAAGCGAGGAACGGAGATGCTGGCAGTGGAAGGAGGCGTGCCAATGGTCTCGCCAAGGGCAATGACGCCCTAAACGACTGGAGGGCCTCCAAGCGATCGTATGGCAATCCAGCATTCGAAGATGACGATGTGAGTTGGGCATATTGACAAAAGGCCATGTGATTTACTTTTGAGGATTATTCAACACATTTTATCATGGGTGGTTCACAGCAATGAAATTCACTGGGATTTGACGTGGCAATAACAGTTCAATTGTGTTGTGTTGCAGGGGGAGGAGGTGCTGCTCTCGAAACCGATGAATTTGGCCACTTTGACGAACGCTGCTCTCGACGATGATGGAGCGCTGGCTGACGAGTTCCGCCTCATCCCCAAGAGGTTCCACAAGAGGAGGACGGTGAGGCGCAAGTCGCGCACAAAGAACAAGGACGCCATGGCCGAGAGGGGTGATGAGGAAGATGGTGACGATGGGCGGCTTCCCGAGGGTGCTGAGGAAAAGAACCGATATGCCAACGTGGTTCCTCTTCCCTCCACCAGAGTCCGCCTTTCGGTGAAGCCCCCTGGGGGACCCCTCTCGACCTACATCAACGCTAACTTTGTCAGAGTGAGTGTAATGTTCTATTTTTTTTTAATTAATTCCTCTGCCTCTAAAAACAGCACCATTAGCCTTTTACATCAGGGTGTTTAACCTATTATAGCCCAGTGTTGCTTCTAATCAATATCAAAAATGAATAAATTTTCTTCTCTATTTAGGAAATATCTAATCTACGCATTATTTTGTGGCGTAAATTGTGATGACAAAATATTTAGCTTCCACAATAATTATGATTGAGTGCAAAATTTCCAGGTTTTCAAAATGAAAAATCTTGAAATTAGATTTCTCCCAGAAGCAGCTCTGGGTTAGAAAGGGTTAACTAAACAATTACACGTTCACTAACAACCACGTCCTGGATAGGGGAAACCTACCCAGGCTGGACTCGAACCTGCGACCTCTTGTTTGTCAAACAAGGACTTTACCCTGCTGCCACAAAGGCCGGCTTAAATCAAAGCGATTCTTGATAGTGGTGTGGTTCTGCAGACTGCAGTCCTGGGCTAAAAGAATGAACCGCCTTTTTCTGGTAAAAGGTGGAACTTCTCCTGAAAAGCATACCTCAAGGCCGTTTTACACGGTACACGGAATTGCGCAATCTGACGTACGTGCAAAGGCACAATCAAAATTGCGTCGTGTAAAGCGGTGAATTGCTAGAACACATGGGAGAATGCGTGGATGCGAGACAGCAAAATATTTTGTTCATGCATTCGCGCAATTCCACGCCATTTTAGAAATTAATGCAGCTCTAACCTGCGCAATTCCATGCCCCGTGTAAAATAGCCTTCAGGCCCTCAGATGATGTGACAACTCGGCAACCACTGTACCCTGTTCTATGGTGCATTCAGCTAGGGTAATAAACGACTCTTTTCATGACAGTGAGGGGCTAACACAAAGCATGAGGGCAAAATAATAAGCTTCTTTTTCATCTTCCTTCTGTTTATCTATTTATTTGAGATATTATATGAATATCTTTCTCCGAGCTGGGTTCATGACAACCACATTGCAGCCACAGCAGTTAGGTTATTCAATGAGAATTATGGCTTGGTACAGGTAAAGTGGAATATGGTGGGTTTGCTTTTACATTTACAATAAGATTTAGAAGATGCACTGTATCAAGTCATGTATTCAAGGTGAAACAGGAATAAATGTGGTAAATTGCCAATAATAAACATTATTATGTCTCTGTACCTAAAAAATATTGTCAATTTGAAGCAAATATATTAAAGATAATTTTTATTACTTTGTGTCTATATTTCAAAACTTCCGGCAAAAATTCTAATGGAAGATATTTTTCAATTTGTGGCTGGAATAAAATTTTTCACAAATGACCAAATCCTCTCTTGCACAATGGATACAATAACTCCTTTTTTCTCAGCAATTTCTTGGTACAAGTTCATAGAACTGTGGAAGGAATCAAACTTGTGTAGATTAAATAGTATAAGAAATTGACTTATGATTTTAAATGGTTTTTGTCAGAGGGCTCTATGATGATGAATTAATATCATCAATCCCTCGTGAAATCTCTCGTCTTATTTTTTAAGTTTTTTTTTTTGAGGACTGGATGTAGATCTACGTATGCATTGCTTTAGATGGAAAATATGTCCGTATTAAAATTGGAGTGTGTTTCTAAGTGTGCTTGGATGTTGATTTCAAGGGCCCAAAGAACGAGGAACGATTCTACATAGCTTGCCAAGCTCCCTTGCAGTCCACCATTGAAGATTTCTGGAGGATGGTGTGGGAGCAACAGTCCAAGGTCATCCTCATGGTGACCAACCTCGTGGAGAACAGTGTGGTGAGCAGTCTTCTTTCATTTGATTCATCAAAGGATTACAAATAGCAAGGGCACTGGGTGGAAATCTTATTCTTCAGGGGTATTTTGATGAAGAAATTTGCATTCTGTAACACTAGTACTGAAAATAGCAATCAACAAGCTCTGCGCTCTGAAATTAATTTAGATTTTTGCCAAGAGGTATATATGTACGTGATGCTGGAGCGAAGTACCATATTTGCATGAATCTAAGATGAACACGATCCTAAGACATTCTAACAGTTCTGTCGTTTTTTGGAACTCCAGTAGGGGTAAATATTAATTTTTTAAAATAATTATCCTATCTATATACAGCCCTTGTGGTGACTGACTCACTCATGGATACAAATTCCCGACCACTGCTAGAAGTGCTGGAGAGCTGAAATTTGGCACGCGTGTGGGGAACCGGAAATGATCCGGAGGAAAAATCCGAAAACCGGAAGTTTCCGCCACGTGTCGTCGCTAGGACGACAAAATGGCCGAAATCGGGCTTTTTCCGGGGACCGTCTTTCGGTTTATATTTTACTACGCGCGAATTGTTCGTGCCACACGGATCGTTAATGCATTTTTTGAAAGCTGATAAACGTGGGCACGTAATTAAGTAAATTTATTAGTTTCCATTTGAGAAAATCGCAGCCAAAATGGCGTACAAAAATTGATTTTTCGAAAAAAATTTCATACCTTCCCCTCCCCTCGACTTAATTTAAGGTGTTGGATAACAAAAATAATTATTATATATGCTCATAATATTGTCTACGAAATGCAACTAACAATTTTTTTTCGTCGGCCTTGGTTACTCAGAAAAAAATTATTAAATTAAAAATTAAAGATTAAAAAATATTCCGAAAATCACCGAAAATAACGATTTCCGAAAGATTAACACAGGATTTTTTCAATTTTAACCAGACCGATTTCTTTCAAACTTTGTAGTTACATACAGCTATGCCTTGTCTTTCAGAAAACATAAACATGTAATGAATAACTTAATGGATTTAACCGCAAAAAAATTAAAATGGCGGGTACTACTCACTTTTTTCGGGGACTGGTTTGCTTTTTATTGTATTACTCCTGAAATATGGATATCATAGGGCACACTTCTGTTATATATGACAGTAAATGAATGTGACGATATAGTATCGTCATCTTTAAACCCCCCGGAACCCCCTAAAAATTAAAATTTGCATATAAGTAGCCTTTTCGGGTATTTTTCGTCACAAATCCGCCGCTTTCCCAAGCCTTATCACTCATCGCTACGGAATTGATGTGGACGATTGATGACCCCTGGCAGTACAAACCTATAAACCCCCGGTAAAACCACATACACCCCCCAAAAAATAAAAGTTTGCATATAAGTCTACTTTCTGGGAACTTTTCGTGACTGTTCCACCGCCTCCAACGACTCATCGCCACGAAATTTATGTGATCGGATGGTAACCGCCAGGAGTACAAGCATATAAACCCCCGGTATCCCCCTGAAATCCTCCCTAAGTGTAAAATGTGTCATCAAGTCTCCTATTTGGGAACTTCTCGCAAACAATACGCCGCACTACACGTCCCCTCTTGAGATCTAGATCCGGAATATTTGGTGAGGTCGGGTCACCGTAAAGTATACGGGAAAAAATACCAGAAAACTCCCGATTACCTCCTGGAACCTCGGCGAAAAAAAAATTAAAAAATTTTAAGTTGCCTCTCCGAGTAGTTTTCGTCACAATTTAGCCCCTACTGCTCATTAAAACCCACGATAACCCCGTGAAATCTTCCCAAAAAAATTCCTAATAAATCGCATCTCCGGGTAAAAGAATCGTCAGAATTCCGCCACACATTAGAACCCCCGAATCGCCCTGGGTACCCCTCTAGGTAGAGAAGACCATTTATGAAGTATAAGCGGAGCAGCCGCGGGGGGGATTCTCAAGCCCATGTCGGCGTAGCCGCCTCACATCCAGGAACGGCGAAGGCGTTCCGAGGCGTAACCGGCGCAGGCGAGGGGGACCTTCAGTAACCCTCGGGCGGCGAAGCCGCCCCGACTTTCTAGCGGCGCAGCCGCTGTGGGCTCCCCCCACCCCTGGGCGGCGAAGCCGCCCCTGAAACGGTATAACGATGAAACAGTTCGGAAATGCTCTCGCCCTATTGAGCGGCTATGCCGACCCCAGACGAGGAACGGCGAAGCCGTTCCGAGTATGGAGTGGGGTAGCCCCGGAGGGGCACACTAAACCCCTGGGCGGCGAAGCCGCCTCTATAAGAGAAACGGCGAAGCCGTTCCGAGGAATGAGTGGGGCGCTTCCCTGCCCCCCGGCCGGCGAAGCCGGCCCCTAGCCGAGGTGAGATTATTCGAACTTTAAAAGTGTTTGAGCGACCACAAATGTAGACGGCGAAGCCAGAACCGGGGTTTTTAAGGGGCGGAGCCCCTTAACGAGCGCGCGGAGCGTGCGAGTTGTTCATCTGCAACAGTAGTCCCCTCAGTTTTGTCCAAAATCTACGGAAGACTAGTTAGAAGGGTAGCCTATATTACGGTCTCCTTTATTAATGTAGTATGTATTAAAGGAGGCCATACGAGTACTGAATTACAAATACTTGAGTGACTTATTAGGCTACCTGAACTTCTCCATCAAGGCATAAATTACATGGTTATTTGCTGTTCTATCAATTGCGAAGATTAATGAAGGTGTTATTATTGTCGAGAATTTTTCATCCAGTTGTAAGACAGCAACTACTCCTTTTACAGTCTAGTTATTTTCAGCAGGAGTAGGGAGGGAATAAAACCTCATCTTAGATTCATGCAAAGTCAGTAATTCATTTGTTTAAGAGTGATTCTTTATAGTTTTGTGGCCTTATAATGTGGTATCATCATGTTGAAATGAATAAGTTTGCAGATAAAACGAGAGAATCGGCTTCAGTAACAATTTGTGAATGACCTTAATTGTTACAGGAAAAATGTGCCGATTACCTTCCACCTTCGGAGGTGCTCGACTGCCACCGTCTGTTCGGTGACTTCCAGGTGACGCTCAAGAAGAGGGACGTGAAGGATAAGTACGTCGTATCCAGCCTTCAGCTTAAGGTAACTGGTTACTATTTATGTACTATTTTTATTATTTTTTTACCTAACCCGTAGAACAAATTTGAAAGAGAATATAAATGGAAGGAAGGTGATTATATATCTTCTCGACTACATAGCTCAGTCTTTTTTAATG
Source organism: Ischnura elegans (assembly GCF_921293095.1). Taxonomy (NCBI): domain Eukaryota; kingdom Metazoa; phylum Arthropoda; class Insecta; order Odonata; family Coenagrionidae; genus Ischnura; species Ischnura elegans. The sequence goes on along the minus strand of NC_060255.1, from coordinate 97,532,588 downwards.
GAAAAAGTGTTGTATAAATTTTAAGGGAGAAGATGCAAACCAGAAGATATTTCCCTCTCTTTGCTCTTGTCGTTCTGAGGCAATTAACCCTTAGAATTTCAATGTGCCTAAGTATTAGTTTCTGGTGTAATCTAATGGAAAGATATTTGTTATAAACATAATGAATCAGTGGCGTAACTATGGGGGGGGAGGGAGGGGGGTGAGGGGATATATCTCCAAAGCCTCACAGAAATCAAAAAATTATTTAAAAATCTTGTCTGTATTTGACGTATAATAACTGCATCTGCTTGAAGTCGAATTTTAAGTGTCAAAATGATGTAAAATACATTTTCAGGCATGTTATTTTTCAAAAATTATCCTGAACTCCCAGTTCTGGGGGGGGGGGGGGGGTAGCCCACACCAACCCCCTCATCCCCTCCCAAAGCATATGCCTAGTTACACTGCTGTAAAGAATACAGTGAGTCCTCGTTCTACGTCACCCCGTTTAACGTCATTTCGCGATAACGTCACGAAATTTTTACGACCGTGATTCGTTTATCGTCCCTTCGCTTCACGATAACGTCACGTATTTTAAATTTCGTGCGAGAAAAAAGGCGAAGTGGCAGGCGTTACAGGTTGTTTGTTTCGTGGGCGGTAATACAGTCAGTCTGTTCAAAGTGTAAAACGGTGTGTATATTGTTAATTGCGATTATGGTTTTGGCAAATTTTAGCATCAGAGACATTTCCATGACAATGTCCAAGAGAACAATGTTCACAATAATTTTGGTTCCTGTTACTGCGACGATGTTTCAGCGATGATGATACCCAGGCGACGCCCGCCCGCCTCAATTTGCAATTAAAACCATCTGTTCGATTTCATAATCTCAGTTTGCCCGCCCTCGCTAATTTCCGCCATTTTGATTTCGCTCCTGACCGGTCCGAAAAGAAATTCTCGTAGCGAGGGTAGGGCCTATGGACCGGAGCACCGGATCCCCGGTCTGTAGCGTCTGGTAGTATTCATTGGACCGCACTATAGCGAAGCCGAAAAGCAAATGCGGGAAGATACAAAAATGGAGAAGGATTTACGTCACTGCTACTATTGTCGTCGATGAAGACAGGAACTCGCATTTATGCCATAGTTTGGCATTCCCATCGTAAAAAATGCCCCAGATATGATACGCCAAAATTTTTTCGCATAGTAATTGTGAGGTCTAGGAACCGATATTCAATTTTTACTAGAGATGTGCGAATAGTATCCGCGAATACTCGAATACCTCGAATACTAGAAAGTATTCGATATTCGAGATCTCGAATAGTTATGCCAAAGGTGCCGTCTCGAATACCTCGAATACTTTGAATTTCGCGTCATACACTGTCGCTCGCACGTCGTTCGTAGCTGACTCGGAAAAATGGAGAGAACTCTATTCTTTTAGTCCATGCAGCGCCGTTTTAGGCAAGTTGACGAACTACATCAAATTTGCGGGTTAGAGCGGCGAAAAGATTTCGACGTGGGGAACCGAAATTGATCGGGTAAAAAAAATCGGAAAATCCCAGGTGTCCCCCATCAGGAGAACCTCAGTGCCGTGGGATAGCAACATTGTCGTATTTCCCACGATCCGCTATCCCCTCCATTCAGCATTCGCCTCAGCCACTCTCACGATTTCCGCTTCTCCAAAATAAAAAAAAGGTCCCAGCTCGTGGAGGGATCGTATTACGAAGACCTTAGCTTCGAACAAATATCAAGTTACCGGAAAATAATAGAATCGCGTTTCACCCTTCACTCTTTCTGCCCCACTGACCATTTTCCCGCATCCATCTTTTGATAAAAAAAAGACGAGGTGTTTACCATGTGCACTTTGTGGCTAATAACTACAGGCACTTTTGAATCTTCCCCAGGAGATGAAACCACCATAGGGAGAAACTCAGTGCCGTGAGATAGTGACATTGGCGCATTTCCCACGATCCGCTATCCCCCTCCATTCCGCGTTCGCCCCACCCCCTCCGACGATTTCCTCTTCTCCGAAATCAAACAAAAGGTCCCGGCTCGCGCAGGGATAGTATTACGAAGACCTTAGCTTCGAAAATAATATCAAGTTACGCGAGAAAAATAAAATTGGTCTCGCGCCCACCCCCTTTTCTCACCCACTGACCTTTTTCTACCTACCTGCTTCGAATTTCCCCCTTTCTGGAGGTCAACTGCTGCATGAGTCATCTACTAGCCCGAAAGGTGTCTAACAATGACTTTCGGCAATTATTATTACACCTTCATTGGATTGAAATATTGGTATTGTGCGCGTAATTTAAAAAAGAAAAAGACCAAACACGACGTATTTCTGACTTTATTTAAGCATTTTACGCAAGAAAATAAATGCCGGACAGACGAAGAAATACGACGGAGGCTTAGCATTTTGGCGTAATGCTCAAATAGGGCGCTTTTCTATTATTTTTTTATTGCCTAAATCGAAATATTAATACTCCTGGAATACGTATTTAACGCTTTTAGATTTTTATAAGACGATATCTATTTTTCGCGATTAAATAAAAGTGAAAATTTTCAAGCGCGCGAGTAAGTATGATTGCCGGGAAAAACTCCGCGTGACGTCGTTCTGCTTCCCGCTGCCGCGAGTGAGGTGACCTTGGGGTGAGGCTCTGAGCGCTAATACGACGCAGGATGCTAGCAGGTAGCCGAGTACCATGCTAGCAGGTAGCCCTTAGCTTAAATAAGGATTATTAATACCTTATCAAACGAAGAAAACTTTCCGAACTTAGTCAGTTTTAATAAGTGATTATTAAGACATGTTTCCCTGAGCTCTGTGCCTCACGCATGCATTGGTAACCTCAGACGATGTCAAACTGCTATCCTCTCGTGTATAAACAAGGTCCCTGTGATGTCACGAGGAGTGGCATCGCATGGGCGCCAATCTGGCCTTTTTCAAATGAGGAAAAAATTGACCATTGCCATTAATCTAAACCGGTATTTCTAGAACCAAATAATATGTATATGTATTATGAATACACCAATGGTGGTTAACGAATCACAATCAATGCCTTTCGTTTTCTTTAATGAAGGAAACTACCCTATTGTTTACATAAAATTAAAATATTCCATTAATCAGCTTAATTCCTGTTTGAATCCTTTAAAGGCAATCACAATTACTCGCCAAAATCTCGGGTTTCCTGCTGCATAGGCGACCTAGTCAAACATTTTCACATTCATCGTTTAGTATTCGAGGTATTCGAAATTCGAGGTATTCGAATATTCGAGCAATGATTTGATATTCGAATTCGATATTCGAATTCGAGAAATCTACTATTCGACCCATCCCTAATTTTTACATTGTTTTTATGGGATATTATGCTTCGATTAACGTCATTTCGTTTATCGTCACATTTTTCAGGAACGGTAGGTGACGTTAAACGAGGACTCACTGTATATGGTAATACTATTTTAAATTATTCATTTTTCATTTAAATAGCAATATATTCTGAAGATGGACTCAAAATTTCAGCCTCCTATGACTAAAAATAGCTTTGCAAAACATATTTTTAAAATTGTGCGAAAAATCCACAAAGGAAAAATCATTCGCCTTGACCGGGATTCGAACCTGGATCCCTCGATTTCCGCACGACATGAAATGCACGACCGCATGACCTGGACTGCTAGTCGCATAATATGCTCAGCAGTCCATATCACCTTGTCCGGTATGGTCCACAAATTTCCACAGGGGAGAATGATGCCTCCGTAGCTTAACTGGCTTAAGCACTCGGCCGGAAATCGATGGATCCGGGTTCGAATCCCGGTCAAGGTGAATGATTTTTCCTCTGTGGATTTTTTGCACAATTTGTGCATTGCGGGTGACTCCGTAAAAGTTATCACCGCGGCTAGTCCCGGTACACTTGAATAAATATTTTTAAAAATTAACTGGAAAGTTAAAAAATCTGGCTTGAGCTGGGAGTGAAAACAGAAATTGCCTCGAGAGTGCTTGGGTTTTAGGGAAAAAAATCAAGTGTTGTACTCTAATTTAAAATCCGCAATCAAAGTATTCAGATGGGTAATGCAAACTTGTTGCTTTGGTAGAACATGGAGACCAACTTGTGGAGGGAAGTGACGCACTTGTGGTTTTTGGGGTGGCCGGACCAGGGCGTGCCGGATGAACCAAACCAAATCATTGCATTTCTCATCGAGGCTCGACCACTAATCAAGGCAAACCCAGGACCAACTGTCGTCCACTGCAGGTGAGTGGCCAAAGAAAACCCTATCTTGGATTCAGCAATTCTTTAGTGTAATTTTCCATGTTAATAAAGCTATATGAAGCCATCTGTTTGCTGAATGACTCAAAGTATTCTAAGAATATGGTGCTAAGGATAATGTAATTTGATGAAATTGTGTAAATGATGTGGTTTTTGGCTATTGATTACATTTTTATTTACCTCTGAAGGTGGAATACAAGTAGTTCGTAATTTGTGCATATGCCCAGCATATGCCCAAAATGTGATATAATATTTACAATATAAATAATTTTTTATACAAAATTAAGCAAGTTATCTGCAGTAGTCACTGTAAAAAATGTAATAAGCATAATAAATTATGCTCTGAAATTTATGCCAAACATATTTATATGTATTCAAAATTTAAAGAATGCATACATGATGCATTGTGCAGTTTTTTTATTGTATAAGAGCTTCATTGGAATGAAAAACATGAGGATTGGGTTAGTGTGGTGGATATAGTTCTGGCTTCCCACCCTGTGGGCCGGGGTTCATATCTGTGGCTGTGGTGGTTATTTTTTGGAGACTTCCTGTTTGTGTGATTAGCAAAGAACCCTTCAAGCACTGCACTCTGTCCGCCAGATGGGATGCTAAGCATTGGCCGTCCCCTTTGCACCATTCGTTAAGAGCAGGCTGATTCCTATGCTTAGTTTCTCTCCACCCTTCTTTCCATACCCTTTCCTGATGGCAAAAATGACCTCTGCTGTTGGTTGACTCCTCTCAGTGGTGTAGCCAGGGAGTGGTCTGGGGGGGTCCGGACCCCCCCCAAATATAAAAGCACACTTACTTTGCATCACAAAAGAAAACCAAATATTGAAAACTCATGAATTTACATAAGATTTCTTTGAAAAATTAAGTTTTTTCTACTGTTAAAAGTGTTAAAATTACTTTAAAACCCTCAACTCAGTATGTATCCTGTTTTTAAAAAAAATTTTCCCCGAGTTTTGGACCTCCCCCCTCCGAACAAAATTCCTCGCTACCCCACTGACTCCTCCAATTATCAAACCCTAGCATCTAAAAACTTTTGTGGCCGTGAGAACTTAACAATTCTGTAATGTAATTTTCCACTTTGTTAAAGCTAAATCCATATGAAGTCATCAGTTTGCTGACTGACTCAATGTATTTCGAGGGTTATTATGCTAAGGATAACGCCTATATTCCGCTAAACACTCATGACTACTGCTTTGCAGAAGCTACTGCACTCAAAATTTGTGTTCCACCTGACGACAATTGCTAATAACTTTCTTCTCTCTCATTTATGTGTGATGGGGACACAGCCCAGGCACTGGTAGGACTGGCACTGTGATAGCAATCGACATTTGCATCCGAGACTTTGAGCAGAGCCGCATGATAGACGTGCCCAAAGTGGTGCAGCAAATGCGCAGGGACAGGGAAGGATGCGTGCAGACGCAGCAGCAGTATGCATTTATATATAAGGTAATTATGCACGTAATAATGATAATACTGTACCGTTTTCACAAGTACATATTCTTAATAGATTTGACAGTGGTAATATGTCAATTTTTATGATTTAGACAGTACTAAGGCTAAAATTTTGGCAATTTGATTGTGCTAAAGTGGTCTCTTCTTATTAACATCTCATTGTAAGAAATAAGTGTTGGAAAAAATGGATAAATTTTAAGTGCCTCAGCAAGTGGGTGAGGTTTGGCAAATGTTTCTTTTTGCTTACTACGTGGGAGAGAGAGGGCAAAAATGTGATTACGTAATATGTACTTAAACACTCCCTGGCAATAAATATTGGATATATGATAAAATAAGTTTCTACAAGTTTCTACAAGCCACGTTTTTTGTCAAAGCTCTTTTGTGGCATAAAAATTTTTAATTTTTTTGTGGTGATTTCAAAATGATATCGTGAAACTATATTATACTGCTTCATATCAAATTTGTTATTTAATGCCTACTTCAAGATTCAATTGATAATTTATTTCAAAATAAATAAATAGATTTCCCCCTCGCTTGAAAAAATGGCCATTTTTTGTGGTTTTAGTGATTGCTGCAGCTTCATGGAATATTTATGTACTAAGAACTTTAGGGGTGGTTAATTTATACATCACTCTTATAAGTCTACGAGGTGTATACTTTTATTAACTATACTCATGGAGGTGACCATAATATGTGATTCTGACAAATCTTTCAGGCTCTGAGTTTGTACGCTGCAAAGCTGACCGGAGGTGCCATGGACTCCTTCTAAGAATCTTCACGACAGACTTTGTATGGAGTACGCACCTACATGTGCTGTGAGCATCGTTGCGGCACGTGACATTTCCAAGCCTTCTTCATTTGTTTGAGTTACCTACTATCAGGAGGAGTCGCTCCTGTGAATGTCTGAAGGCGTTAGCATTGGCTCCCATGGAACTATCCACACCTGTGCATATTTTTCTTCGGCCAATTCTATGGCTCTCAAGGGAACAAATACTAGGCAAACCTTGCCTTTGATCAAACGATCACGAACAATGCATTGCATGCCCCGAACAGCTTATCGTTGGGTCTCCCAGGGAAGGATTCCTCTTGAGGTGATGAAATAAAGTGATTTTAACAGTGCTCATTGGACAATACTGTTGCCACAGTCAGCAAACAGACATTCAAGGGGAAAGTATATAGTCCATCCTTCAATAGTGTGTGCAGCTGACATCCTCGATGGTCGATGGAATTAAGTATATACTGTGGATTAAATTTTAATCGCAGTAAAATTACAAGTGGCCTCAAAAACAGAGTGATTCAACTGTTAGGTTCATCAGATAGTTGGAGGTAGAGCTCACCCTGCACTTAACCACAGGGGCGTGAAATTCACACAATCAGGGGGCCTGTTCCTTTCCATAGGCTATCTCACACTTCAAGAATTTTTGAGTGGGGTCTCCAATGGCATTGTTCAAGATTTGAACCCAGTGCCCATCGGTTATCAGCCATTGGCTATACCCTACAGGCTACTACACTCCCTCCCTTCCCCCACAAGTGGCCTGAGGAAGAATTGACATCAAAAGGATTTCTCTCTAACGATTGAATAGTTGATGTAATGCAATATGTTCTCTCTGCATATCTGAGGATATAATATGCACCGCATCATTTGTAAAACATTTTTTGCTTCTTGTCAGGTGCCCTCCCTGAATCTGCTTCTTCCAACCCGATGGTTATCCTATCAGCAGAAGCACTAGCCTCTGCTGTGATTAACAAGCCTCATGTACAATGGGGAGATTCGCATTCAATTCACCCATGCTGGTAATCAAACGTTTGGCATTCCTCACCTCTGTGCAGGGCACAGTGGATATTCTGTCTGATGTTTGTGCAGATGCCCCGAAAGCCAGAGATCTGTGCCTCAGTTCCCATTTCAGGAAAAGTTGTTTTGGTGTAGCAATTGGGGTGAATCTGTTTTACCAACTGCTTGTGTGATCCACTGAAAAAATTGCTGTGAGAATTAAGCGCTCATTGTATCTATACATATAGAGTGTCAACCATTTTTAACTACACGAACTGGGATTTTCTGGCGAACAACTGCTCTCTCAAAATTGATTTTAAGTCAAGTATGGATGATGTCCTCTCTCATTCACGATATGAATGAAATCTCTCTTTGGAGATTTAGTGTACATATTTCACTTTGCAGCTGGACTGCAATTTGAGTATACTGTGCAAGATGACTTCTACGTGAAAAAAGGCCTTCAGAAAATTAATACGAATTAAAACTTAACTTGGAATCTGTATGCCTGATGTTAATGCATGTATTGCATTTTACAAGAGTAATATGTCGTTGTGCAATATTTAAGTCTTTGTGCAATATTCTTGATCAATATTGTTGATATTATTTTTTTTTATTCATTTCAAATTAAATTTAATTTTCATCTTTACATTCTAGATATTGCACAGAGTTGTGGCAAAGAATAAATGTTTAAGGAATAAAATTCCTGATAGAGCAGCTTCGTCTAAAATGTGATAATTATGTATCAGTTCCTACCCTTTATTAGTTAGATCAGCTAAATTAGTTGTTGGCTCTGTAAATTAGGCTGATATCCTGTTTTATATAGATAGTTTTTTTGTCTTCTTTTCCTTGTTCACCAATTTTTAATGTAGTATGACGGTCTCCAGTTATTTTTTTAATTGGTGACTAATTACAATTCCTGTTAGCTCAATTTTTCTATGTAAAACATGTGTAACTTGATGAAAAATGCCCTTTATGAATCATTTTAAAAACATTTTCACGTGATTAATGTATTCCTACTCTAAAACATGATTTTAGGAGAAGAAGTCTGAATCTTCTCAAGAAACCACAATTAAACTATGTATATGCACACACAGCAGTGGCTATTACCTGACATCAAGCCATTTGGGCACATAATGTATCACTCATATAATTTATGGCTCGGAATTCCACGTTTTATTCAGCAAGAAATATTTGTATATGTGTATATTTTTTTAGGCAAATGTTATTGTGAATTTACTCAAGTAGTGAGTGTGATTAAAATAGAATATTTTGTCCTGTGAATTGTCTGTGGAGTGGTCTTCTATGAACTGAAACACTTTTAGTCAAAGCATTATGCATACATCAAATGATGACTATTGGTGTGTGCAATTATGACGTATCCAACCACAGATTGGAGGATTAATCTCGCACAAATGATAGGCAAATAATATTTGCCACATGGTGTGAGAAAGTGATATAAATGAAATTATGATTACTCTGTAAAGTTCTATTACCTATCTACATAAATATGTATATGTGCCCTCAGAAGACAAAGACATAGCTTTGAACGTTATGTGATCTGATGAAATTTATGAACAAAGTGTAGTTGTTTTTAACTCATGAAGAGTGTTTCATATTTTGCAACTTGTGGAGTGAATTTCCACATCATCTAGTTCCTATGAATGGATATTGTCATGTTTTTTGAAAGAACACTTTGTGATTGTCAAGCTTTTAAACTGTTGTATAGAAACTCATGTATGTATAATTCTGACAAATACCAAAGTAACGCAATATTTTGTATTTAAAGAAAGGAGTTTATGCAATGTATTTCTTATGCAAAATGAAATGTTACTGTATGAATTACCTGATATTTATGAACAGAAAATTTTATGCAAGTTGTTTCGCATACACAATTTGACATTAAATGTATAATTAGTTGATTATATGACACCGTTATTCTTCCTTTCTGCATAACCATCACCTACAAAATAAACAAAATAATCGTCTCTAAATAAGTTCCATGCAGTGAAACCCAGAAGCTATGGAGATATCTGTAAATCTATGCCACGGAACTTTAAGAGTCAATTTCATATATTCTTTCAAATGATGGCAAAATAAATCTAGGAATTTTAATTATCAATGCAAATTATATTGCAATCAGCTAATCTCCTTACATATTAAAAATATCAAAACATTAAAATGAGATATGTACATATATCTAGATATTTCAAACTTACTCCAATTATGCAGCAGCTTTAGGGAAACATGGTAGGTAACTACAAGGGTCTTATACTGTGGATGAGTGGCTACTTGAAAGTGACTGTCTTCGTTCTGCTGAAAAGAATAAAATATCAATAGGTAATTAATTTGGTTATTGAGCTTCAAACTCAAGTTCATGCAGTATCTGACAATACAGGCTAGGAAATTTGAGACACATACTCTAAAAATACTGAGCAAAAGAATAACAAAAGGATAAAATTACATTTAAAATAAAGACAAAATATGCACAATTTGCAGGAGGGTAGGAAATGGCAGATGGTACGTATTGTATGCCAACATCTATTCTCATAACACACCAATTTCATTCCAATTTACAGTTTTCTGTTTCATCTTCACCCCCTTTAAATATGTTTTCTCATCAAAAGAAATGTTTTGGCTTGAGAAGTGTCGAAAGAGTTTCAAAACTCCATGAGAGGGGCTGCCTCAAGCTGGCAAACTCCACACTAACACATTAGTGAGACAACTAAAAAAAAAAATCTGACCACCTTTTTTCACTTTAACCTGTGGCGCAGTATCTGCCACAAAACGCAGTTGGACCGGTGGGTAGGTGTTCGACTACCAATTGGACAGCCCGGTTCGATTCCCGGTGCCGGCTGGAATTTTTTCTATCTTTTTTCAGAGAACATCCAGAATGTTCCAGGAAGTTCCGGCACTGCGTTCGAGAGAATTCGCCGTCACTATGTAAACAAGCCATCTCGGCCAACAATTAGTCAGTCAGTACTTTGAATTGGCAATAAACGCTCCACTTCAGAAACCACACCAGTGTGTTATTCAGCGTGGCAATCGTTACACAGCTAGCACATTATAAGTCACTGAGATAAGGTGAAAGGAAGAAATTAGGAAGGCACTTATCAAGTAAGCTTGTTATGGGTTTCTTACGGCTAGGCCCACAAACATTCAGAGTAATGACAAGATGGATGCCAAACTTTCAGCACCTCCGTAGATGCTGTTATTATCCCATCGTTTTGGAGTATTCATTAAGCATTTATGTATAAGAATAATGTTTTTATTCTTGGCGCATCTATATTATGAGGAGAATTAACATCATACGGCCACAATTTGAAAATCATTCACATTTGTGAAATGATGGCGAAACGACGGTCGTAAGAAAAACACATAATTTCACAAGAATAGCGATGTAGAATAATAATGCTGGAAGGAATCTTCAATACACATATTGTATGGGGTTATCAGACTATGAATAAAAATTCATAAATGTTAGATTGTGTGAACCTTGACTAATTTCAGTTTTTTCATTCATGCACCAGCTAAGTTTTTCTATATCATTGAAATTTAAAATGGTAACTACGCCTGATGCACTCATTGGTTGCCGTGGTATAGTAGATAGCATCTGAAGCTGCGGTCACGAAGGTCTTACTTTCGGTTCTCCCTGAGGTTATTTTTTTTCTCTCCACCACAAGGATAAAGTACTTGTATTATGCTTTGTATTTTCATCAGCCAGTCACTTGCTGTTGTTAATTTTTTTTCTATTTACGGGAAAATCTGTTATCAGTTGTTAAGCTCTAATAAAGACTCCCTGAATTTCACTGGTAGGCTTTAAATTTATGTCAGGATGAGCCGCGTATCATGTGTAGTACTCTGTTCAACCACCTTTGGTGCTCCGACAGAAGCGACTTACGTTGCCTGAGGATATTTAACGGCATTCCTAACCTTTTCTTCCCTAACATCTTGCCCTTGCCTTGCCCCTTAGCTAAAGATAAGCTGCTTATCAATTTTTTCCGTAAGAAATCCATAAGAAACGGATAATTCTCTTACTTTGTGCTATCTGGGTACAAGTGTGTTATTCAGCGTAGCAATCACTACAAACCCATCTGACACCACACCCTTCTTATAATGGCCCTAACTCTTTCTTTTATGAATGGGAACAATGGCAGCCCTTCCTTCTTACCCATCCTAGTCACTCCCTCGCAGCCACATTTTTTTCCCTTGAGGTAATAGCCTCACCATCTATTATTCTCTCAATCTGCTCTGGGGGCTGGATGCAAGAAACTAAATCATAGAAGAGTTTTAATCAACGAGGGGAGATATGAACCAATTTCCTTGCTGTTTGGTATCCAATTAAACAGAAAACTAAGAAAAAAATCTCCTTAAAATATTTTTTTGCAGATTTTGGCCAGTGAAATAATTTCACCAAATCATCCAATATTCCATCTTATCCATCGGGTAACGGATGGAGTCCACCCAGTTGGCCCTCAGAAAAAGGATTGGGAAGAGACCATTATCGTCTTCCACCTGTTCTGCCCCTCCCGGCAAGAAAAAAAACACTCTGGCCTCCTAGGAAAATTTTCCCTCATTGAGTGGAAGATCTAGCTACTTTGATGGATGATTGCCTAACCCAAACAAACCTTGGGATATAGTGCTGCAGGGTTTAATATACTTTTTTTTGTTAACAAATAATAATTATAAATGAATTGTCCCAGGATAACATCCTTTGCAACAAATGAAGTACATTACATTTATACAAGTGGACACAGTAATATGAAAATACAGGGGTATGTAAATAGTGAAATGAAAAATGCCTTCTTGAATGATTACAACAACAAAAGAGTTGGTGCGATGAAAAACATAAGTCATCTAAAAGAAACAAAACTGAAAGAGGATTTGTTTTAAACAAAATTATTAAATTACAAATTAAACTAAATTTATATTAACCCTTTCTTACCCAGAGCTACTTGTGGAAGAAATAAAATTTCACGATTTTTCATTTTGAAAACTTAAAACTTTTGCACTCAATTATAATTATCTTGGCAGCTAAACATTTCGTCATTAAAATTTACACCACAAAATAATGCATTGTTTAGATATTTCCTTAATAGAGCTGACAATTTATATAATTTTGATGTTGCTTAGAAGCAACATTGGGTTATAATGGGTTAAACAAAACTCATAAATTCAGAATTATGTTAAGTATATGTAAAGTAGATTTTCAGTCTAGCACATAAAACAGTAAAGCTGTTCAATTGAAGAGTGTAATTTAACATAAACATCATCAAATGATATTTTCAGGTACATTTAAAGAAATAATGCAGTTCATACAACGAACAACAAGAAGCTCATTTTTATCTAAGAGAACAAATGAGATATGAGAAAGATAATTTTTTAATGCATGCATAATTACTGAAATTTCCAAACATGGCACAATCTTACTTTTTCATCGTTTTCCTTTCTCTTCTTTTAACTCTAGTTTTCTTCCTCCGGAGCAAATAACACCAAAGTCTGAGGGTGAAGAAATACACTAATTCTGCAGCACTCAACACGCTGCAACCAAGAAATAAGCCAGCCGTTCCTCCAAGAGACACTAGAATGAAATATACCATCAATAAGGTAGTTTCCATCATCAAAGAAAATGAAAGGATTTGATTGCGATTCGTTACCCACCATTAGTGTATTCATAGGTAATATACAAATTATTTGGTTTCACAAATCCCAGTTTATAAGAATGGCAATGGTCAATTTTATCCTCATTTGAAAAAGGCCAGAATGGCACCCATGCAATGCCACTCCACGTGACGTCACAGGTACATAGCTTCTATACGAGTAGATAGGAGTTTTACATCGTCTGAGATTACCAATGCATGCATGAGGCACAGAGCTCAGGGAAACATGTCTTAATAATTACCTATTAAAACTGGCTAAGGTCGGAAAGTTTCCTTCGTTTGATAAGGTATTAATAATCTTTATTTAAGCCAAGCGCTACCTGCTAGCATCCTGCGTCGTATCAGCGCTCAAAGCCTCGCCCCAAGGTCACCTCACATGGCGACAGCGGGAACCAGAGAGACGTCACACGGGATTTTTCCCAGCATTCATACTTATCTGTCGCATTTTTGTGCGCTTGAAAATTTTCACTTTTCATTTGATCGCAAAAAATAGATATCGTCATTTATAAATCTAAAAGCGTAAAAAGCTACTCATAATCTTTCGATTTAGGCAATAAAAAAATAACAGGAAACCACCCTATTTGGGAGCTTCATGAAATTAAAAGGTACAGAAAGTTAAATACACATTCTTAATAAAAAAGAATAAAGTCCAGACTCCATAATTGTATCACTTAAAGAATTAATATCCACAACATTGCAATGATTATTTCAAAATGGAACGATGGTTGAAAATATAATCAGGGGCAGACATATGGCATGAGCTGGGGTGGGGGTAAAGCTTTCCCCCACAGATCGGCTTGAAACTTACACTAAATAAAGTTGAAAGACCACAGCCCACAAGAGATATTTTAAAGCAAGGATCTTCAACCCACGCTCTCCGGGCCGTATACAGCCTGCCGGCTAATTTCTTGCGTCTACCAGGGGCTAAAGAAAATAATGTATTGCCAACTAAATATCTACACACTCATCACAAGTAAACAATGTCAAATATCGCATAGATTTTAATTGAACTTTTAACCAAAAAAGACCATTGCACTTTGAAATTATATTTTTTTTCATACTTTATTGATGTAAAGGTGATTGGTAAAGTGACATGGAGAATTGTGGCCCTTCAGACGATGAGAAATCGATTTTTGGCCCTTGCATTAAAAAAGGTTGGAGACCTCTGTTTCAAAGAATCTTGACACAAAATTAATCCTTGGCCAAATATTCAACCGTTAATGATGATATTTTTAAAGTTGTGCATGAAAACATGATTTTCAAACTTTTTTGCCATATTTCAAAAAATTAGAAATTAAAAAATATGTTTCATCCTTCACCTTCGGATATAAATGAGCACTCGGTGTACTGAACAAATTTGTTGACATCAAACCCCCTGATGTAATGTCCTCATTGCGCTGTTTTTGAGGTCAATGAGGCAAATAAAAAAAAGTTGAATGACCTCTGTGATGATCGTGTACACAAAGCAAGCGCAGTTTAAGGAAGGCATGCAACTTATTTTATGGATATTATGTGGTGAACACTGTAATCAATCTTACCTAGAAGATCTTCTCGACCAAATATGATCTCCCTTCTAAGCCTTATTCTGGGAAATTGCTCCACAGCAACTCTGAATCTTATCTCATTTTCCACCGGTGGCCTAAAAGTTCACAAATCATAAACATTGTTACTCACAACTATGCAGATCTCAGAATAATAATATCAAAGTTTGATTCATATTTAATTACTTACATTTGTGAAAATTATAATATAATTTAGGCTGGGCCTAAAATGCGGTACTCCACAGAGGAAAAACCTTGACTGGGATTTGAACACTAGTGATCAATATCGATCAAGAGTGAACGCTAAAGTTGCTCACTTTTAACTGATTCTAGCGTACCAGTAGTAGCCACGGTGATAACTTTACAGAGTCACCCACAATGCACAGATGTGCAAAAGTCCACAAAGGAAAAATGTAGGGATGGACAGATCCAGGATTTTTTTCGGATCCGGATTCGGATCGAATCCTTGACTTTCGGAGCCGGATCTTTCGGATCGGATATTTTCGGATCCAAATGCATTTTCAAATTCCTGACGCTGAGATTCCCCCGATGATTGTTCAATCTCTTGGGAAGAGTCACAATATGTGCCAGTCGTATTTTGCCTTTTTTATTTTCCACGGCTGAAATTCTCCTACGTAACCTCTGCGAGAGCTTTCAAACAAAACGGTTTATGAGTAGGACAAGAATCGCTTGCGACGGTGCATTCGAAGAGAGAATCGGAAATCTTGGATCCAGACCCGATGTCTTCCGCGACTTTGGATCCGATGTATCCGATGAAGGGCAATATCCGCGGATATTTGGATCCAAGGTATCCGATCCGACCATCCCTAGAAAAAATCATTTGCCTTCACTGGAATTTGAACTCGGATATTCCGATTTCCAGTCAAGCACTTTAGCCAGTTACGCTATCGAGGCATCTTTCACCTCCATGGACATTTTTGGACTATACCAGTCAAGATGGTCTTCCACAGAGGGAATTGAGTGGATTTCACAGAGTTCTAATAAATAGAATGAATAACTATTTTTACCAAGATATGTATACAACATTTTGAAACCATCTCACACATTTGATCGAGAAAAGGAACGGTTACGAAGAGTAATAATACAAGTCAGTTTCATAACTGATTTTTGTAGGAAATAAGTAAGTGTTGTATGACATCCTCTGTGTTGATTACATGCTGGCCGCAGCCAGTCCTGAGTAACAGCGGAAGGAATGATGTCATTTCCCAAAAGTCTACTAGAGAAGAGGGCTACTATAAAACATTTTTTTATTTTTGAGGATTACTTTTGATGACCTGAACAGATGAACATATTATAATAGTTCATATCCTTAGTTAGATGATAAGTTTTGTGGAATGGTCATCTTTCATTTCACAAGTCATACTAAACCCTCTCCCTCGTTTATTAAATATGTATAATCAAATTGCACATTGAAAACTCTTACTTTTTAACCGGCAAATCAGTATCCAGTGAAAAACTGATATCATTGCACTGTGGGTAGCAATTGCATTTAAAGTTGCCATCTCTCACTAGATAAATAGGTCCCTCCAGCTTCTTCAATTTTTCTGAAAAATAAAGTACATACAGATACCAGATCAATAACAGTGGCATTAAAGAAGTTCTACATATGTACTTATATTCAGCGTCGGATCCAGGGTGGGGAAGTGGGGACCCCCCCCCCCTTAATCTAAGACAATATTTTGTTCCAGGACAATGATTATGAAAGCTATAATTTCATTTGTTTAATTATTAAATAAACATATTTAAAACAGTATTATTTATAGTATGTATTATCATTTTTGGAAGGTTTACTTAAGACTATTCCCCTAAAATTGGTGGGGGGAGGTTGAACCCCTAATCCCCCCCAAATTTGGATAATGGGTTCTACTTCACCAAAATTTATCCCAAAATTTGGGCCCCCACTCACAATGGCCATTCCCTGACGTTCCAAACACCCTGAACATAATGGCAATGCCTTCAAAACGTCAGTGCCAAAAATCCCTGGATTAATTGAAGAAGAGGAGGATCTAATTCAGCATGGTTCTTAAATGTAAATAAAAGTGTGTGAATATATTTTCATTTTTAAAGCATAGTCAGGTGAGAAAATTTAGTGGACCTCATTACTTCATTCACACAGTGATTCAACGCGAAGGTTAACCCTTTCCCTACTAAGGCCGTGCCACGGCATGAATTTTCCGACACTAAAGGCCGAAGGCCGTGTTTTCACAGCTTGAATTTTTCAAAGCTAAAGGCCGAAGGCCATGTTTTCACCGCTTTGCGGTCAAGCAGGGCAAGTGGGTCCCAAGCGCCATTAGGGTCCCTAGGCGTGAGAGGTCCGACCCTTTCTTATTGTCCGTGTGGGGATTATCTTGGCCCATTCCAGCACTTAGTGTCCCACTCAAGGAAGGTGCTCATGGTCACTTATTTGTTCATAAGTTAGAATAACTAAAAACGTACCTATGTGTTGCATTTATTGAAAATCAATGCCAAGAATTACATTCTGGATGTTCTGCTGATTCGTTCCAAATTTTAAAACGGAACTCTAGCGTTCACATTAACAGAGTTCATCATCACCTAGTAGATGTAATGCCCTTTTGCTGAAAACCCTAAAAATAACCGTAGAACTTCGTTTAAAAGTTCTAGAGGCATTGCAAAATGAAAGATTGATGAACTGACATTTGCTGCAAGAGTAACAATTAAAAAAAATTAAAATCGCGCTAGTAACAATAAACTGACCACAAAAGTACACCGTGATGGGCTGCCTTCGGGAAAAGGGTCAAGGATTATATTTGCCCATTTTTGCCAAGGAAAGGGTCCGGCACCCCGCTAGGCAAGGTCATTAAGTGGAGGAAGCGACTACCTGGACAATTCCTTGCCGAGAAACAACTCCGTGCAGGGGAAAAAAAGAGATGCTCAAAGCCTTCGTACAGCAAAAACCAACTTTCCGTGAAGGAGCCCGGAGTGAAAGGGTTAATTTGGTTAGTGGATGGTAGAGCTCACCCCATATCTATGAAAATATCTATGCATAGGATTTCTTTTTCCAATAGTACTTTGACAATGGGAAATATTTAACTCTATTAGAAACTTTTATGTTAGGAACATAAAATTTTACCATAGGAAAAATGTCTCATTGATTTCCTATAGTGTTTTGGAAAATTTTATATGAATTTTGTAAATTCCAATAGGAAAATAAACTTTTAGCCATGGGCATTTTAACTTCATACATTTATTTTTGGGAGGGATATTCCTTTTCTTAAGTTTCCCACCTCGTCCTTTAAGGATTTTATTTGAAGGCTAATAAGGGCTTCACCCAGGATTTGAATCCTGGACCCCTTGATCCATGGCCAAGTGACAATTTCAATCAGAGCCATCACAAAAATTTATGGATGCATTAAAGATGAATATGTATAGTAAATATTTATGAAAACATTGATGAAAACCTTAACAAATAAGTGAGAATTTCAGGATGATAGAACTTATAGATTTAATATTAATCCTAGTCTCTTTATATTAACCAAAACTCTGTAATGGTGTCGCTTGCCATCTCGTATCAGCTCGGTTTCGCTCTCGGGGTAATAGAAGAATTAGGGAATTGGTCTCCGCGTGTTTCTCTAACACTCTATGGTGTTTAACACGTTGCAGTATCTTGGCGTGGGAAGGCATAGGAGATGCTTAACTATGCGGCCTTTTCCGGCCAATAGGAGGACGCCGAGAGGGTCACGAGACGGACGCGACACGGGAGGCAGCCTCTTGGAGGGAATAGGCAAAGGGAGTCTTACGCTGTATGTCAGAGGGGGAGAACGTACCTGTGCTAAGTGAATTAAATGTTTGGAACCAGACGTCTGACTTGTCATCTCACTCTGCCTTCTACGAACCTGGACCTTCCTATTAAGCGTAACACTTCCATTTCTAATGAATGAATTCATTAATTCGTCTAATCCTTGACCCATCTTTTATAATATGAGATCTTTTAAAATTTTGAAGGGTTGACAGAAGAAATTACACATACCTGAATATCTATTCAAGCATACAAGTCCATCAATTTTGCATACAGGAGCAGAGGCTATGAAATGATAAGAAAGATCAGTAGAAGAGAGCTTTCCATTAAAATTTACATGCCATCAAGATCTAATAAACCCTACTTACAGCTACTCCAAAAGTGTGGAACGCATCCACAATAGTGGAAAGCTAGTTTTCTTCTACATGACATTACACACAGATTGTAGCTATATATCGGGAGCCCTGGAACAAATACAATCAATTACCATCGCGTAAATGCATTGAACAATTATACATGAGATACAAAGAATATGGAGGGCTTCACAACAGGAAAATGTATTTTAAAATGTGGATCAGTTATAATTACAGCAGACCCCCACTGTAAAATACCTTCACAGTTCAACTTACAATAGTTCTCCATACCATCTGAGCCCAGGGCCCATGAATTTTGGCAGGAGAAGTTCCCTTCTCAAAATAAAGATAAAATCAGTAAAGTCAGCCCTAGAGATGAAATATACCATCAATGATACATCTTAACCCTTTCGCTGCTGTTCAATCTCCAAAAACCTTCTCACATATGGCGAAAAGGTTAAAATGCGTTTCGTGGGCCCATGGAGCAAGATACTTCAATAATAATGGCCGTGGTACACCCTCCAAAGGGTCCCTAATCCAGGACCCTTTCCTCAACGAGCTCACCCTCGCAGGACCGTCTCATCGACCCTACCAGCGGGGGGCCTCCCTCCCAAAAAGTGACCGCTGTGACTGCAATTTGAAAATCAACCAATCAACCCGATTATCAAAAAATGATTCTTTGTATTGCACTCCTGCCAATCAAGCAATCAAGTACGTCTTCGAACCGTGTTTCTGTGATAAAAAATAACGATTTTGTTAACTTCGCTAAAATGGCCATTTTCCGGAGGTCCGCAGCCACGTTTTTAGCAAAGTTAACAAAATCATTACAGTTATTTTTCATCGCAGAAACACAGTTCAAAGACGTACTTGATTGCTTGATTGGCAGGAGTGCGATGCAAACAATAATTTTTTGATGATCGGATTGATTGATTGATTTTCAAATTGCAGTCAGAGCGGTCACTTTTCGGGAGGGAGCTGGTAGGGTCGATGAGACGGTCCTGCGTGGGTGAGCTCGTTGAGGAAAGGGTCCCGGATTAGGGACCCTTCAAAGTGCTTTTACAAAAGTGCATGGCAGCGAGGAAGAAAAAGTACGTTCACAGCAGTCTGCCATGTGAACGTACTACGTACATAAACAGCAGTGAAAGGGTTAAGCACAAACCCATTTAGGGCAGATTGGGGCAATTTTTCTCATATCAGCATCCCTCTACTGTTGACAGCGCTGAATAATTGGTTGCACGACATATATTTGCACCATATTTTTGATTGAACAATGCTTAAGGGAACTATGGCTTGAAAACCATTGAAGTTCACAAATCTTGGTGATAGAGCAATAACGGCGGCATCATGCAAAATTGAGCTGTCAAAAATTATGGGGTTTTTCTGATCGTCATAGTTTTAATAGGTATACGCACACAATTTTAAAGTCTGTATATTCTGTTTTGAATTTCCTGTTAGAAAATTTTACATAGAACAAAAATAATAAAGTTGATAATTAATTAATTTATGCGATCAGTCATTACCAGTAAATGATGGGTTCCACTTTAGATCATCCAAACCATCTTCCCTCTGCCCCTCATCCAAAAACAAGCACTTCCTCTGACTTTCACTCAACACCCTAAGATTACGAGGAGCAACAGTGATCAATGGTTTGAATATGGTATCTTTCTGATTTTTTTCTGTGAAAGTAAACTTTTGAGCTCCCCATACCGGCACTTCCCAAGCAGAATGCACATAATACTGGAATATAAAAATACAAATTCTTTATCATTAGTATTTAAATACCGAATAAAATAAATTTCTAATAAATATTGTTTGATTTACAAGCTCAAGTCTCTCAAAATTCACTGATTAAAATATTGCAATGTCCAATTTCATCAATGTAAATAATTTCCACCCCATAATGCCATATCTTATTAGTGATATCTCAAAATTCAGTTGCTGGGGGAAGGTCACTAATTTTGGCATGGCAGAGAATTGATTGAAGAGATTTTTACAGAAATACTTACACTTATTTTTCCTCCAAGAACAGAAAAACGTCCGTAGCACAGAGAGTTTAGAATGTTACATGTTAGTATTAGCGGCTCTCTTGTTGTATCTTCCTTCTTTTTCTTTGCAAAAAGCAGCCTAGTTGTTTCAAGATGATGAAAAATTATTATTCATGTATATTATATGTATGTACTACACAATTAAAATGATTTAATACAAATTAAAAAATAACATTTGGCATAACATTTGCTTCACAAGACAAAAATCATAATATGTACCAGCTTAAACCATTATTACCACAAACTGAATGATGTAAAGTCCACACTGGAGTGGGTGGATTTAGGGGGGCCACAACCCAGTGAGAAATGGGTGGTGGAATCCACGTGGAACCCACGTGGAATCCACGTTGAGTGGTGGATATTTGGTGGTGGTGGATATTGAGTGGTTGGACCCACGTGGAATCCACGTTGATTTCAAGTGGATTTGTGGTGAATATCATAAAATGTTAAACAGAATTTCTAATTTGTGGAACTTAATGCTCTGGTGACATTGCGTCATTTATCATCCTGAAACCACGCTAGTTATGTGAAAATGTATCGCACATTCTATTTTTATATAATTCGTGGAAAGGCAGCCATGAGAGCACATGAAAAATCGTAGACACATATATAGAAGGTTTAGATATAGAGTGGTTGAGGTTTTAATGGTTTTAGGACAGCACCTACTGCTGTTTTAATTTTTCCACCAAATTTCCACGTGGGTTCCACGTTGATTCCACGACCAAAAACACGTGGTATCCACGTTAATTCTCCACGTGGGTTCCACGTGGATTCCACCACCCATTTCTCACTGGGAAGGGTCGTGAACCCCCAAATTCTATCAAAAATGTTTAATTTTTATCAGTTTCAGTGGCGCAGCAAGGAAGGGGGGTTTGGGGGATAAACCCCCTCCCTCCCCCAAGAGCTCAGAGAATTTTTTAAGGTTAATCCATTTTACTTAATTGGATTACTATTAATTATAGGATAGTGTGAGGATTAATCAAATTCCCCTCATAAAGCCGTAAAACTAGTCATTTTGAACCATTAATCTTAAAATTTTTCTGGTGGAGGTCCCCCCGCAACTTCCACTTACCCTGGCGGGTATGCAATACCCCCACACTCTAAAGTATTAGTTGCGCCTAAAACCCCCCCTAACCTTAATTCTTAGCTGCGCCCCTGATCAGTTTAATGATTTTTTCATCTCTGCATAGGGAGTGTATATGCCATAGCATGGCTACAAATCCCAAATGTGAGAAAAGTTTGGTTTATATTTAACGTAGAGCGTAGCACTTCATACTGTAAAAACACCCCTCTTTCCAGATGAGTATTCCATTCTCCCTGGACCCAGGTAATAACCCCACCTAAATTTGATGCTGAATTCATCCCTGCACACTGGTAAGAACATCTTTGACCTATGCAAGGTAATCCCCAAACTAATTGGCACATCATATTTTAAAAACACATCACAATTCTTTTTCCAATGCTAACGCCAGTTGCTTACTGAAACATTTTTGGTAAACTGTTCCATAAAATTTGATAAAAGCATTAAAAGAGTTGTCATAAAAACGTCTTGTACAATTTTTTTGCAACTCTGCAGTGCATGATTATTATTATAGTATTCCACCGATTAAGGTAGGTTTCCATAGAGTACTAAAGAGGTGATCTGGGAGCCTCCCTTTCCTTCCAGCACTGCCTTCTTTAATTCACTGTAAGGCCTACTCTCCTTCAATCTATCTAAAAATCCTATTCTTTTCCTTCCCCTCCCTCGTTTCCCCAATATTCTACCCTCCAACACCATTTTCAACATCCCCTCACCGCTAAGCACTAACTCCATCCAAACCTTCTGTCTCCTGCGTATCTCATCTAAAAGCTTTCTCTCCTCGCCAACCATATCCAGCACCTCGTCGTTCCTTTTCCTCTCCGTCCATTTCACCCTCTCCATTCTTCTCCATACCCACATCTCGAACGCCTCCAATCTTCTCTCGTCTTCTTTCCTCAGAGTCCACGTTTCCGCACCGTAGAGAGCTACACTCCAAACCAAACTCTTCACTAACCTTTTCTTTAAACTCTTACACAACGATCCTCTCAGAAGCTCCTTCCTGCTCATGAACGCCTCCTTCGCTAATGCTATTCTCTTCCTGATGTCCTTACTACTGTATCCGTTTTCCTCTAACGTACTGCCTAAATAGTTGAATTGCTCAACCTGCTCAAGTTTTTCACCACCCACCTTTATCTTGAGTCTCACATTCCTCGCACGTGTTGCTTTACAGAACCGCATTACCTTAGTTTTCTTGTGATTAATCCTCATCCCAAACTCCTCGCAACGTTCGTATAACGCATCCACTAGGGCCTGAAGCCCCCTTGCTGACTGACTGATCAACGCCTGGTCATCCGCGAATCTCACTGATTTGAACATCATTCCTCCCACTTTTATCCCAGCTTCTAACTCATCCCACGCTTCCCTTACCATCTCTTCAGCATACACGTTAAAGAGCAGTGGCGATAGAGGACAGCCTTGCCTCGCACCTCGGCCAATGCTTGCCCACCCAGATTCTCCGTCTGCTATCCTCACTTGCGCAGTCTGGGCCATATAAAGATTACAAATCAGTCGTCTATCCCTCCAGTCTACACCTATTCTCTTGAGAATATCCATTAACTTTACCCAGTTCACCCTATCAAACGCTTTTTCAAAATCCACGAAACACACATATACGTCCTGCTCATATTCTAGGTTCCTCTCCACGAGGGCCCTCATTATTGCTATTGCATCACGAGTTGACTTCCCATTTCTGAAACCAAACTGATCTTCGCCCAAATAGTCGTTTGCCCTCGCCTCCATTCGTCTGTTCAATATCCTCAGCACTACTTTAGCCGCATGGGATATTAGGCTGATAGTCCTATAATCTCCGCATTCCACAGCTTTCTTCTTTTTCGGAAGCGGAATTAAAACCGTCTTCACGAAATCCTCCGGCCAACATCCCTCCTCATAGATCTTGTGCACTAGTTCGAAAAACTTTTTCTTACCTTCCTTCCCTAGATTCTTCAGAAGCTCACACGGGATGTTGTCCACGCCTACTGCTTTCCTAGCCTTCATATCACGGAGTGATCTCTCTATTTCTGAATCTAATATCTCCGGCCCAAGATTATCCTCCTCCACTGCACTTTCCTCCTCTAGAGTCAATCTCTCTGGTCTGTTCGTTCCGTCATACAGGTCCTCCACGTATTCCTTCCACCTTCCCTGTACCTCTACTCGCTCGGTTAGCATCCTCCCATCTTTAGCCTTGATTTTAGCCATGGCTTGTCCTCTTTTGCCGCCCGATAGCGACTTAACTTTGGCGTACAACGCGCCTACTTCTCCATCCTTCTGGAACTTTTCCATTTCCTCGCACGTCTTTTCCACCAAGCCTCCCTTGCCCTCTTAGTTTCACGTCGTAATCGATTATTCAATTCCCTATACATTCTTTTGCCCTGTTCTGTGTCCACGTTCTTCCACTTCCTCTTCTCCTCCATTTCATTTACCATTGCCTCCGTTATCCACGGCTTCTTTATCCTTCTACTGTCAACGTAACCAATTGACTTCTCCGCCGCTTTGACTATTCCCGTTTTTATATTATCCCATCTTTCCTCTACCGTCTTGGTACTTTCAATCTCCCGTATACTAATGTCCACTAGCTCCTGATATTCTCTCCTCATACTCCCCTTCAGGGCTTCTACGTTCCATTTCTTCGCCTTCCTAACTTTCATAAGTCTTTTGAATCTTACGTTGCATTTCATGAGCACTAGATTGTGGTCCGAATCCGCATCCGCTGCAGGGAAGCTGCGCGAGTTTTTCACACTGTTCCTAAACCTCTGTCTTACCATAATGTAGTCTATTTGATATCTCCCCGCATCCCCTGGACTTTTCCACGTGTACCTTCGCCCTTTATGATGATTGAACCACGTGTTTGTGATGAATAATTTGTTTCTCCTAGAAAATTCTGCTGCTTTCTCTCCCCTGTCGTTCCGTATTCCTAGACCAAAATCTCCTATTTCGTTTCCATCCCTCCCTTCCCCGACTGAGGCGTTCCAGTCCCCCATCACTACCAGATTTTTCTTACCCGGTGTGTCTCTAATTATTTCCTCGAGCTGTTCATACACCTCGTCTACTTCTTCCTCCCTATGATTGCTAGTGGGCATGTAAACCTGGACCACCACAAGGTTGGTGGGCCGCGCCTCAATTTCTACCACCAGAATCCTATCGCTTAACTGGTCTATACCTACCACACGCTTACCCATCTTCCCGTTTAATACTAAAGCTACCCCTCGCTGGCTTTCTTCCCCTCCACTATATATAACCCTGTACCCATCACTCCAATAGTCCCCCCCATCCCTCCACCTCACCTCGCATAATCCTAAGATATCTATCCTCCCTTTATCCATTTCCCTTTTGATATTTTCTAACTTTCCCGCTCTCATCATAGTCCTCACATTCCACGTCCCCACATTTATAGCAGACTTCTTCTTCTCCATCTTCTTGGTCTTCTTTTCTTCTTTCTTCATTGCTGCTGCCACTGATGTTGATGATGATAAGTCTCTGCAAGGATTTCGCATGTTGGCGACCCCGAGGACCTTGCCGACCTCGTTGCCGTGCCCGACACCCGCCCTTTGCGGACGGGTCCCGGGCGATGAGATTCCGAGGCTCATTTGGTTGTACTCCATGTGTTCAGGGAAGAGATAGTTGGTAGGGTTTCCCACTTCCATTCCAACAGTGTTTTTTACGTGACACCATCACGCGGACTACCTTTCGTCTGGCTCCTACCCTTCGACCTATCTGGCATGGGTGGCCCTACTGGGAATAATTTAGAATTAATCCCGCCAGTGCAGCTCTAGGGGTCATAGGAGCGCGCAAGCCTTTCCACCGCGACAACGTTGTAGCCCAAGGGAAAGGGCAGTGCATGATGGACATAGGAATTGTAAGCATGCCCCTTTTTTGTAAAATTAATGGAGTAAATGAAAAATTTGACAAAAATAATGCCCATGAGCAACAGGCATCTTGCCAACACATAAACCTTCACATATTGTCCCTCCGTTAGATTTTGATGCCACTCAATCAATGCTACATTCCTAAAAATACCTACTGTACAGGGGTGGTTTAAGGGGGTGGGAGGAGCATCTGTCCCCCTATAATTTCTGGAAAAATGAAAAAGTGGAAAAGTTTAAAGTGGCTCTTCAATGAAAGTTTTTGTGTCAATTGCTTACAGTGGTGCCGACATACTCCATGGGGCCCGAGCCCCCTCAAAAATTTGTTATGGGTGTGAGGAAAAAATGTTTCAGGCTTGTCGATTTTCCTCGGAGTGCCCAGATATCGAGATTCGAGTTATCAGGGTTCTAATGTTGATCATATGACTCTTCTGAAATGCTTAAAAAACTTAAAACTCACCACTTATAAAATTTCCCAGGGCAAGGCCCCCCCCCAATATTTTTTGTAAGTCTGCATCCATGATTGCTTAAAAAATAATTTAAAAAATAACTGATGAATACATAAAAGCCACACTTGTTTACATATGTCACAACTCTGATGGATTACTGCGGAGAGGTATTGCATACCAATAAGGGGCCATGTAAAGTTATGAACTGTAGCTATGATTCACCCTAAAGCAAAGCAATCCACCCCTGATTATATTCATTACACTAATCCCACCTACTCTATGGCATTGCCTAAAAATTGAACATTTCTTCAGTAGATATTACACGTATCACTTAATCTTTACCCAAAAATTCCTTCCACCACTCTTCTGCACGGCATAGCGAGGGAAATTGGTTGGGGGGCATTGGACCATCCCAGGACCACCCACCCTCCACGAGGTGTATGGGGTACCCCTACTTCAAGAGGGGGTGTTTTTTTCCTTTAAATTTTTTTTATTTATCCTTCATAGAACTTATATCAAGCCTTATTTCTGAATGCATGCATAAAATTTTGTATGATATTGAAAGAGATAGCCATGGCAGTGTGAAGTGTAGCTGCCACAATTTCAATTTGTCAAATTTTTCTGGGGGACCACAAGCCTTCTGGGGGGTGGGGGCACCCCTCTTTCCTCCTCTCCCAGGACATCCCTAGTAGTGCCCATGACCTTCAGTCTCTGAATCATTCCTTCCCCATCTTGAAACATCAAAAATGTAAAGTGGTAATTCTCTTTTAACCTTTTCCCTACTGTACACGTATATATACATGTGGACGTTTCCTGACCCAGGAGACGACGGGCGTATATATGGATACGTGTGAGATTTTCCCGGCCAGGAGATCGAAACCTGTATATATACGTTTTCTGGCTCCCCCCCTTTTAGGACGGTCGTGGGTTTACGACGTCTTTGTCTCGGGACCCAACGCTTCGGGGTTTAGGATTAACCCTCGAAATCCGGGAGCAGGTACGCGGACCCTTCGTCTTTTAGAACCCCTCTCAGCGGTACGGGACAGCGGTCATTCAATTGTTTATACAGTCAATTTTCGAAATAAATATTTGTTCATTTCTCAAGAAATATACACTAAGAATTGAAATATTTGTCTTTTGAGCAGCGTTTACAATTTTTAAACGAAATTCTACGACAAATATTAACTTATATCTCGAGTTATGTATAAACATCAACATGGAAATTGTTGCTGTGTTAAATGCGTTAATAATGGCCTTAGAACTTCGTTTAAAATTTGACAATGCTCAGATAAAAATGAGGAATTTAATTCAAAGTCTATAATTTACGTGTAAGCAACAATTATCCATTTGCTTTATGCGTATAAGCAATGCATAAGTTGACCGCGAACCAATGCCGCAGGTATGGTCGTAAACCCGGAAAGGAGGGAGCACGACTACTCTCGGAGTCCGAGATAATGCAAAGTCCTTGCGTGGAGGGGTCGAAAAAGGTTCAGCGAGACCCTTCTTAACGAATGCCCTCCAAAAATGCTCCGTACCACGAGAAAGAAGAGTCTCTTGGGGCTCAGTACAGCAGTCTTGCTAAGACGAAAACTCCGCCGTCTCGAAAAGGTTAAAAACCTTGCGCTGCAGTTTCTATCTGTTTACAATACTTAACATAGCATTTAGTCAAATAATCACAATTCTTCCAACACCTCCTTTCAAACTGCTGCCCTCCACATAGAAGGGAAGTCTGGACAAGGTACCTTTAGGAGTCCATGTTTCAAAAACTGATTAACTAGTCAAAATCATCAATGTAAGCAGGAATCCAGCCTCTCTCAAAATCTAGCTTTCACACACAGTGCCTCATGGTTCTAACCTATGCCTTTGCCCGACCAAGTGGGATTTTTGGGCATTATTTGAGCCGGTAAGTGTAAAGTACATACATATTACTGTAGTTTTACAAACCATTAATATTATATAATGTGAATACGCTAATAAAAAGCATACACCCTCTGAGTCAGTGCAACATCCTTTGGTATTATGTAATCTTCTAATTGATGATGGGGTAACAACGTAAACACTTCTCAATGTAGTTGACATTTAGAGAATTGTATGAATCATACTGTCATACAACTTCACAAAACAATATTAAAAAGTTAGCGGGTCAAATTTGTGCGATTACAACTAGGTCATGCAATAAAACTAGTCAGAAACTAAAACCAATTATATGTATCTCAAATATTCATGCTCAGTTCTTAATATTTTTAAATAAGTAAGCAGTTATAGAAAAAATTGTTACCCAAATTTACTCTTTCCCATGGATAGAGAATTTGCAAACTGCCATGGTGTTGTGTAATGTGATATTAGTGATCCAGCTGTATAGCATAAACCTAATTCAGTTAAGGTCTGTTTAGGATTTATTTCTTCAATAGTGTAAATGTAGATAGTCCCAGCAAATTTTTTGTTCACCTGTAAAGCAAATTTGATCATAACATATTCGCAAAGCCCATTTTAAAATCAACTTGAGCAGAAATGGAGGCACAATCAAATGAGATATGTTCTTATAGCAGCAGGAAGCAACACAGTATTATCAAATATTAGTAAAAAAACATATGCAATAGTCAATAAAGCCGGTATACATGTATTTTGAGTGATATACTAACCAATGGAGGGAAATCAACAATTAAATTATAAATCACATACATTGGCTTTTAAATGTCCTACATTTTTTTAATGAATTGAAAAATTTGTTGAGCAAAATTGCTAATTTCCCAAACTTTCTATATGTAAGTTATACCTACATATTTTATTCACAAACCTCTAGGGCCAATGGAAGCAAGTCCAACTTTTGAAGGAAAGGGTCATCAACATAGGGCAGAAAACTTTCCAAGGTCATAAAAGATGCATTTGCTACAGCAGATAGGAATCCCAGATGGTACTTCATGGAATCATTGTCATTAGCACGTTCTCCCCATTTCCTGAAAATGCATTGACAGAAAATTTAATGGACTAGTTCAAATAGTTTTTATTGAAATTTAAAGTTTTAACTGAGAAGAATGTTCTTTTTTTTTAAGACTATATCTTGTACTCTTGGATAAAAACCATAGATGTACTACCCCGGGAATTTGGGTGAGACCACCCAACCTCCTGTCTGAAAGGCACCTCCACTTCAAAGTTTTTCCTCAGAGAAGTTTTTTTTTAATATAACCTGCTCAGAAATTAAACTATGCCTGTTTTCAGAGGACACTTTTGTACCCTACTGACACGCCTATTGTAATAAGCTTGAAAATTCTCACATTGACATGGCAAATAAAATGGCATTTATTTTCAATGCAGTATCACAAATTTTTGAAAGTCAGGGATTTTATCTGACAATGGGGACACGTGCCCCCCTCAGACCCTTAAAAAATATGCAAGATTGTTAATGAAGTCCCATTATCATTGCGTTCCTTTTGTTATACGAATTATCCTTGTGCCCCTCCCCCCAAAAAAAAATCCTGGATACGGCCTTGCTTGTGCCTCTCCCAGAAAGAAATCCTGGATCCGCCCCTGTATCTGGAATTCATTGTAAATCGACCCTTTGTAAAGTGGGGATCTGATGCAAAGTAATGCGTAGGTCTATCATACAAACCCAAGCACCAATTTCTCAGCACTTTCCTCATCCATGGGATCTTCATAGCAAATTGTAACAGCAGGAAAAGTAGTGTTCCAAACTCGGAAATCCCTCTCCAAAGATATAACGGTGGGGCTGTCTTGAAAATGAATTATGTTGCTTCTCACAAGGAAACTGAATCCACAAATTGACAATCCAACCATCAAGACCCAGAAAAACCTAAGGATTATGAAAAAAATTGATTCAGTAATTACATAGTTGCTATATATTAGCAAAACCTAAAAAATAAAATTATAGTTAATCGCATTAACCCAATAAATTCCAGAAACTCCTCCATTGAGGCTTTTCCAATTCGCAGACCTTTAGGGAAGATATGAATAATTCCCGT
Source organism: Ischnura elegans (assembly GCF_921293095.1). Classification (NCBI taxonomy): domain Eukaryota; kingdom Metazoa; phylum Arthropoda; class Insecta; order Odonata; family Coenagrionidae; genus Ischnura; species Ischnura elegans. The sequence continues at coordinate 97,502,385 of NC_060255.1, read as the reverse complement.
GTGAATAATTTTACAGGGCAGTTTGTTTGGATGCACGAGCTATGAAAGGGTTTTGAACTAGTGGACATTATAACCACAAAAGTGACTTGGTAAATTAGGCTAAAATCAACCTTTAATGAGTGATAAAATTACCATTACAAAACTGATGAATTAAATAGCTAAAAAACAAACATGTCATGTAGCACTTGACCATGCACTAACCTCTCAATCATATGACGTCGAGGATGGAAAATATGACTGATTCCATGAAAAGATGTTGCTTGAGAATATTCTTGAATATATTTCCAAATATTAAATTTTACTTTCTGTTGAGATTTTTGTGATGAGATGTCTTTGGGAATGGCAGGCTCTACAAAAATTCTGCTCTTGTAAGAGGAAGATAAATCTTCTTTTGCCTTCATTCTGTAAAAAGCGGCAACAATTATAAATTTTGAAACATAAATCAGGGTTTATGGCATTTTTCTTTTCAAAATATTTTTGCCCCCCCAGAATCATTAGGCAGGGACTGATGAAGTTCGCTGTTTTGGGGGGGTTCATCACTTTCCATGGCACCTTTGTGGTATGCAATAACTCCAATACACATGTCCTCTGATTTAACCCTAATGCATGATCATTAAAAGTAGTGGAGTGAGATCAGGATCTCACAATCAAAGTTTTTTCTCAGAGTCAGAAAATACAAACTGCTATTGCCAGTGACCTTAATTTTTAAAATATCAATAAATCATGCGGATTTTGGAAACAGATGCCTATGGATGCAAGCCATAATAGTTATGGCTGTTAAAATTAAAAAGAAGAACTTTGTGCTTTCACATTAATATTTATTCACAAATTTATGACCATGGCTTCAATGTTAGACGTCATCATCACGTCTAACATTGAAACCATGGTCGTAAATTTGTGAATAAATATTAATGTGAAAGCACAAAGTTCTTCTTTTTAATTTTAATAATGAATCACTTTCACAAAGTTACGCCTCAAACAATCAATTATGGCTGTTTCCGTAAAAAAAATAATGGTAACTGTAAATTTTCAGCATTGTGCAAGCAAAATCTATAACTTATTCAATGTCATTATTCATTTTATGATGCGAAGGAATCAACAAAAATTATCAGTATATGCAAGCTGCCACCCCACCATACCCCCTCCCAAACAAATTTCTGGCTACTTTCTGCCTCTCTCTGATGGAGCATTATTGCGATACATTTGATGAAGGATAAAATATGCATTTCTGTAAGTAATATCTTTCTGATTGAATGAATGGAATTGTTTTGCCTTCCAGGTTTACTCAATCCCAAAGCTGAAGACTATCAGTTGCTAAATTCTGTCACCCTAGTTCGTTCAAATACCGATAAATCACATTCTAAATTAAAGTTGAAGTTAAAAAGTTAAATTGTCCATAAAGGCGACATATTTGATTTCTAGACAAATGATACCTCAATGAATTTCAAACACCATTTACTTCTGCGTTGACTGATGGCATAAAGATTGTTTACATGATTTTTTTAATAACTTAATTGTGCGCTCTGAAACAGAATTTCAACACATTTTTCTGGTTGCTGCACGCTTGCATTACATTTAAGGCTCTGAGACAACAAAATAAATTTAGATATCAAAATATTCGACCTACATATTTAAAGGCTCTAATTCCTAAGATCCTCTCAATTTTCTTACAAAGTATGATGATAATACGCTCATCAATGCTTTAGTTATTGATGCAAATGTGTTAACTTGTTACTTTCCGTTCCTCTAACCTGTTAAATTCACCGTGCGGTAGGGGCGCAGCTAGGAATTAAGGCTGGGGGGTGGGTTGAGGTGCAACTAATACCGGGGTGTGTGAGGGTATGGCATACACACCAGGATAAGCGGTAGGTGCGAGATTAATAAATTGTGGAATTTTAAGGTAAACGGTTCAAAATGGTGAGTTTTACAGCTTTCTGAGGGATATTTTATTAATCCTTACACTATTATATTAGTAATATCAATCCAATTAAGTAAAATGGATTAAACTTAGAAATTTCTCTGAGCTCTGGTGGGGGGGGTTTTATCCCCCAAAACCCCCCTTGCTGCGCCACTGCTGTGCGAACTGTCTTCTCGTTCTGTAGTTCATTATTATGGGTCAGCTTATAGTTCCATAACGACAACATAAACAATGGAAAAAAGGATTTCCCTATACCGCACGTGGGATCAGCCTATACCACACTCCACAGCATTGATTGTTATGTATATCCATACGTGCGTAGACCAAAACCGTCGTGTGAACGCATACCCCAGCTAAAAAGTTTGTCCGCAGAAGCATGGTCCCATGCGCAGAAGATTAATAGGCGAGAGTTATATCCTTTGAGTTATGCTTCTCCTTTTATCGTGCCAAGAGGTATGCATACCCTGCAGGATACTCAATCTCGGAAGTAGTATGATGTGACGGATCTGACTTAAAAATGGCAATGAGAAAACGACGCAAAGGACATGTTGGACCAAACCGAAAGTAGGACTATAGAGTTTGGGAGCGTGAAATGCACACATGTACCAATTTTTGTCGCAATCCGTGCAGCCGTATTGAAACCCATAGCAGACAGACAAACAGACATCCTATTTTATGTACATGATAATAGATGAAGAATAATTTTATGAAACTCCTCTGTCGATTTCTGTAACAACAATGCCTGTTCGCTGTCTGTTTGAAGTCTGTTGATAGCCAGTTGGAGATTTATGGAACAGAGTATAAACAGCCTACGAACAATATCGGGCCACACACAAATAGGAACAACTTACGAACAGCCTTCCAACAATTTGTACTCTGTTTGCAGCTTGTTCCTTAACAGGCAGGCAACAAGCATTTCGGGAACAATAGTGAACAAGCTCTTAACAGGCAGGGGCCGGTTGGTTGTATGCTTCAGCATACAGGGAACGAACAGTACATATGGATAGAAATACAATGCATACAATTTACAATTTTTTTGGATTAACCCATTTCAATTATACATTTAAATTAGTTTGCATTAGAAAATTATCTACACTATCGAATAATTTACATATAAGTAGTTTTTTCACGGCACACTTGAATTTAAAGGAACTTTTGATATTTTTAATATAAGTAGGCAATTTATTGTACGTAAGCATTCCCCGGTGATCTATCCTTTTAATCGTTTTATTTACTCTGAGCTGACTTACATGGAACGCATTTTGGCTTCTCGTATTATGACTATGAAGCTCACAATTTTTAATGTCCCTGAGTGCACGAGAGAAAGACCTTCCTGCCCACGCGCGAAGGTGTCACGAATCCGCAGTCATCTGCCAATTTACATATTTTCCGTGTGCTTGTATTTGTGTCCTAAAGAAACGGATGCGTTGTCATATAGGGCGCAGTTATTTCTCTCCACGCCAGCCCCGATAACCCTAAAAAGACCCTAAAATTTTCATTTCCAACTATGAAATTCATGAAATTCATTCTATGAAATCTTGGTTACTCGCCGCAGAATTTTAAGCCTGAATCACACGATATTTTTTGCCCCTCAGAATGATTGTTAATGTGATAGGTTTACAGGGACCAAAAGATTGATCGCTCTGAGCATCATTTTCTGAATCACACTGTTATTCCCACCGTCCCTTTTCCATTCCTTATTCCGTCACTTCCCGTATTTATAAATGACATTCCATTATAAGCCAAGGGCGGCGTAACAATCGCTATTGCCGGCCGTGCATTCTGACTGACTGAAGGATGGAGCCAGAAATGATTTCAACGACGGAAAAAGAGGCATGTGCCGAGTGATGTAAAAAGGGATGGGATTCCCATCCCTGGAGCCATCGCAGAAAATGATCGCGTGAAACAGTCATTCTTCCGCCATCATTGGAGCGATCGCTGGAGCTGCCCCTCAAAAGGGAAGAAAAAATTATCGTGTGATTCAGGCTTTTGAAATGGAATTCCTAATAGGTTAGTTTCTTTCATCAAAGAAAACGAAAGGTATTGATTGCGATTCATTACCCAACATTAGTGTATTCATAATATACAAATTATTTGGTTTTAGAAATCCCAGTTTAGACGAATGGCAATGGTCAACTTTATTCTCATTTGAAAAAGGCCAGATTGACGTACATGCGATGCCACTCCACGTGACGTCACAGAGACTTAGTTTCTATACGAGTAGATAGGAGTTTTACATCGTCTGAGATTACCAATGCATGCATGAGGCACAGAGCTCAGGGAAACATGTCTTAATAAACTTCTATTATAACAGCCTGAGGTCGGAAAGTTTCCTTCGTTTGATAGTGTAATAATAATCCTTATTTAAGCCAAGCGCTACCAGCTAGCAGGTTACTCAGCTACCTGCTAGCATCCTGCGTCGTATCAGCGCTCAAAGCCTCGACCCAAGGTCACCTTACACAGCGGCAGCGGGAACCAGAATGACGTCACACGGGAATTTCCCACCATTCATACTTAGCCGTCGCATTTCCGCGCGCTTGAAATTTTTCACTTTTCATTTGATCGTGAAAAATAGATGTCGTCATTTATAAATCTAAAAGCGTGAAATTCGTACTCCAGGAGTAATAATCTTTCGATTTAGGCAATAAAAATATGGTAGGAAACCACCGTATTTTATTGGATATTTTAGGCTTTTTCGGAGCTGGCCAGAGGAGAGCAAGGAAGGTCGTGTGGATAAGTATTTGCACCATTCTCCTAGACGACTTAAATTATACAATAAAATTAGGAAGAATCCATTTCTAAAGTCTGAATCACACGACCCTTGCGAGGGACAGCACCGGCAATCGTTCTAGACATGGCGGAAAAAATGAACGTTTCACGCTATGATTTTACCCGATTGCACGAGATTTTTCCGTCACTCGCCTCGTCCCTTTTTCATTCGCTGGCACTGTCCTTCAGCCAATCAGAACGCAGGGCCGCTGACAGCAATAATAACGCCACGCTTGGCTTTTAATCAGAGACGTCATGGAAAAATTAACAGTACCAGAACGCAATTCGCTTAACTTTTTTAGAAGTGAAATATTACTCCGTGTGTTCTTTTATTATAAGTAATTATTTGCATTTTATCACATTTTTTTTGTTTTGGTCATCAATGTATATATAAGAAATTTTGAGGCAACAAAACTGAAAAAGTGTTATTTGACTATTATGTGTTTTGTTGACACCATGTAACCATGACACCACTGGTTTTAATGGAATGGCAGTTGTAATTACGGAATAAGCGATGGAAAAAGGGACGTTGGTAATGACCGCGTGATTCAAAAAATGATGGGTCTAACTATCAACCTTTTGTTCCCCGAAAACTTATCGCTTGAGCTATCACTTAATAAGGACGGAAAGTAGTAGTAGTATTTTTGTTTTAAGGGTGCCTCGAAAACTAAGATCATTTGCATCACTGACAAACTATAAAATCAAAAGTTGTAAAAGGTACATTAAAAAAATAAAAAATGCATTTTAAAAATTATAAAAGGAGTCGTCAGATGCTAAAAAAGTTGGGTTTTAAACGCTGTTAAGTAGCCCGGTCTCCATTAAAAACTTAATGAATCGGCTGACACTATCAGGGTCGTCTCCTAGGATGTGCCCTAGGTCTCCCCCGACGTTCAGCCGATGGCGCACAGCACGGTATACAGGGTGTCCCATTTATCTTGGACCACCCGAAATAACCTTTTTATCCAGATGTGAATTCAAAAATGTGTCAAGCAAATGTCCATTAACCGTCAGGGGGACATTAAATAGCATGACTGCCTTCCTTGGAGCTTTGTTATTTACAAAGATATGAACAGCGGTATGTATTTATTATATTTTTTATTCGGCAATTCATTTCCTCTCTTAAAGACTTACTCAAAAATGTAGCACAGTGGACCATTAACATAAACACAGTGTTATGAAATATGACTGACTCAATAGCACTTAGTGCAGGTACGCGGGTATTGGAACAACTCCACCAGTCGTTCATTAAAAATATAGGGTGCCATTTAAAAAAGACGTACCGCTGTTCATATGTTTGTAAATAACAAAGCTACAAGGAAGGCAGTCGTGCTGATTAATGTCCCCATGACGGTTGATGAACATTTGCTTGACACATTTTTGAATCTCCATCTGGACAAAAAGTTATTTCGGGTGGTCACGATAAATGGAACACCCTGTATTTCACACTCAGTCAGGAGATGTCTCACAGTAATGGGAGAGTCGCAATCATCACAAAGGGATGGATTTCTCTCTTCAGTGAAGAGGTGGGGACGGGGAAAAAATGACGGAAAAAATTTATTGTATGATTCATGCTTAAGCCTGAATCACACAATAATTTTTTTCGTCGCGAAAAGCGATCTCTCGAATGATCACTTTTATTTTATTTAATTTTAAGAAATTTTAGGGAATTTAATTGATCGCTCGAGTGATCATTTTTCTTAATCACACGGTCCTTCCCGCGTTCGCATCACTTCCGATATCACAGCTCGTTGTCATGGGACCCGCATCCCAAAAAATATATGTAGGTAGCATGTTTATGTTTACCTATGTCGCTCCCACGATTGTCAAACGTTGCACTGCAAACGCTCCATACGGGAACAGGGATGCCAACTTACAAAAAAAATTGGGGGGCCCAAACCGGGAATTTCCGCCGGGAAATTTTATAAGTAGTGAGTTTTAAGTTTTTTAAGCATTTTAGAAGAGTCATATGATCAACATTAGAACCCTGATAACTCCAATCTCGATATCAGGACACTTCGGGGAAAATCGACAAGCCTGACACATTTTTTCCTCACATCCATAACGAATTTTTGATGGGGCTCAGGCCCCCTCAGGCCCCATTGGGGTCGGCACCACTGTATGGGAATGCGTTCTGATTGGCTGATATGGTGTTTCAATGACGGTTTCAGCGACGGAAAAAGCGACCTGACGAGTGATGAAAAATGTGATGTGAATCCTCAGAATAGGGTAGTTTCCTTCATCAAAGAAAACGAAAGGCATTGATTGCGATTCGTTACCCAAAATTAGTGTATTCATAATATACAAATTATTTGGTTTTAGAAATCGTAGTTTAGACGAATGGCAATGGTCAATTTTAACCTCATTTGAAAAAGGCCAGATTAGCGCCCGTGCGATGCCACTCCACGTGACGTCACAGGGACTTAGTCTCTATACGAGTAGATAGGAGTTCAACATCGTCTGAGATTACCAATGCATGCATGAGGCACAGAGCTCAGGGAAACATCTCTTAATAATCACCTATTAAAACTGCCCGAGGTCGGAAAGTTTTCTTCGTTTGATAAGGTATTAATAATCCTTATTTAAGCCAAGCGCTACCAGCTAGCAGGTTACTCTGCTACTTGCTAGCATCCTGCGTCGTATCAGCGCTCAAAGCCTCGCCCAGAGGTCACCTCACACGGCGACAGCGAGAACCATAATGACGTCACACGGGATTTTCCTAGCATTCATACTTAGCCGTCGCGTTTCCGCGCGCTTGAAATTTTTCACTTTTCATTTAATCGCGAAAAATAGATATCGTCATTTAAAAATCTAAAAGCGTGAAATGCGTACTCCAGGAGTAATAATCTTTCGATTTAGGCAATAAAAAAATAATAGGAAACCACCCCATTGGAATGATCGCGAAAAACAATTGCGCGCGACGCTCCAGTGATTACACGAGTGATCACTCGAAAATGACGACAAAATTATCGCGTGATTCAGGCTTTTAAGTTGGCCAATATGCTCCCCATGAACTCTATTCTCCCCCTTCCACGTTCCTATCCCTCAATCCCTCCCCTAGACTGCGATTCTAGAGGATGTAAGCTTTCACCAGGACTGATTTTATGACCCCTCCAAAAAACTCTCAAACCCCCCCCCCCCCCCTTGCGCCACTACATTTTCGCAGACCTTCTCCAGCCGATACCACTTCTGGGGTGATTGGGGGCCCTCGGCTAGGCCTCAGTGATGGGGCCTTCCTCACTGGGAGATATTGGGGTCCTCCCCCGGAAAATATCAGGAAATTGCGTGCCCGGAAATGGATTTTGACGTTATTCTTGCTCTTAACAACCATGTAAAAGTTAATAAAACATAACTCTGCCATAAGAAAAAATACGGTGAAAAGTGAGAATTTCAATGCCTATAAGCTATGATAATGAATAGGGTGGTTTCATATTATTTTTTTATTGCCTAAATCGAAAGATTAGTACTCCTGGAGTACGCATTTCGCGCTCTTAGATTTTCGAATGACGATATCTATTTTTCGCGATTAAACGAAAAGTGAAATTTTTCAAGCGCGGGAAAACGCGACGGCTAAGTATGAATGCAGGGAAAAGTCCTTGTGACGTCATTCTGGTTCCCGCCGCCGCCGTGTGTAGTGGCCTCAAGGCGAGGATATGAGCTCCGCTATCCGCTACGATGCATGCTGATAGCAGGTAGCAGAGTACCCTGCTGGCAAGTAGCGCTTGGCTTAAATAAAGATTATTAATACCCTATCAAACGAAGGAAACTTTCCGACCTTGGGCAGTTTTAATAGGTGGTTATTAAGAGATGTTTCGTTTTCTTTGATGAAGGAAACTACCCTATTGTTGATGTATTATGTTTAGTGAAATTGTTCCTTTGAACTGCACTGAAATCTAAAAAACCTCAAAAATAACTTTTTGGAATAACCCATTTTTAAAAAAACATGATGTTTTCTTTTATTTTCTCACACATTTTTTTATTTATTATTTTTATCTAATCTTTTTCCACTGAGTTTTTGTAAATAAAGAAACTAATGAAATCACAGAAGTTTATAATTGCATAAAACTTTGATTCAAATTATCGGAACATTTTTTACTGTACCTTTCATATGTACTTCACGATAGACGCGAGCGTTGTGGGGGCCCCCTTAGCTAGAGGCCCTCGGCGATCGCCGACCAACCGACCTGGCCAGACCGCCCCTGTGGCCCTGACATATTGCGTATTGGAAGAAACATCCCAAAAAAATTTAAACAGGAGCTCGCGCTTCCAAATCGACAAACGGCTAACCTGGCACGAACATATCAAATCTTAAATAAATAAGGCGAAAGGAATCCGCGTAGCACTACGACCTCTATTAATATCTACCTCGCCGCTGAGCCTCAAAACCAAACTGCTCCTGTATAACAGCTGCATCAAGCCTCTTCTGTCATACGCATCCCCGGCCTGGCTTCACGCTGCTGCGGCGCATCTAAAACGCATTCAATCAGCCGAAAACGTCATCGTCAGAAGAATTGTTGGAGCACCTTGGTTCGTGCCAAACAAAAATATCAGGAAAGACCTGAAAATAACCGTTCTCCTCTCCGTCTTAAAATCATACCTTCCCCAATTTGAAAAATCCTTCGCAGCGACGCAGAATGAACTACTGGAAACTCTTTGGGATTACACCCCATCAGCATACGCCAAACACAAAGTCCCCAAAACTGCCCTTATCCCTTCCCATATTCCCTCCCCCACACAATCAAGCCGTAGAATCTATGCCATGACCGCACCGAGAATGTTTAACGCCTGAAACCACAAATAGTCAAGAAACTCTCAGTAGACAGCCAAAACAGCTGGGAACTTGAGATGCATTAAAGCCGCGAAATTTCGGCGTGGGAGCTCGCGCAATATCTAATGATGGGAAAGTAAAAGGATGGTCTAAATGGTGATAGAACTGTGAATTTAGATCGCTCTGCCTATCATAGAGTTTAGACGGATTGCCTATCATTCGCCAGTCTGCTGGATTCACATATTACGTTTGGCATTTTTGGGGGCTGATATATTTTTTACATTGTCTCGCGTAGGAGGCAGGGGAATCTGCGATCAGCTTATGTGAGATTTAAGAGGGATCGATTATATGACTTTTTGTCTTTTCGTTTTGTTCAACCCAAACATTTGCAGGAGTAAGTCTGGAATCATTGCACTTAGAAGATGAAAACTAATTTGCACCAAGACACACAAACCAACCTATTGCATGCGTGTATTTACACAACCCAAACCCAATTTTTTTCCCTTGCGGTGACTGCCCACGATAGATTTGGCGAGGAGGCCGTTAGCCCTAGGGCACCTGTCCTCTGACATTCCATTTTTCGATATTGTTTCATTTTCCGATGCGTTCGAATAGGGTAGTTTCCTTCATCAAAGAAAACGAAAAGCATTGATTGCGATTCGTTACCCACCATTAATGTCTTTATAATATATAATTATTTGGTTTTAGAAATCCCAGTTTAGACGAATGGCAATGGTCAATTTTAACCGCATTTGAAAAAGGCCAGATTGGCGCCCATGCGTAGCCACTCCACGTGACGTCACAGGGACCTAGTTTCTATACGAGTAGATAGGAGTTTTACATCGGCTGAGATTACCAATGCATTCATGAGGCACAGAGCTCAGGGAAACATGTCTTAGTAATCACCTATTGAAACTGGCTATGGTCGGAAAGTTTCCTTCGTTTGATAAGGTATTAATAATCCTTATTTAAGCCAAGCGCTACCTGGTAGCAGGGAACTCTGCTACCTGCTAGCATCCTGCGTCGTATCAGCGCTCAAAGCCTCGCCCCAAGGTCACCTCACTTTGCGGCAGCGGGAACCAGAATGACGTCACACGGGATTTTCCCGGCATTCATACTTAGCCGTCGCGTTTTCGCGCGCTTGAAAATTTTCACTTTTCATTTAATCGCGAAAAATAGATATCGTCATTTAAAAATCTTAAAGCGAGAAATACGTACTCCAGGAGTAAAAATCTTTCGATTTAGGCAATAAAAAAATAATAGGAAACCACCCTATTCTCAACAACATAATAGCGTAGGCTACCCGCATACCACCAAATCTCCTCCAGAATCAAATGTTTGGCTTCCTACCTGGTTGCTATAATTACTTCCTTTCAGAACAGGCAACTATGAGAGGGAAAAGAATATTACATACCTTGAGTTATTCATTGGTGCAACCCACAACGAATGCACTTCCAAAAATATTTCTTGTGAATCGAGTATTTGAATAAGTAAGCAACGCTTTGACATGTAGCACGCTATTTCACTGTCGTTATGTCACTGATGCAACGAAGGAAAAAACTAAACATATGGTTCATAGCCGATGAAAGCGTAAAAAACAACAAGGCAAAAAATTCACATTGTTACCGACCATGGAGCACGATTAAAAAGAAAAAGAGGATAGTTAAATGGATCAATAGCTAATTTAATGGCGCAGTCGTTTCACGACAAGAAAAATCCATTAAGAATAATGCGCGATTCGTGTAAACAGCTGTTATCAGAGGCAGGGGTAGATCCAGGATTTCTTTCTGAGGGGTGGGGGGGCACAAACAAGGCCATTCTCAGGATTTTGTTTTGGGGGGGCACAAGTATTGCCCGTAATACAAAACGAACGCTATTATAACGGGACCGTTTTAAAAATCTTGCGTACTTTTTAAGGGTCTGGGGGGGGGGGGGGGCGCACGTGCCCCCGTGTCCCCCCCCCCCCCCCCCCCCACTAGATCCGCATTTGATCAGAGGATCTGCGGAATAAGCGCAAAACCGCGGTAGCGCGTAATATATCTCTGCATGACACCTAGCTCGTCGAGGATATTAATAAACGTCATAACTTCCCTTAGCAATGTCTGAAAACACTTAGATTATAGCAAGATTTAAACTATGTATATTTTGTTGGCCATGAACTGCCAATGAGAGCCCTTAATTGCCCAATGCTGGCTACTCCACATAACCCCACATTGAATACCCTATGAAACTCATTGACATTTTAGCATGGAAAAGGAGAATGAAACCAATATTTTAAGAAAATTATAACAGTGCGTCATTAGTTTATGAGATTATTTCCTTGAAAAAATAGTTTTATTTTACTTACATATCTTATAAATTAATAAATATCATTTTTCGTGGGTTTAAAGAATCTTTGTTGAATACTTTCGTTTCAATTCAGTACTGATTTTGCTCAAAGACTTTTGCGATGTTTGCCTCTAGGGGGGGGGGGGGGAGGGGGGCAGCTGCCCCCCCTGCCCCTCGCTGGGTACGCCCATGATTTACATATTAAAGTAGTACTTATTTCAGTCCAGGCACACCAATTTTTTCGTACGCTTATGTGCTATAATAAATATCTAGAGTCGCACAATAAGTAAGGAACGCTTTGACATACCACGCGATTTAACTGTCATTATGTCATATATTTCTTTATAATCTCTCACCCCCCAAATACTATTTTGCTGGGCACTAGTCTCCCAATAGGGTGGTTTCCTTCATCAAAGAAAACGAAAGGCATTGATTGCGATTCGTTACCCATTAGTGTATTCATAATATACAAGTTATTTGGTTTTAGAAATACCGGTTTAGACGAATGGCAATGATCAATTTTAAACGCATTTGAAAAAGGGCAGATAGGCGCCCATGCGATGCCACTCCACGTGAGGTCACAGGGACCTAGTTTCTATACGAGTGGATAGGAGTTTTAAATCGCCGGAGATTACCAATGCATGCATGAGGCACAGAGCTCAGGGAAACGTCTCTTAATAATCACCTATTAAAACTGCCTATGGTCAAATAGTTTCCTACGTTTGATAAGGTAATAATAATCCTTATTTAAGCCAAGCGCTACCTGCTAGCAGCCTGCATCGCAGCGAAGCATATACCATCGCCCCAAGGTCACCTCACCCGGCGACAGCGGGAACCAGAATGACGTCACGCGGGGTTTTCCCAGCATTCATACTTAGCCGTCGCATTTTCGCGCGCTTGAAAATTTTCACTTTTCATTTTATCGTGAAAAATAGATGCCGTCATTAATAAATCTAAAAGCGTGAAAAGTGTACTCCAGGAGTTATAATATTTCAATTTGGACAGTAAAAAAATATTAGGAAACCACCCTATTGGCTTGCCAATATTGGCAATTCATTGGTTCTCCTCTCATTCCCAATATATAGCCAATACGGAGCGCCAATAAGTAGCCAATATTGGGTGGTTACTGAGGTACATACTCATTTTCATCGGAATAATGCATCTTGGTTAATGCGGCTCATTTTCTTCGACGAAAGACTACTCCGCCATTTCACTTGAGTTTATACCGACAGGAGGATGTCTTCCTGCGTTCATCTAGCGAAAACTTCAAGCCGTTTCACGTTTACGGAGGATGTGTTCCGAAATCGAACGCCGCTTTAACCGAAAGGCACATACCTCTATCAATCGGAGGAGCGATGAAAAAACGCAGGAGACCCGTCCTCAAGGCCGTGAAATCATGAATGGGCCACGCTTAAATCTCCGTGAAGAGGTTTCATTCAACTTGAGCAAGGAGCGAATCGAAGAAAGAGTGGTGAGAACTGCTGAAAGAGATTTTTTTCTCTTTTATAACCCTTTAGGTTTTTGCGAAGCCCTCCCCGAAGTTCTGCGTCGCGGCAAAATGACGCCAAAGAATTGGTAACGGCCCCAAGTTGAGGTAGCTGATGTCGAGAAAAAAAAAACTGTATCAAACTGCGATGTGGACAATAAAAGAGGCGATACTCTTTAATACACCATCAGTTTGCAGATATCTTCCGACCGATCCTGTTCACTGATCTGAACACAGCGATGGAAAAGCGAGCTTTTCGCTCACAGTTGTCCTTGGTGCTTCTGTTATTATTTCCGGAATTTCGAACGGTTTCGCTTAATTTACTGCGCTGTGGTGATTTTAATCATTTGGTGGATCCTGATACATTAAGCTGGGAAAGTCGAGGTGAGGACTCGATCGCTCTTAGCTCTATGGATGTTTGTATTGGAACAAATCACGCCATTAATATCATCTAATATTCGCAGAAATGTGCAAACTTCACGGATTACAGACAGCGTTGATATCAGGGAGATATCCGCATCGTGTCTTCGAAGGCAAGGGTCACGTCCGATTTATCAACAGGAGGCAAGCTGAGCTGACATGCGATTTTCAACAACCGAGAAGCATTATTTCGGTACGTATTTCGCTGAAAACAACTAAAATTTCCCTTTATTTAACTTGAAAACATGCTGAGAGAAGCCGTCGAATGTCTTCATAACTTTTTCCATTTCTTAGCGCTTACTTCTGGCAGTGGCGTAGCCAGGAATTTCGTTCGGGGGGGGGGGGGGGGGGGGGGGGGGGTCAAAATCAGGGGGGAAAATCTTTGAAAAATAGGGTACTAAATAATGGGTTTTAAACTAATTTTAACCATTTTTTACAATCGAAAAACTTCATTTGTTAAAGAAATATTTTTTAAATTCACGATTTTTCAATATTTTGTTTTCTTTTATTAAGGAAAATAATTGTGTCTTTTATATTTCGGGGGAGGGGGGGTGACACCACTGACTTTTGGTGTAATAAACAGGGCTTCCCATCAGGGGGAGATTCAAATCTTGTTGGGGGGGATTCATGATCTGGGTCCGGGGAATATGGAATACCCTCCGGGTGAGAGGGACGTTTATACTGTGTAAATATTTAAGGAGTGCTACGCTCTACCATAAATACAACTCAAACTTCTCTCACTTTTGGGTTTTTCTACCAATGGATTTGTATATAAATACACTCCCTTAATCCTTTAAAAGGTTACAAAAACTATTAAACGAATGGAAATAAAAATTTTTGCTAAAATTTTGGGGGGAGGGCTGTTGGGGGGGTTCATCACCCCAGTGACACCTCCTAATTCTGCCCCTTCTTCCCTTACCCTCTGAATGGTCCTCGGCATGAACCCATTAGAAAACTGCAACTTGCAGTCATGGGTATCCATTGAGAATCAAGAAGTTACTTTTTCGAATTCGAATTTGCCCTTGAAGAAGTGGAATAAATGTTATCAATTATCATTTATGGTAGTGGATTCAGGATTTGATTGAAGGTGAGGGCACAAGGAGGAAGTTTTGAAGATAAAGTGTAGAATGGGATCAGTATAATTGTTATAAAGTTTTTCATTAGCTTCCCTAACAGTCTTGGCCTTGAATGCATGTAAAAAATTATCTCGAGAAAAAAGAATATTGGAAGATTAATGCGAAAAATTAGATATTACTGTCAAGCATGAGCAGTGGGGGACCTAGGATAGGGACAGGGATAGGCGCTAGGTGGGAGCTCCAGGAAGTAACCTCACAGCAGTAGTGGGGTTCTTAACAAATATACCATTTTATCTAGTGTAAACATTGGATACTTAAGGGCCAAGGGGGGGCTATAGCCCTTCTTAGCCTCTCTCTGGATCTGCCACTGGGTATGAGGAAGCAACTGCCAAAATTATACTGAGGGGTGGCCGACTCTGGCTTGTAGCACCATGAATAGGGTAGTTTCCTTCATGAAAAAAAGGCATTGATTGTGGTGTGTTACCCTCCATTAGTGTATTCATAATATACAAATTATTTGGTTTTAGAATTCCCAGTTTAGACAAATGGCAATGGTCGATTTTAACCGCATTTGAAAAAGGCCAGATTGGCGCCCATGCGATGCCACTCCACGTGACGTCACTGGGACCTAGTTTCTATATGAGTAGATTAGTACCTTTTTACATCATCTGAGGTTACCAATGCATGCATGAGGAACAGAGCTCAGGGGAACATCTCTTAATAATCACCTATTAAAATTGCCCAAGGTCGGAAAGTTTTCTTCGTTTGATAGGGTATTAATAATCCTTATTCAAACCAACGCTACCTTCTAGCAGCCTGAATCGTATCAACGTTCAAAGCCTCACCCCAAGGTCACCTCACACGCCGACAGCGGGAACCAGAATGACGTCACACGGGGTTTTCCCAGCATTCATACTTAGCCATCGCATTTTTGCGCGGTTGAAAATTTTCACTTTTCATTTAATCGTAAAAAATAGATATCATAATTTAAAAATCTAAAAGCGTGAAATGAGTACTTCAGGAGTAATAATCTTTCAATTTAGGCAATAAAAAAATAATAGGAAACCACCCTATTGTGAAATCATTTGTGGGGTATTGGCATTTTTTGGAGCAATGACTCTTGTTGAGGTAGGTGGAAAGACAATTGATAGAAAATAACAACACAGAGAGCAGTGCAATAGATGCAGATCATTCGTATACTTAATTGCACATTGGTCCACTCTCCTATTGATTGAGAGATCCAAACAGGCAAGTATCCTGAAATCTGCTTCAAGGGGTGCTTGGAAAGTATGCAGGTTGCCTACACTGACGTTCTGTCGTAAATTTTCATGCAATGGAATACATACCATACATTTCATTTAGGTAGATATAAGCTTTGTTTGCACAATTGCTGAAAGATAATTTCATTGCAGATTATCGGCAGACATAATGAAATGTAAATATATAAAAAATGGAGTTTCAGAGGATATATACTTCCGGTTTGTGGTCTCCTCAGCAAATGTATTGCACATTATCTCTACAAGGGAAAATATTTCGAGGAGGTCTGAAGCTCCTAAAGCCTTCTACTTCTACCTCTCTTCAGATACCTGACTGCCTCAGCACCCAATGATTAAATCCCAAAATATATTACTCAATCCCACCCATTACATCATTTGTGGAGCTAAGAGTGGGCACTCGAACTTAATCTGAGCAAATGCATGACGGTACATTTCTTGCAGAATTCGTCCAACTCTGACCATGCTTATGCAGTGGATGGTATTAACATAAAGGTAACAGATGAAGTGAACTACCTGGGAGGTTCAATAACCTCGAACCTCACGTGGGGAACACATATAAAGAATATTTGCGGCATAGCCCTGAAGAAATTAGGATTCGTTAAGCGTATTGTGGGAAGATTTTCGGATGAGAAAGTAAAAGAAAGGTGCTATTTCGTTCTTGTCCGACCGCACCGTGAATATGCAGCGAGCGTATGAGATCCGGTGCAGAAAGACTTAATCCGCGAACTGAATAAAATACAAAGGAAGGCTGCGCGTTTTGTCAAAAACTGCTACGGGCCTACAGACAGTGTTACGCAGATGTTAAGCAAATTAGGCTGGAAGCCGCTGGAGACTCGGATGCTGGGCGCTAGGCTTAGATTGCTTGAACAATTGAGAATGGAAATCTTTAAGAGCGACACAGAGAACACAATATTAGAGCCCCACTATATTTCCAGGTCCGATAGAAGCGATAAATTAAGAGAGATGTTTTGCCGAATGGATAGATATGGGAATTCGTTTTTCCCCCGAACCATAAAGGACTTTAATAAACGCTAGTCCCAACTGTGTTAGAGCACTTCAATTTTTTTAGCTGTAAACGGCTGGTGTCCTACCACCCCCTGCCACACGCCTTATAGGCGGCTTGCGGGGTATTATGTAGATGTAGATGTAGATTACTCTTTGTATGCCTAATTCTTTGCAGCTGCCACTATTTATTCAATTTAACATATATTTTACTTGATTATTTTTTTTGTAAACCCCCAAAATAGAGCTATGAGCCTCTACCCCTAAAAACTTCATAGGTGCACAGCGCACCATCAATTCTCCCCAATCCCCAATAGCATCTTAAGTATTAGCATATACATTAGTATACGCTAATTCTTAAGTTTGCATCAGTACCCATGGAGCAAGTGATGAATATCCATGCCTGCAAAGTGTTATCCTACGGTTGACTTTTTACTGAGAATAGTGTTGCAAATATTCTAACTGATGTCTTCATTTTAAAGGGATGTGCTGCAGTTTCGGCCACAATTATATTACATATTTGTCCTTCCTGGCTTTTTGATGGACAACTCATTATTAGGTGGTTTCCTGATGGGCTGCTGCCAGAAAAAATTGGGGCTTTTGGAGAGGGGATACATAAAAAGGGGGGTTTACTTAAAGAGAGTATCATATCTCCCAGGCATTTGGGGGAGGGGAAGGGGTTGAACCCTGTGACCCTCCCCATTTGCTATGGCCTTGGTTTTCTTTAGGACTCTTCTCCATGCTTGGTGGAGAGGGTATCCCCAATACTTGGTTCTTGATCTTTTGAGTTACAACAATCTTGATGGCTTCACGAATTAGATGGGCATAGTGTTGTGGTTTTGGGTTGGAATTGACTCATTTGTGGCTAAAATTCTTTGCATTTTGAGACATGGAAGTTTTTCCAGATTTTCAGCAAGTATTTCAGTTCAAGAATAAGCTTAAGAAAAGAGTGAGTTAATTGAAAATAAAAAAAATATTCTGCGGTACATAATTAAAATTTAGAAGCTGAGTTTCAAATTAATTTAGCATTACTCAAATGTTAAGCTTGACGGAATGCTAATACACTAACCCAACCAGTGGCGCTGACTCTATAGGCTTGAGGGGGCCCAAGCCCCCTCAAAAATTCGTTATGGGTGTGTGAAAAAATGTGTCTGGCTTGTTGATTTTCCCCAGAGTGCCCGAATATCAAGATTGGAGTTAATCAGGGTTCTAATGTTGATCACATGACTCTTCTAAAATGCTTAAAAAACTTAAAACTCACAACTTATAAAATCTTCCAGGGCAAGATCCCCGTTTTTGGCCCCCCGAATATTTTTTGTAAGTCGGCATCCCTGAACCCAACTTTACATTTGTCAACTATGACCTTAACACTCAAAAATAGCTAGAGCCTTACAGAATAATTGTTACTTTGTAAGGCTCAAGTGTAATTAGCCTTATTTATGATGTTCAAATGTATTTAATTACTTCATGTCCTTCTCATTTTAGTTTAATGCATTCGTTTTTTTTTTCTAATTCCAGAATGTTATCTGGCATAAGGTTACAAGACCACTTCATACAGATTACAATCTATATTTGAAAAATTCACTGACTGATGGCGTATTCAACAATGGAAATCCTCAAAATCTATTCAACTATCCTCAAATGTATGTGGTAAATCGTCCAGGTGGATCATCGCTCTTCATACCATACGTGAGTGAGGCAGATTTTGGAATATACAGGTGCTTTGCAACACGCTATGCAATACCATTTACGTATAAGTATCCACAACTAATGACAGTGTATCAAGATGTAGAATTTTATCCAAAACATCAACAGTATGTGAAATGAAATTATGAGAACTGAATTAATGTCACTGGACTCATTGTGACCCAAAATTTGGGGTTTAAAATTCTACTCAGTCAGCTGAACAAAATTATAAGATCATGTACACTCAAACTTAAACCAGTAAAATGTTTTTAAGTACCTATATATTATTCATTCCAATAATAGACAGAAAGAATCATCCTGAACCAAATAATTGATGTTGTTTTTTCCTCTCATGGTAAGCATAAAATAATGCATGAGAGAAATGAAGTTACAACACTATTATGCAGTAAATAGTTTTATGCCAGAAATCATGTATGTACCGGGGTAGCGTAATAAATAAGTTGATTAAGATAGAGTTATACAATCTGAAATTTGGATAAAATGACACTCAATAATTAAATTCACATAATTATGTTACATGATAATTAGTTGAGGTGGTATGGATTTAATAATGCAAAGTTAGGATTTCTTATTCAAGAATACGGGTGAGGTATCAAAGTCATTTCACCTACCTAAACCTCTTACATTTACTGTGAATCGTATTTTTAATTTCTCATGACACAGAAATTACATTGTTGTTCACGTGTGTATATAGCCTCATTCAAGCACAAGAGCCATAACAATTATGGTTAATGGACACCAAACACTTGAAGAAAGCACTCAAATAGAATTATTCTGTGTAGAAATGGGTCATCAAATCTGCCAAACTCCCAAAATCCATCAAATCCCCAAGATGCGAGGATTCAAACGTGAGCTCAATGAGATTCAAATGAGAACACAAGGGGTACTAAATAACACCCTTATCTTCATCACATTCACATTGCACCCTTATCTTCATTACATTACAACGTGAGTGGCTTGTACATTGTTGCCTCCCATTGTTCTTTCTGCAACTAAACTCTAGGAGTGCAATAGCTAAACACACCAAGGGTGAAGGTCACCAGGAAAAATATTTGACTTAGTTCCCCATAGCAGAAATATGTCTCGGATACGTCTCTGAGACACCTCAAATATCACATGTAACGTCTCTGAGACATTCTGAGAGCTTCAGAGACATCTCTGAGATGTCACTATGTCAAAAAAATGGTCTCTGAGATGTCTCATTAGACTTTGTTCTATGGTATGCTTATAATTTAGGCAAAAATATCATCAAATGCAAATTATACAGTTATGGCCTACTTTTATCGATCATTTTTAGCGACAAATTTTTGATGGATGGCCTTTTGAAAATATGAAACCCATATTAAACGTCGTAATCACAACTGCAGAATTACACCGAAAAATATATATGGAAGGCATTGATGGCGTTTAAATACGTTTTTAAAAAAAAGATCCTGAACGTCTCACGATTACATCTCCGAGACATATGCTATATTTGAGACATTTGAGACCATAGTGATATGTCTCTGAGAGGTTCGTTGCAATGCGGTTTGGATTCGAACCCTGATCTTCCAATTGCTGGTCAGTCGTGCCGGCCAGTTACACCACTAACCCATTATTTCAGAATAAACTTCAGGATGGGTTTTACCGAACAAGGTGTTAACGTCACAAGTCCACACTGTGTCACATGTGGTGGTCGTGCTTACTAAGCCACTGCCGGAGTGAGAAACCCTATTTTGCCACTCTTCTAGAAGACAACAAATAGCAACGCACTGTACAAAACAAGTAACTGCACCCAGTGGTGCAGTGAGGGGAGGTTTTGGGGGAAAAACCCTCCCCCAGAGCTCAGAGAATTTTTTTATAAAAATATTTTAATGTGGCAAATTTTGTAGCTAATATTAGGGGGACGGACTCACAAACTCAAATGACTCACAAACAAAGCATCAAACTATTCCCAGAAAAAAAGCTCTTTAAACTTTCTGTCTACTATTATTAGTAAATACTTAAAGCATGGTCCTTATATACTGGTTGCTAATCTCCCGACATATTTCAGCTCTGGAGTGTTGCCTGGACGGACTCTTTTACCCCTCAAACGCCTCCCCTTAAACACAACTCTGGGCACAGTCGCGCTGTCACTAGGGGAAATATTGAACTAACTGCGCTGTCGGTGGTGGTATATGCTTTCGACAGTGCAATTAGTTCCATATTTCCCCTAGTGGCAGCGCAACTGTGCCCAGAGTTGTGTTTGAGGGGAGGCGTTTGAGGGGTTTGAGGGGTAAAAGAGTCCGTCCAGGCAACACTCCAGAGCCGGAATATGTCGGGAGATTAGCAACCAGTATATAACGACCATGACTTAAAGTTCAATGCATTTTACTTAATTGGATTAATATTACTCATAGACATAGTAAGGATTAATAAAATATCCATCAGAAAGTTATAAAACTCACCATGTTGGACCATTTAATCTAACAATTTTTACACTCAATAGTTTAAGGCTCAATTTTGTGGAAGTTGAAGTTCACAAATGACAAAACGTCTTCGTTTACTTCCACTGATTTATTTTTTTGGCACTAAAACTTTTTTGTACTAACTTTTTTTTTAAATTTGGTACTAAAACTTTTTTGTACTGACTTTTTTTTTAAATTTGGTACTAAAACTTTTTTGTACTGACTTTTTTTTTAAATTTGGTACTAAAACTTTTTTGCACTAACTTTTTTTTTTAAATTTGGTACTAAAACTTTTTTGTACTGACTTTTTTTTTAAATTTGGTAAGGTAAGGTGGGGTAAGTGCGACCCCTAAATAGCATACCTCAACTTTAACTAGCTTAGGAAAATTTTCTAGGATAGCTAAAAACAGGAGATTCAATGTCTAATATGTATGTGAATCACTGAAAATGATAATTAGATTAAAAATCCTCTCTCTGTAAAGTTGTAATTTTTATAAAGTTTTACTTACATTCTTGTAGAGGGATCGCACTTACCCCGTACATGGGGCAAGTGCGTCCCATGGCTGTTGTGCAATATATTTATACATTACGCGGCGCATGGGGTAAGTGTGATTTGCCCAGAAATTCAGCTGTACATTGCTTTTTAAAGTACCAAATTATGTTTAACCATTCTTGAGAAATCAACTTTTATCTTAGGTAATGTAAGTAGATTTTTTTCGCGTTTTTTGGTTAATTGTGGCACATAATGGAATTGTTGTTTAATGTGTTTTTTAATGATAGTAACAGTATTCAACTGTTACACATTAATTCAAAAGTGTATTTAAAATATCTAGTGTGCATAGAAGCCGAATAAATAAAAAAAATAAAAAAAATTATAAATCTTGCATATGACAACAAATCTGAATACAAACAAGATTGTAATGAACAAAGGATTTCTTCTCTAATGTAATTTACGTTATTAATATAAAAAAGCAAAATGAAGAAAAACTTATGGTCTTCAACCAATTGAACATTGAATATTTATTTGTTTATTTTAAGTTTTACCCCAAGAAAGATAGGCAAAACGTTAACTTTCCTCGACGGCCGACAGAGGGCATCGGTTATATTTTTACAACATCTTCTCTGTGTCTGTGCCCATCTGGAAGGGTAAAGACGACGTCGCAGAATACTCCAACTACCGCCCGATCCGGCTTTTCTGCCACGCCATGAAAATATTCGAAAGAGTGATTGATGCTAGGCTCAGACACATTGTTCACATCACACCCAACCAGTGTGGATTTGTGTAGGGGAGTGGCACAACAGACGCAATACACGCAGCTAGGATGCTCTTGGAGAGGCACCGAGAGAAGAACAAGCCAGCGCATATGTCTTTTCTTGATCTGGAGAAGGCCTTCGATCGCGTGCCACATGACCTTATGTGGCATGCCTTCGGATCTCACGACGTCCCTGAAGTCTACGTGCCATTGGTGAAGCTTCTCTACACCAACGTCACCAGCGCGGTCCGTTGCCCATCAGGAATATCACCGCCTTTCCCAATCACTGTTGGCGTCCACCAAGGATCGGCCCTCTCTCCGCTCCTTTTCATCCTGTGCATGGACACACTCACGGCCTGTCTCCAAGAATCACATCCTTGGTCACTACTGTTCGCCGATGATGTCTTCCTTGCCAGCACCACCAGACCCGAATTACAGCAGCGAACTCAACTATGGAAGGTACGACTCGACAACTATGGGTTGCGATTAAACACCAAGAAGACTGAGTACATGGAGTGTGGACCTCAGACCGATGGCACGATAAGCATCGACGGCGAGGACCTTGAAAAGGTCGAGAAGTTGAAATATTTGGGCTCTGTCATCAGCAACGATGGAAGCACAACCGCCAACACACGAGCTCGAATTAATGCAACATGGCTGAAATGGCGCCAAGTGACTGGCGTATTGTGCGACCGTCGAACGCCCGAACGGTTCAGGGCCAAAGTATACAAGACCGTAGTCCGCCCAGTGGCCCTATATGGAGCAGAATGTTGGCCAGCCACAGAAAATCAAGAACAGGCCATGCAAGTCATGGAAACGAGGATGCTGCGATGGATCCTAGGCATCTCCCGCCTGGATCACATCAGGAATGAAGACATTCGGAAAAGAATGGGAGTTGCACCGATCACAGACAAGATGCGGGAGGCTCGACTGCGGTGGTATAGGCATGTGGTGCGTAGTGATGAGAACTCCGTGGCCAAAACAGTAATGTAGCTGAGTATTGAAGGACGCCGACCACGAGGATGACCAAAGATGCGCTGGCTCGACAAAATTAAGGCGGACATGAAGACCATCAGCGCCACGCCAGTAGATGCCCTGGATCGAGCCAAGTGGAGAAGACTTTGCAGAACAGCGGACCCTGCAATAGCGCGGGACAAACGCTAGGATGAAGAAGAAGAAGAGATCTTCCCTAGGTATTTCGCTGGAATCCTCATTCCGTGGACAGGTGAAACTTAATTCAGTTCCAAAAAATATCCTCATAAAGAAAACCACGGCATCACCTTATTCATTAATCTCCAGAATTTTCCCTACATAGTGAGCAACTGACTTTTTCCTGCTGAATCTAGCCAGAATCCAATCTCCACTTTGAATGTTAGTCACCGAATTTGTTAAGCTTTTCGACTCATGCTATCTTGTTTCTGGCATTAATACCATGTCGTCTACATCATCCTCGTCAAAAGACATGATATCCAATGCCCTATCATAATCAATCAACAAACTGAAGTAAGCTATCTTTATCAGATAAACCTTCAAAATAAAAGTTGATGAGAGGACTCTAATTAAAAGACCTAGTTTTATAAACTTCGGTGTTTTGCAACATTTGTTTAAGAAAGTTTAACGCAAGAACTGCCAGACAGAAACTAAAAGTTTAACGCAAGAACTGTTAGTCAGAAACTAAAAATTAAATCCATACTTCAACCTCGTAGTCTGGGGTAAGTGCGACAGGGGGTCGCACTTACCCCAGGCAACGGGGTCGCACTTGCCCCGGAAGGTAGGAATGGATGATTACGACGGGGAAAGTGCGACCCCCCATCTAAACTAAATATAACGACCCGAGTTCCTAAATTTAAAGTAAAGCAAGGAAAACCAATCCATGCAGAAGAGAAAACAAGTTATAGTTCTTACCTAACAACTCCGATACGTTGATTCAGAGGGAACTGCGGTATAGCCTCTCCTCACAACCAACTAAGACTACGAGATGAACGGACGGTTATATTTCCTAAGCATGTGGAACGAGAAATTAAGGGATAAGTATCACAAAGTCGTTGGCTCTGGTTTCATTACTATGTGTAGAATATGTTGCACGACCGCCACCTGCTTCGAGAACGGAAATACGATTTTCCTGAAGGGGGGTCGCACTTACCCCGCAGTCGCACTTACCCCACCTCACCTTACTAAAGCTTTTTGTGCCCAAAAAATAAATCTGTGGAAGAAAACGAAGTCGTTGTGTCATTTGTTATAAAAGTTTTTGTTGGAGAGGGCCCCTGCACTTCCTGCTTTCCCTGGCCAATATTCCATACCCCTCACCCCCTCCAGTATTAGTTGTGCCTCAAACTCGCCCTGCCCTTAATTCCTAGCTGTGCCCCTGACTGTACCCTTGCGTGTGACTGTGTGCAAAGTTACTTGTTTCATGCAGAGCTTACTCTAAATAGGAAATAATACAACTTTGAAGTAACCATGGTTAATGTTGAGGCATTCAGCTTCCCAGGGTTTCCTGGCCTTAGGATTTGAAATCGTTTACGGACTTCTTATTGGTGCTTTCTGAAATTGTTTTTCTTGCGGTCTATGCAAGAGCCACAATTAGAGCCTTTTGTGGGCGAATATGAGAACTAGGAGTGGAGAATGATCGCAGGCTTTCCCGGCGTATAGAATCGTGGAAGGTTACTCGGGATTTCCACCAGGTCAGAGATTCTCCAACTCCATCTCGGCAGACCTTTCAACCCAGATAGCACAACCATTTGTATACAAATGGTAAATCTTCTGTAACCTTACAAATTGTACCGATTTTTGTAATACAACTGTATTACAGTTGTATTCAAACGTTTTGTATACAGATGATTTGTAATACAGTTGTAATACAAAGGCAAAATACAAGGGAATTTGTAATACGATTGTAATAGAGGACATTTGACACTGTATTACAATTGTAATACAAATGTATTACCACAAATGTGCTGTCTGGGAATGTACAAGTTGTCCATCCTCATCAAGCCATGAATTCTGCCCGTCCGCCTGAAACAGGATGGGTAGGATTTATGCCCTGATGACGATGGAGAACTCGTACATTTAAATGTAGGCCAAGATGGAGTTGGAGAACCTCTGAACTTGTGGAATTCCTGAGTAACCTTCCACAATAACTAAGAGTGGTATCACATAGTTACTGTTAATAGCTCACACAGAATTTCTTCCTGGAACTGCATACATGAGTATACACTCTTCTCGTACATGCATGTATGTAGTCAGAAAATTTTCACAATTTTATGAATTTTGTGAATATTTATATGAGATTAGATTCAAATCCATGAAAGATTTGATTTTGGATTAGGATTGTGAAAATTGGGGAATTGACCCATCCCTAAGTCAGTGCGAAAGGTGATAAAACAACCGACAATGAGAGAAGTTTGGCACCAAATTAGAAGAAAGAGGATTCTATGATTCTATGGGAGAAACAGTTACTCTCTCTTAAAATCTACACTTCAAATTTTCACATATCACACATGTGGTATTGTATGGTTGAGGCACTAAATTTATCAAAATTTGGGAATCACAGAGGAATATGAATCTCCAAAGGATATGTAGTGGGCTTAGCCATGTCATCACCTGCCATACTCACACCAAAGAAAACAGAATGAGATAAAAAAAGGCTTATGCAACAGAATTATTTTATTAAGTTGTATAAATATCTGTCTGCCTATGTTTGACAAACCTTCTAATTAGAGGGTTTCAAACATTAAAAAGCAAAACTATGACACAGTATATCATAGTTTCATTCATATAAATAAATATCTCCATCAGGAAGATCAGTTTTTATGCATTTTGACTGTGTGAAGCATACATAAACAATTTTGAGGCATGACACCTCATCTTTTTGAAAGCCACTTAATAAGTATCACAAATCTACATTCATTTGAATAGCAGAACTTTTCTGGTTTCTGAAGGCTATCATGACACTGGGATGGGGGAGAGCGTTTGAGCCTGAAAAATAAAATGGAAGGTGGTTTGTTAGAGTTTTTCAATCACAATTACTGCACCCCAGCAGAGGTTTATTCATTCAAAAATCTCATTATTTTAAGCACAATTCAAAGGCCATGAAGAAAGTCACAACCAATTTCCTTATCCATAAAATCTCATGTGTACTTGAAATATGGAAAATGGGCAAAAGGAACAAGCATCGTAAAACATATCAACCATACGGCTTATCTTCACATTTCAAATACAAACAATCACCAGTAATTCAAGGTTTCTACCAATAAGTACACATAAAAAAGTAGTATTTATTGCTACAAATCCTAAAGAATTACAGTATGGAATTTTTAATCCAAGGGATTTTTAATAATAAACAAACATATCCCATGTCCTGAAAAAACACCCATGTTCAGAACGTATAAAATTGTTTCAGGCTTAATTTTGTGGAAGTTTGCTATATCTATGATAAAACACAAATGGTAATTTCTACACCTTATCCATGATAAAAACACAAATGGTAATTTCAACACTATTTCCACACTTTGTGTTATTTTCAAGGTCAAGGTTTTTTTTCAAAGTGTTGAAACCATGGTCGGTCGTTGAGTGTTAAATTAAATATGTAGTGTGGAAATTACCATTTGTGTTTTTATCGTGGACCCATGTTCAGGATACGGATAATCTATAGGTATGACTCGAACCTGCAACCTCTAGCTTGTCTGGCAAGAACTTTACTCAGCCATCACTGGCTTATGACAAAAATAATCTGATTTAAGAGTGGTCAATAGTATTTACCAGAGAGTAAACAGCAATCAATTAAAAGTTAGAGGCTAGAGTTTCCTAAACTACAGACATAATATCTTGCAAGGGAGCTTAAGTTACACAATGGTACCTTTGAGGACACTGCATGCTGAGGAATTGTTATAGAACATGTAGAATTTATTTATGAGTATGCAATATTTTTAAAAATTACAATTTGAAACTTTAACCGGAAAAAAAAGTAGATTGTTTTTAAATGTTTTCCCATTTCTTTAATTTCATGCGCAGTGAAAAACTTGTTGAATCAAGGAATCTTACATGCAATTAACCGTCTTTCCTGTGCCTAAGAGAGGAACACATTTTTCATGCTACAAGTAGCATTAGAATATTTTAAACCTCTCTGTACGGAGTTCTTTTTGGTGAGGAGTTGCCCAGGTATTCCCATCCATCTGATTTGGGACTCAACTCAATGGTGCACCCAGCCATTACCCCTGCCACTGGACTATGCCTTATAACCCTACGTTATCATGAGTCCACGGTCAACTTATTATGTTACCATTGTTTTTTAAACCAAATATTGCTTTGGATTTTCAATAATTTACACTTCTATAAGAATACGATACCTCCACTGCAAAAACATTAAACAATTGCCCACGAATCAAAGTCGCTCTTCCAGTAGCCCAACAATACGAATACACTCAGCTGGCAGTGACCAGAGCATAACCACTCATCTCCTATTCTCCAAGCTTGGAGGTGAGCATTTATGTTCTGGACACTGCCAGCTGAGTGGATTCGTATTGTTGGGTTACTATAGATGAGCGGATTTGATTTGGTGGGGGATTGTTGAACGTTTTTGCAGCGGAGGTATCGAATAACTAACATATTTAAGCATTGTGGAATTTTAAACAGATTTCTAGCATTGATAATAACAAAGTTAGTAAATACAAGGTACTTAGACCCTAACTACACAAGTTCGTTGTTAGCAATGCTGAAATGTTGTTTCAAAATTGCTTGTGCACACAAAAAACAAAGAATTCATTTCAAAGTATAAAAAAATTGGAGTATGCAACAAAATTTTCCTTTTCAAAAACCATTGACAATATAACCACTTCACAATGGATTTCTGCAGTGAGGAGGATCATAAGTGAAGAGGCGGGTAGGGGCCAATTGCCAAGGAGAGGCCCCAAGGTCTCACTATAAGCTAGATATCAGGCAGGAGCTGAATGAATGCGAACATTGCTACCTCAGCGGTCACTTCCCCTCCCCTGCACCACCTATAGCCATCGTCCGTTCATTCGCATGGAAAAATCTATGCCAGTTAGAGCCTTTTGCATATACTAATACAGGGGCGCAGCTAGGAATTAAGGCTGGGGGGGGGGGGGGGGGTTTGTTGCAACTAATACCGGTGTGTGTGGAGGCATGGAATACCCACCAGGATAAACGGTAGGTGCATGATTAGTAAATTGCGGAATTTTAAGATAAACGGTTCAAATGGTGAGTTTTACAGCTTTCTGAAGGATATTTTATTAATCCTTACACTATTCTATTAGTAATAGCAATCCAATTAAGTAAAATGGATTAAAACATAAAAATTTCTCTGAGCTATGGGGGGGGTTTAACCCCCAAAACACCCCCCTCGCTGCGCCCTTGAGCCACTTCCCCTCCCCCGCACAAGCTATAGCCATCGTCCGTTCATTCGCTTGGAAAAATCTATGCCAGTTAGAGCCTTTTGTATATGCAAATATACTTGTTGTCTACTGCCGACATTTGGCACGAAAGATTTACGAGCTCACAGCTGTTTGACATAATGGTAAGACATTCCTATGAGAATTTATGAAGACTACCCATGGAAATGATGGTACTTAGTGAGCTAATCAAGGGTGGAGGCCTTCCTATAATTGCTTAATGGCAAATGAAAAGACAGTTACAAAAAAGTGTGTAAACATAATCTCTCTCAGCTTCTTGGAGTAAAAGTTTCTGGATTTCATTCAGCATACTGCATATTCAAATTTTCAGGCTATCTAAATTGATTTAAGACAATTGATCGGCAAAATTTGACCAATACCACATTATAAAAATGTATGTACAATTTATATTCTCAATATAATAAGCTATAGAATGATTAAAAGGCTAAACTCACCGAGATTTCAACAGGATCAGAGTCAACATCCACCCAGAATTTTGAGAAAGATTCCACAAACGTAGCCCTGAAAGATGAATTTACAATTAAAATGATGTAATCACATTCACAATTATGCAAAAATATATAATATCAATCATCATCCAAGTAAGTATGAACATAGCTGGGAAGCAATACAAGAATTGGTGAAAAGGTATGAAGAGTGTTGAGAGATGAAGTGCTTTCTCGCCTACAATGTTAAATGAGTTCTCCCAGATATTCCGCTGAGTTAGGATTCAAACTGTTGTTCAAGCTTTTCAATTTCAAAAGCAATTCAAGTTTCAATCAAGCTCTGACATCACTGATCAGGGCCCCTCAGCCTTGAGGATGATGACAGATTGAAATGTCTGCAATTAAACATTTGCAAAGGACAAAATATTTACCTGGATGAAAACCCGAGAAAGCTTATAATAAAGGAAGGATGGAATCTCATACTTCCATGATAATCAAAAGACGCTGCACCAGAAACGCTATGTTCTGTTGAAATTCGACCCAAATAAAGAACTTTGGACAGTCCAGTAGAAATTATCTTATAATCAGTTATAAAGGTAACAGTGAAAAGAGGTTTCATAGGATCCAGAGTTAATCATTTTAGCAAGATAAAACGAAATGTATTAATTAATTAATGCCATCCAAAGAGTTTAATCCCAAAAGATTTTTGTGCCTTGAGTTGTGTACATATTAAACTTTTACATAAAGTTAAAGAATTAGGAAATTATAAAAGATTTTTAAAAATGTATGAATTTTTATACCAACTAAAGGAATTAAATCCTTAGCAAATACAAAATAATTCCTTACTTGAAATATACTTTTCCAGACATATCTTCAGGCACTTCCCACTGGAGCCTCAAATCATCAACTGCTTCACGGGAAATGTAGCTAATAGCATTCTGAAAAAAAGAT
This sequence comes from Ischnura elegans, assembly GCF_921293095.1. NCBI lineage: Eukaryota > Metazoa > Arthropoda > Insecta > Odonata > Coenagrionidae > Ischnura > Ischnura elegans. The sequence goes on along the minus strand of NC_060255.1, from coordinate 97,472,154 downwards.
AATTTATGTAGAATTACAATCGAATTCTCTCGTTATTGTACTAGTCAAGCTATTTTATTAATAAATTGATGGAGAAGAGTAGAGAAAAAGTTTTACCTCACTACCAGGAAGACAACTCGATATTCTGATGGCAGAATTTACTTGTAAATTTTCTGGAACAAACTTTCCCACTGCTTCAGCTCCAGCTCCATAAAGCCTCGCTTGCATGTACAGGCCCAGGAATTTTGCGCCATCAATCCCCTTCACATGGACTGTAGTTTTCGGCAGCGTAAGATAATAAATAAACAATATCATTACCACAAAGTAACAGACTTGCAATTTTGATGGAGTAATAAATTGTATAAAATAAATTATGTGAAAAAATGTGATGATAAGATTTATTAAGCCCTTGCACTTCAATTTATTTTCTGAACATTGTGTTCCTATCCTTCATTTAGGTATTTTCCCATGTTTATTTTTAAATGCAATGGCAGGTAATAAAATAATATTTTGTAGTTTGTAATCAACGTAGAATAGTGAAAAAAATTGGTTATTAAACATCGAGAACACAGCTGACGCTACTTGTATAAAATCATTTTACCAATTCCTTCCGATGCATTGTAAAGAACTCATATTTCATGTTTTAACATTAAACTTTCAAAAAATTTACATTGTTACCCTAAATAATGCTACAATAAAAAAAACCAATGACTAACTACACTCATCATTGTGCTATTTAGCATCGGCATTTGGCATAGTTCATGATGAGCTAGACCCATATTTTCAGAGCTGGTTAATATGAATTACTCCTATGCTCTTTTCATATCACAAGTTCCCAGCCAGTAATGGCAAATAGTCATTTATTTATTACCTTCAATGACTTCTCCAGGAGCTGTCTTCACTTTAGATGCAGTTATTGTGTATGGAGGTGGTGTAGTTGAAGGGACAGAGTCATTATGAAGGGGCACCATGCTTTCACAGACCGACGAAGGCACATGATTTGGATCGATTGACTTTTTATGCAGAGGAATTGTGGCGGACAATGCTACGTAGGAAACGCAGCAGTACACACTTAATGCCAGGAAGATCTTCATTTCGATGGCCTATTCGGTTCAACCTGAAAGATAATGAACAAGGAAAATATTAATAAAAAGTCCAACTTAGATGCATTTTCAAATTGAAAATTAATATACATTGAAATAAAAATAAATTTCGGAAAACATCATCTTTTTTGTTCGGGGGGGGGGGGGGTCGAAAACAACAGGGGAAATTTTTTAAAAACAGGGTACGCAGTGAAGGGTTTTAAAACTAATTTTAACACTTTTCATAATCGAAAAAAACTTCACTTTTCAAAGAAATCCTCTGAAAATCCATGATTTTTCAATATTTTAATTTCTTTATGAAGCAAAAAATTTTGTTTTCCTTTTTTCGCGGGAGGCCCGGACCCCCCTGAATCCCCCAACTCCCATCGCTACGCCACTCCCCGTGAGGGGTAGTTTTGTTTCACCCGCCAAAGCTCAATAATTTTCGAGATATTAGCACCATCCGCAGCGCAACAATAGCCCCTTATACTCCGTTGCTAGGACGAAGAGGAATGACGGTGCATTGTCGTGCTGTGGGTTGCATAAACGTAGGCGTTTTCCTGTTACTATCCGTTGCTAATATCTCGAAAGGTAAAGAGCAGGGATGGACGGATCCTGGATTTTTTTCGGATCCGGATTCGGATCGGATCCTTGATTTTCGAAGCCGGATCATTCGGGTCGGATATTTTCGGATCCAAATGCATTTTCAAATTCCTGACGCTGAGATTCCCCCAACGATTGTTCAATCTCTTGGGAAGAGTCACACTATGTGCCAGTCGTATTTTGTCTTTTTAATTTTCCACGGCTGTAATTCTCCTACGTAACCTCTGCGAGAGCTTTCAAACAAAACGGTTCATGAATCGCATGCAACAGCTCATTCGAAGAGAGAATCGGAACTCCTTCCACCCTTATTCACTGTTGCATTCACTGAAGCTATTATTAAAAATTTCGGATCCAGATCCGATGTCTTCCGCGAGTTTGGATCCGATGTATCCGATGAAGGGCAATATCCGCGGATATTTGGATCCAAGGTATCCGATCCGAACATCCCTAGTATAGTGTGTCGGCGATTGAAATAAAAGATTCACCTCATGGATGTCCATTTCCTACCACTTATGAAAATGTGAACGAGATCTAGTGGTGACACATGAGGGACTTCCTTATTCGCCGGGAAAAAATTAAAAATAGGCATAAAATTGTGATATTTATTAAAAAAACATAAAAAATATTAATTCGATTGTCTAAAAATTTTACGATGTATTCCAAGAAAGAATAAATTTAAAAAACCGGTTTGATGTTGGTTATCTAATATGTTGATAAATATTCCCCCTTTTTACTGGATATATGTATATATGCAAAAAATCCAATGCATTCGGCAAAAAAATAATTTTTATTTCAATTTCAATTTATTCGGATTTTGCAACCTCGAAAACCATTATAATCCAGATTATAAACAGATTTAATAATATTCACTTATTACGACCATCTTTTAAGCTCTTGGCCCCACGGCGCGTCGTACGGAAACATTTCTCAACTACGAAAATATTGCGGCCAGTGAGTTTGAAGTTACTATAAAATATTTTAACCTATTCTAATGTATAATTGGGAACGTTAATATTAGGGATGGTCGGATCGGATACCTCGGATCCAAATATCCGCGGATATTGCCCTTCAGCGGATACATCGAATCCAAACTCGCGGAAGACATCGGATCTGGATCCGAAATTTTTAATAATAGCTTCAGTGAATGCAACGCCCCATAAGGGTGGAAAGAGTTCCGATTCTCTCTTCGAATGCGCCGTCGACGCATGCGATTCTTGTCCTACTCATGAACCGTTGAGTTTGAAAGCTCTCGGAGAGGTTACGTAGTAGAATTTCAGTCGTGGAAAATAAAAAAGGCAAAATACGACTGGCACATAGTTTGACTCTTCCCAAGAGATTGAGCAATCATCGGGAGAATCTCAGCGTCAGGAATTTGAAAATGCGTTTGGATCCGAAAATATCCGATCCGAAAGGTCCGGCTCCGAAAATCAAGGATCCGATCCGAATCCGGATCCGAAAAAAATCCTGGATCCGTCCATCCCTCGTTAACATTTATCATCGAAAGTCGATTTCGTCGTTGATGATAGCAATGTCTGCCGAAGTAATGGGAAAAACCCAACGGTCGCCCAGAGGCAAATGAAGAAGGCAATATTTCGGCAAAACACTCCTGAACATTTCAACCTAAATCGGCAGGGTCATATATAGTGCAATTAAGCATTTTTCTCTGCGGTTGATTTTATAATGACATCGAAAATTAATCCGCACTTGCAACTCTCGGAGAAAGTTTTATTTACGGGACACCCTAAACTAAGACGTCCACGGGACTGAGGACGACGCAAGGCAAACCGCCGGATCGTCCGAGAGCGACCTGAGATTATTTGAAAACAGTTAATTTTTCCGGGGCTAACACTTTGGGGAAATTTTGTTTCCAGAAAAAGGTTTTGTTGGAGACTACTGAAATTAGGATTGGGTTGGAAAATGTTTTAACCCTCTTATTGTTAGTGCCACGGGCCGATACATCGGCTCAAGCGTTGACCGGATTTAACATCGTAATAAATTTTGTGTTATCCTTCATTCAATATATTCGAATATGAAAACCAAAAAACAATTCCTTTTTAGAAAAATAAAAAAAACTTAGATTGATATATAAAGTACCTAATCAATTTAATCTTAACAACTGCAAAATACCTTGAAATTTTTCGATCTTTTCATTGATTGATATCTTAAGTATTGAATTCATCTTAATGAATGCGAAATACCTAGAAATTTTACGACTTTTTTCATTCAATGATATTTCTTCTACACACGCTAAGAGAAACTGAGAATCTAAAGCCGTGAGTCTCTTAAACATTAAATATAAAGAAGGGATTTTGTTATAAAATATTAATTTATAAGATTATAAATTTGACTTTTCAAACAGAAGGGAGCATAATGTAAATTGATTCAGCTCCCGTTGTCGTAGACGGCTCATCTGAGGCTCATTTTTGCCGTTGCAAGGGAAATAAATCAAAATTTGTTATTTTCACCTTCAAATGGGACAAGAACGTAAGAAATTTATGGTGAATTAATTGGATATGCCTTAGCAAAAAACGAATGTATTGGCAAAGCACTTCAACGTTATAAACTGATAATTGTTCACAAACGAAAAATAATCGAGCCCAGTAATAGAGTAGAGGCCAAGACACTTTTTTGATTTCTACGCTTGCGAGGAGTGGACCATTTGGTATTTTACATTGTACGCCATTAAAAATAACAATTTTCCGTAATATTTCTAAGGTATTTTTCGGGTAGCAAGAGACGCATTTCCTGATCAGATTCAAATAGCCTGATTCTCTAATAAAAATGTAAAATGCTTGAAATTTTTATTGGTCTCCTGCAACATTAATTTTTCAAATGAATTTCAAATCTACGACTTTGAGGTAATTTAACAGTAAATTAATCGGAAATGTCGACTACCGATTTAATTACTATTGAAATTACCTTACCATTTTCCTTACCAATCGTGAAAAATTTTATTCTCTGATTTTTCTTTACTTAATCGTTACTTCAAAATATTCCGCCAGTGAGAAAATTACCTTAATGGTACTCTTAAAGCTTCACTATCAATTTTATCGAATTTTTCATATGGTGTAAAATGCGACGTATATCACTGTAATTTTTACTCTTTTCAGATAATATTATCAGAAAAAACGTATAGAGCGGTGGAATATCCATTGAATACGTACGGGGGAAATGAGGTGATTTTTTTTGTTTATAGCATTGATCCTGGATATATGTGTTAATGATATAACTGGATTATTCGGTCTACCGTTCTAAAATTTTAAAGAGTCGCTTAGCCGGGTAATTAAATCCGGAGTAGGTATCAAGAAGTATTAATACAAAATAAAATACACTCGTAAAGAATTAATTATGATTCCTATTGCCGAACTAAAGATAGTTCATTTCCGATTATTTTTTGCTGCATGGTAATTTAGAGGTTATTCTAAAAAAATTAAGTATAAAATTTAAGTGAATTAGATGAATAAGACTTATGAACTATTTGAAAAAACAAAATTAAAAAAAAATCGAACGAAATAAAATCCAGGGAAATATTCGAGGCATCTGCGTCAGACATAATAATCGCGTAATAAGCTGCGAAGATATTTCCACGAATACATCTAACGATTAAAATGTACACAAATCCCCAGTAAAATTAGCATTATGATGAAAACATCCTAGCGCAAGGTCTCTTGGAAATATTTCGTGCCATCAGACCGTGTCAGAAAACAAAACACGCAGAATTCAATGGAACCAAAACATACATTTGAATACGCGATGGGTAAATATGCGAGCTAAGAAACGACAAACTTTAAAGGTGCAACAGTTCTACTCACCTCGATTATAGAATCCTCTTCAGCAATTGATGTCCCCACCGAAGAGACTCCTCGCTTTATAGCGGCATTTGAAGTGAGGGAGTGGGGAGAATTCACCCTGCGTCACGTGACTTCCAGTGAAACATCGCGGAAGCCATTCCCCTTTTTTCTCTGGCGCAGCGAATCGGCAAGAGCCTAAAGAGGGCATAAAAAGAGGGGAAATAGAGGAAAAATGCAAGCACATTAATCATGGCGAGAGGTGAATTTATGGCGGACTCAAAAGGAAGGGCTCAGCCCCCCTCCTAAATCTCTCTGGCTTGCGTCGCCGAATCATAACATCGCTGACTCTACGCATGGTTGACTCTACGCATGAGTTAGATGATGTCAATCATTCAGCCATTAAGGCAATGGACACTTTGATTGAGTCTGACTCACAATTAGGGTTACCACACGTTCGGAAAATCCCGGACGTACCTTAAGGCCTGTTTAAACGATACGTTAACTCGTACAAAACAGTTCATTTTAAAATTTAATCCTTTATAACCTAATGTTACTTCTAAGCAACATAAAAAATGTTTAAACTTTCAGCTCTATTTAGGAAATATCTAAAATAAATATTATTTTGTAGTGTAAATTTTAACGACGAAATATTTTGCTGCCACGATAATTGTCATTTAGTGTAAAATTTTCAAGTTTTCAAAATGAAAAATCTTGAAATTTGATTTCTCCCAGAAACAGCTCTGAGTTGGAAAGGGGTAAAACAAACCAAAATAAAATTTGGTTGTAGAATTTGAAGAAACTTGAAAAGAAGTTGAATTTTTATGAAAAAAACATTTTGCGTGTAACGTTTTTATTCGTTTTAATACATCAAAGATATTGCTTTTCCGGATTTCTTCTTTACGCCGAGCCTTCATCAGGTTAAATTCTCTAAGCCTGTTTACACGGTACGAGTTAATGCCAGATTGCATGAACGATTTTCTGTGGACAGTAACGGAACATGTACAAATGCGTGAATCAAATTAGAATAGGTTCTATTTTCTATACATGCATTCGCACAAGTTGGGCGGTTACACGGTGCATTTTGGAGTTCATTCTCGCGTTCATGCATTAATATACCAACTTGTCCGAGCTAATGTACCATGTAAACAGAATTTGAGATTTTTATTCTAAAGAGGGTTAGGCGTAAAGAAGAAATTCCAAAAAAACAATATATGCATAAATAATAAATAAAAACGTTATACGCAAAATGTTTTTCATAAAAAGCCATCTCCTTTTCAAGTTTCTTCAAATTCTAGACCAAAGTTTGTTATGCTTCGTTTTAAATAAGTATTTTTTTTATTTTTACGGGAACGGATTTATTTGTACGTGTATAGTGATCATGATGTTGAAAATGCAAAAAATGAATAATAATATTGCTTACATTTTGGCTTCTACTCTTTAATGCATCCATGTCCCACCAATTAATTGCCCGATTTCCTTCATTTTAGGCAGAGAATTTGCGTTGCAGGCGTTGGACGTTAGGTCATTACGCTTGTGCCCGTATAACCTTTCATCGGGTTCTTCGACAAAGCCGGCTTACGTAGTGTTGTACTTAAAGTGCCCTCCTCAAAGCACTCGTATGCGAATGGATCGGACAGTCCCTGAAAAATATCCTCCGCCACTGGGATATGAACCCAGATCCACAGGTTGGGGAGCTCTCTAGCCACAACATTAACCCGATCCCCCTCTGCCCAGTTCCGAACGTTGCTCCACGGTCCGAAATCGGAAAAAGCCGGACAAAGGTCTGAAATGACGTTTTTAGAGATAGATACTTGAAACTTAGCGTAAATACACAAAAGTTGTGATTGATTACAGATTTATATGCCATTTTACATACATACGATCCGTTCCTCAGATACAGTGGACCAAACAAGACCAATTTTTCAAAAACATGCGCGATCTCGCTTCTCTTCGAAAATCTTTGAATTGAATGAAGCAGGTGGTGTTACGTTACTATGATTTTCCTGGAAAAAAATCACAGCATTCCTTTGACATGGTGATTTGCCTATACTTTCAATGAGTTTTGAAGATTTTGGCTCTCATCTGCCTGGTTTTGCTACGCAAAAAGGCGGACCCGTTTTTCACGAGAAATTTGGCAACAGCAGCAGCAGTAAGTAGACTTAATCTTTCGTTTACGAATTATAAACTCGGGACAGTGTATAGTAGAGATTACTAGGTAGAGATTTTTTTAAGGATAACAAGCAGAAATTTTGGAAAAAAAAGGTTGCCACCCAGAAAATGAGAGCGAATTTTCGACCGCTCGTCAAAGGTGAGCTACACATCGATTTTCGGCTTCTAATCTAATACATCTACATCTACACAACACCCCGCAAGTCGCCTAAAAGGCGTGTGGCAGGCGGTGTTAGGACACCAGTCGTTTACAGCTAGGTAAATAAAAAAATGAAGTGCTCCAACTAGGTTGGGACTAGCGTTTATTAAAGTCCTTTATGGTTTGTGGGAAAAACGAATCCCCATATCTATCCGATCGGCAAAACATCTCTCTTAATTTATCGCTTCTATCGTACCTGGAAATATAGTGTGGCTCTAATATTATGTTCCCTTTGTCGCTCTTAAAGATATCCATTCTCAATTGTTCAAGCAATCTAAGCCTATCGCGCAGCCTTCGAGTCGCCAACGGCTCCCAGCCTAATTCGCTTAACATCTGCGTAACGCTGTCTGTACGCCCGTAGCAGTTTTTGACGAAACGCGCAGCGGATTAAGTCTTTCTGCACCGGATCCCATACGCTCGCTGCATATTCAAGGTGCGATCGGACGAGAGCGAAATGGCACCTTTCTTTTACTTTCTCATCCGAAAATCTTCCCACAATACGCTAGACGAATCCTAATTTCTTCAGAAATCTTCTTCTAATTAAGCGAACAATATTTCAATGGAAATACCCCAAACAAATTTTGTAGGAAAATTTTCGGGTTTCCCACCGTGTGGTTATTTCTTTAGATACAGACGTTTCGAAGGCGAAGTCCGCCATCGCCTCCCGGGTAGAATTATTCCTCCCAGATCACGTTATGCGAGTGCTAATTCCGATCGTAGCATTTGTTTACCAGCCATTTATATCGATTGGAATTTTTTTTCCATTCAATTAAATGCTCAAGAGGAAGGAGAGGTATCAGGTTTTAAACAAAACTTATTTTTGAGTTTCCCACTATCTAACTTTCTCTCACAAGTCGGGATTATCAATTTTGAGCTCTACATTTAGTTACTGCGCAGCCGCCTTGAGCACTTCAGTCGACACTACCCCTGAGGATGCGGCCCATTTAGAGCGATGCAATACCACCATAAAATTTTTTGCTCGCGAAAACCTTCCACCATCCTATTTTTTACTCAACAATGAAACTTACCAGATAAAAATTATCATTATTTCATATAAGGCACGGTCTCCGGCGTTACTTTTTGGAACTTCTTCATAATAAAATAAAAATAATTTGCTCTATCCCACACTTTATTTTAAATAGTACGACCCGGGTTTCTGCATATCATGCTATCATCAGGTATCCTGACATGGTGGGACATGGATGCATAAAAGAGTAGAAGCCGAAATGTAAGCCATATTATTATTTATTTTGTGCATTTTCAACATCATGATCACTAAACACGCACAAATAAAACCGTTCCCGTAAAAATAAAAAAATTAACCTATTTAAAACGAAGCATAATAAAATTTGGTCTATAATTTGAAGAAACTTGAAAAGGAGATGGCTTTTTATGAAAAACATTTTCCGTATAAAAGGTATCCTGATGATAGCATGATATGCAGAAACCCGGGTCGTACTATTTAAAATAAAGGGTGGAATAGAAGAAAGTATTTTTTATTTTATTTTATGCTCATTATTTCACCCGCTGGTTATCAAAAGTAATGCCTTTTCACCTACATCGATGTTCAAGTGGAATGTAAACACGATTAATATCTTTAGCGATAAATGAAACATGTCGTTTCATCGGATATTTACCCCAAATAATATTCAGAATCATTAATGATTCGTGAATGAAAATGTTTCGGTTCAGGAACCTTAAGCGAGCTCCTCAACTAGCCTTTAATGTTTCAAAGTAGATATAAATTAACCTTACCCAAAGCATAAAATCGGTTCTTTCTCCGATTTTCGAGGATGGAGGCTTATTTTCTGATGGGATCGTCGACTAGTTTGGCTTAGGGTATCGTGCATTTTTACTTTCATGCATACATTGAAAATAAAATTCTTAAAATTAGGGATGGTCGGAACGGATACCTCGGATCCAAATATCCGCGGATATTGCCCTTCATCGGATACACCGGATCCAAATTCGTGGAAGACATCGGATCTGGATCCGAAATTTTAAATAACAGCTTCAGTGAATGCAACGCCCCATAAGGGTGGAAAGAGTTCCGATTCTATCTCCGAATGCGCCGTCGCATGCGATTCTTTTCCTACTCATGAACCGTTTTGTTTGACGGCTCTCGCAGAGATAACGTAGGAGAATTACAGCTGTGGAAAATAAAAAAAAGCAAAATACGACTGGCACATAGTGCGACTCTTCCCAAGAGATTGAAAAATCATCGGGGGAATCTCAGCGTCAGGAATTTGAAAATGCATTTGGATCCGAAAATATCCGATCCAAAAGATCTGGCTCCGAAAATCAAGGATCCGATCCGAAACCGGATCCGAAAAAAATCCAGGATCCGTCCATCCCTACTTAAAATTAAAGGTAGGTATATCAGCCCTTTTGAGGCTCCCCCACCTTCCTTCCAAAATTATTTAAAATGCAAAAAGAGATTATTCGCATGATAACTAATTCTAATAATAGAGCTCCCAGCAAACCTATTTTAAAAAAATTAGAAATCTTACCTCAACCTTGCATATACATTCTTGAAACAGTGTCTCTTTTTTACAAAAATCAAAACATGTTTATTAAAAATTGTGACCTTCATAGTCATAATACGAGAAGCCAAAATTCGTTCCATGTGAGTCAGCGCAGAGTAAATAAAACGATGAAAGGGATAGATCACCGAGGAATGCTTACGTGCAATAAATTGCCTACTTATATTAAAAATATCAAGTATATAGATATTTACATTCAAGTGTGCCGTGAAAAAACTACTTTTATGTAAGTTATTCTATAGTGTAGATGATTTTCTAATGCAAACTAATTTAAATGTATAATTGAAATGTGTTAACCCAAATAAATTGTAAATTGTATGTATTGTATTTTTCATATTGTTTTGATATTGTGCATAATGTTTTCTTATTTATATGAAGTGTAAAACATGTAATATATTGACAAAGCCATGCATAATTCATGCTTATGGTGACTGAATAAATTGAATTGAATTGAATACCCTCTGATCAGGTAAGGAAAGGGGAATGAACTGAGTCGTAACTGCAGAAGGTCAACTTGCGTTTTTCTTCGGGTTTCCCCCTCAACAGCAAGCGTGCCTTTCCGCGTATTCCCCTCCTCTTAGCTCACACTTCCTCCCGCCTTCCCAGGAAAACTCGTACGAAAGAAATATTTACATCGTAATGAAAGGGGAAAACAAGTCACTCACTCCTAAGGAAACGCGATATTCCCGGTGTTACTTTGTCTGTAAACACTAGACCCAGGGGAAACGAGCAAACCAGGCACAGAGTGCCATTTAACTCAAGCTAAGACGGCGTTCATGGCTAAAATGCCGCTCTTAAAAATCCAGGTTTATCACGATCGGTTGAACTACGACATCATATCGAATTCCTGTCACCCACTAGATCATGTGTTAAGGAAGATCTCCTCATTCGTCTTGGAATTCCCAGTGTTTTGAATGAATCAGATGCCTCATTCACATTACGATTGTTCCAGCGATTGTCATAACTATCGTGCATTCACACGATGATGGTTAAAACCTGTGCTGCCTTTTAGTGTTGACATCTAAATCGAACGGGAAATTGTTGGTTAGCAAAGCTATTGATGTATGCAGGGTCAAGATATTACTGTGTCCAACGCGTATTTACCGAATAATTTTTCCTCCGTCCAAATTCTTCCTTCCTAAGACAAATATATGAAAAAAGTAGAGCGAAGAGAGCTACACGAGCTTTTCGTCTTTCTCTTGTCGCTTCCTCTTCCGGTCTCCCAGCGCCTAAACATCGTTAAGTGGCAACGTTCGGAACTACGTGAACTATTGTCAGGACATGCATTCACACGGCTAGATCGGTCAACTATCGTTGGGACGATCGCTCGGACAATCGTAGTGTGAACGAGGCATAATGATGGAAAATCCATTTTTAGAGCATTCGACTTTCAATCCGAATGAAAAAATCGATTAAAAAACAAAATTTGGATAAAAAATCGATTTGACGAAAAAAAATCGACGATAGCGTAGCGGTCAGCTCAGTGGCCCGGAAAGCCAAACGTCCGTGGTTCGGTTCCCGGTCCAGGGGAATTTTTTTCTCATGGCACTTCTTGTAAACATGTTAATTATATTCAATCGATAAACACTCAAAATACACATTTGAGAAGTAGAAAAAATCTGCTTAGAATATACGTACCTGTTTGAATTATAAGTCGTGAAAAGTTACAAATGCACGCAAATTTCACTTATGGAATCATGGCTTGTAATCATTCGGCATCACTAAAATTTTTAAGAAAGGTCAACTGAAGAAGAGGCTTCCTTGATTTTTTCAGGGCGTGCCTTTTTAATTTTACCGGCCTTTGAGCAAAGTTTTTGGCATGGACGGATGATCAGAGGCCGGTGGCAGGGGCGCAGCTAGGAATTAAGGCTGGGGGGGTTTAGGTGCAACTAATACCGGGTGTGTGGGGGTATGGAATACCCAACAGGATAAGCGGTAGGTGCGAGATTAATAAAACCAATTAATTTCCTATGTCGTGATCGCCACGATCAAGGAGGGAGACTCGAGTGGCTGCGTCTCCCGGAATCGGGTTTAGGGCACCAAAGAATTGAAATTCACGCGAATCAATCACAGAGAGTTTAATGACTTAGGTTGGTTATGAGTTTTACAATTATCTGCGACGGGCAGCACACCCCGTCGCTCTCGTCTCTTGGAATTTTTAAAATAAATGGTTCAAAATGGCGAGTTTTACGGCTTTATGAGGGGTATTTTATTAACCTTACACCATTATATTAGTATTATAAATCAAATTAAATAAAATGGATTAAACTTGATTAAATGAGATCAAACGAAATGATCAAGACCGAAGCTGAAAAATCGAGCTTGTACCGAAACTCGAAGATCATGCCTTGATATCGATTTCCTCGATTTTTTACAATTAAAACTAGATTTACGATTTTAATCGGAATCGATTTTTCCATCACCACTCCTCTGCTCCAAGAGCATTATAAGGGAGACTTGGGCTTAGCATCTGAAAACATTCGTGAGAACAGTGACACTCGACAGATAAAAAATAAGGGAAAATCGTAGAAGTGGACCAGAAAAGTCTAGAAGCCTTCGAGCTCAGGTGTTGGCGGCAGTTGCTGAAGGTGAAATGAACTAATAGGGTGAGAAACATGTAAAGATTGTACAAGATTCAATATGTTTTTTTGTATTTGGCAGCTATTTTGTTTATCTATATGTGCTGCCCCCTTTTAGGATATATCGCGGTGAAAGCGAAGAAGGTAAGGTTTTTGAAAGCGGTATTTGTGATGCCTCAATTGTTGGTATGGTGGCTAGAGTGTTGGCTTCCCACCCCGTGGGCTCGGGTTCAAATCCCGGCAATGGCAGAGAATTTTCAGAGACTGCCCGATCCCTGCTTGAATGTTGTGTGGAGGACATTTCAAGCGCAACTCCGTCCGTAGGATGGGACGTGAAGCCGTGGTCCCCTTGGCGCCTTTCGTTAAGAGCAGGCTAATGCCGACGCCGGGTTTCTCTCCACCCTTTCCTCTTGCGGCTAATTGACCTCGGCTAACGATCGCCTCCTTCAAATATCGTTCTCTCAAAAAATGATTGATCCGTTATTTTAGTAAGGAGCATTCATGTATCCTTATAATTTGAAATTTACTATCTTTTTATTATACTATTTACATAATCCAAATACCATACTGATAAAAGAGGGGCTGTTGAACTGGGTCCTCCCAGCTTCTTTGGGTGCCGTTAGCATTCAAAATAAAGCAACAAGCAAAACCGTAGCCAGTCAAATTCTCTGGATGAAAGAGGTGGATGGATAGGTATGGATCATAAATATTACAACACAGGATTCTCCACTCGTGAACTGCCAGAGATGTGTTGTCTACCATCGCGTATTGTTTAATAAAAGTCAACATTCGCGTCAATGACGGTAGAGCGACCTGATTTCACGGTAAAATACCAATAACTGCATCATCTAAATACCAAATAACGCAGATAATTGAAACAAATGTAATCGACCGAGAAATCGCATTGGCCTTTTAATTATCATTATAATTAGTCAACAATCCTAAGATTGGTTTGACGTAACTCTCCATTCCTCTCTTATATCCTCCATCCTTTTCATAGCGATGTAATTCTTCTCTTTGTATTATCAATTCTTATTATTAATCATTATTAACCCTTAGAGTGCCTGCTATGTCTCTCTTAATTGCTGATAGTTCACTAATAATTCAATAGTCAGTATTAATTTTATTTTAACATTAACTATTTTCTTTTAATTATAAAAAAATAACTCATATTACAAAAAAATCGTCAAATAATACATTAAAAAGGTGAAACCACATATAATAAAGATACCTTAAAGTTTTTAAATATATCCCTTTCGTTGTTTTTGAGACCTTTTTTTTCTAAGCTACTGCAAAATCAGCAAAAATGCCTCGGCACTTTTAGCATAGTACCTGGAAAACAGGTTGGCACTCAAAGCGTTAATAGTAAACATTCTCCCCGCTTAATGGTGCCTAAAAATGGTACTATCGAGAATGGGAAGTAAGAGGGGAATTCACTCTGGATCACATTCAAATAAGGTTTACTTGAGACTAATATCGCCTCTAATTTTGAGCAAGCATACATTGCAGCGGCATTGAGACTAATTTCTCCTCCCTATGCGAATGAGAGACAATTCAAAACATTTTTGATATGCTGTCAGTTTTGGAATAGTTTCGAGAACGGACTTTAAGAACGGAACGACCAGAGCGACTCACCGGCAGCCCAGATAACGAGGAAGTCTTTCGGCCATTGAGTTTTCCCATTGAGGAGCGAACGCAAGGTTAATTTAGTGGCTGCATTCATGCGAGCGGTGACCTTCAGCCAGGAACGAGGAAAACCGGTCACTTTCCTCCCAGCTACGGTAAAATGGCAACAAAACCAACGAGGCCTTTTGGAAAGAGAGCACATTAAAGGCTTACGTTAATATTCAGAAGTGCGCACGCATCAAGGCATCCGCGGGGAAAGGTTTGACCTGGGGGGAGTTCATTCCTTCATGCCCTACCACAAAAAAGAGAATTAAAGATTAACGGAGAAGACTGGAAGCGCAAGTGAGTGCAGATGATAGCCAAAGACACCAGGTGTACATTAAAATTCTTTGGGAGATTAACAGATGATTTCTTATCAAAAAAACACATGAACTTAAGAAAATTCTTATAAATCAACATTACTCATTGAAGACGGCATGATTATGCGACAACATATTCCACTCTGAGCACTCAACAAAGACCCGTTTACACGTTGCGTAAGATCGTATAAGTTAATGTCTACAATGTATAAACGCGAGTATGAACACCAAGAGCGGTTTGGGTGATTGGGGGTCCACGGCTGGGGTTAATAACGGTGCCCCCCTTACCGGGGGATTCGGAGAGTCTCCCCACCCCCCGTAAAATTTTAAGAAATTGCATACTCGGAAATGGATTTTACGCTTTTCTGGCTCTTAAAAACCGGTTAAAAATTAATTAAAAAGTAGCAATTTCGTAAAAATAATGTAAAATGAAAAGTAAGAATTTCACAGCTTATAAAATTTAACAATGCTTTATGGTTCTATTTTCTACAATTTAGGTAATTCGTTCGTAGCAGTGAAATCTAAAAAATAAACTCTAAAATAACTTTTTCGAATAACCCTTTCAAAAAGTATCACATTCTCTCTTATCTTCTGACACCTTTATATCATTTATTTTTTCATATAATCTCATTACACTGAGTATATTGTTAATAAAGCAACTAATGAAAACGTAGAATTTTATAACAGCAAAAAAAAACTTGGTTCAAATAATCGGAATATTTTTTATTACACTTTTCATATACTCTTCACCATAGACGCGAGCGTTGAGGAGGCCCCTTAGCTCGGGGCCCTCGGCGATCGCCGACCAACCGACCAGGTTGAACGGCCCCTATTGAACGCCAAAATGCAACATGCAACCACTCAACTTGTGCGAATGTAATAACAGAAAATCGAATCAGTTCTAATTTGATTCGTGCATTTGTACTTGTTCCGTTCCGGCCCACCCAAATCGTTCATGCAATCAGTAGCGCAGCGAGGGATAAAATCCCCCCCAGAGCTCAGAGAAATTGTTAAGTTAAATCTATTTTACTTAATTGGATTAATATTGCTAATAGAATAGTGGTAGTATTAACAAAATATCCCTCAGAAGGCCGTAAAACAACATTTTGAACCATTTACCTTAATTTTGTTCTGGCATAGGGCCCACGCACCTCCCGATTACCCTAGCGGGTATACCACACCCCAGTATTAGTTGCGGTTGAAACCTCCCCTAGCCTTGATTTCTAGCTGCGCCCCTGCATTCAATCACATATTATTTCGTACGTGTAAATGTGCCGTGTACAAGGGCGTACTCAGGATCATAACAAGGGGGGCAAGCCATGGTCTAGGAGGGGGCAAGCCATGGTATTGGGGGGCCATGGTCTAGGGGGCGGCAACCCATGGGATTTGTGAGATCATTTCCTTGAAAAAATATTTTTATTTTAGTTACATATCTTATACTGATATAGTTCATTTTTCGTGGGTTCAAAGAAAATTTGTGGAATACTTACGTTTCAATTCAGTACTGATTTTGCTTAAAGACTTTTAAGATTTTTGCCTCTGGGGGGGGTGGGGGGATGGGCAGCTGCCCCCCTTGCCCCTCGTTGGGTGCGCCCATGGCCGTGTAATCAAGCCTTAACACCCAATCTAAGTGAAGCCGTGATTAGGGTATTAAGTTTTGAGATTAATTCGTTTCAACTATTTGGAAAATACCAAAAATCATTGCTAATTATGGGTGCGTAAAACAGTAGCGTCTATAGATAACATCTTTGGGGAGAGAGGCAAGATCGTATTAGGCAATTTCTTTTAAATTTTATATTAGGACTCACTATGGTGTTTTATATTTAAAATGAAAATAAAATTAAATAAATAAGGAAGTACGGACCAGGGGACGGATGAATAGTACTACGATAGCTCTAAGCGGCGGGCAGTAGACAGCTTTAAAGGCCGTATTACGCGGGGAAAGTCATTGCGCAGGTTACCACTGGAAACATTTTGAGATTGCGAGCTGGGAATCAAATCAGGGGCTAAGTGAAGAGTTCTCGGGGTCGCCACCCAGTGAGAAATGGGTGGTGGAATCCACGTGGAATCCACGTTGAGTGGTGGATATTTGGTGGTGGTGGATATTGAGTGGTTGGACCCACGTGGAATCCACGTTGATTTCAAGTGGATTTTTGGTGATTATCATAAAATGTTAAACAGAATTTCTAATTTGTGGAACTTAACTCTCTGGTGACATTGCGTCATTTATCATCCTGAAACCACGCTAGTTATGTGAAAATGTATCGCACATTCTCTTTTTATATAATTCGTGGAAAGGCAGCCATGAGAGCACATGAAAAATCGTAGACACATATATAGAAGGTTTAGATATAGAGTGGTTGAGGTTTTAATGGTTTTAGGACAGCACCAACTGCTGTTTTAATTTTTCCACCAAATTTCCACGTGGGTTCCACGTTGATTCCACGACCAAAAACACGTGGTATCCACGTTAATTCTCCACGTGGGTTCCACGTGGATTCCACCACCCATTTCTCACTGGGCACCGGGTCAGGAACTACATAACTGCCGACGTTTCGATCCTTTCGATGTTCGATGCCATCGTCCTCAGGGCTGTGAGTGTCGAGTGAGAAATTTAAAGAAAGCTAGCTTCGCTGCTTATATACAGTCACTCTGCTGGTCAGGTGACTGCCGATTGGCTGTCGTCAGCGGCACGCTCTGATTGGCTGGCGTGATGGTTTCGCCTAACCTTTTGGATATTTTGAGCACAGGTTGATGCGCAGATGACGAAGAAACTCTCTCATATGACGTATTGCAACTTCTGCTCAGTAAATAAGTGAATATTTATATAAATATGTGAATAGATGTATAAATATCCTAATGACAAACATTGTTGGTTGTAAATATTATGAGAAACTTGTGCTAATTTTAAGGTTGTACTATATTGTATATTTATTCACACTCTGACATTGCAGCACTACAGCCATTACTCCAATACCGGACGCACCAGGAAACCAAGGACACCGAGATGATAGCGACCAACAGCACCGCGAGAACATCATCATCACCAGCAACAACACCAATATTACACGGCGGTCTACGTGGGGTTTTGTCGGTTTCCCTCACGTCTCGGACAAATGTCGGACCAATAGCCATCCCGGAGGAAAAGAGTTCCAGATTTTTTATTCTTGCCATATCTGCCACATGCTCACAAACACTGTATGAATAATAACAAATTATGACATGCCCCGAAGAGGAAAGTATTCCTAAAATGGGGACCTACGGTATACTGGTGATTGATCACCCCCTGCCAAACACCCTAGAGGTGGCTCGCAGGGTATTATGTAGATGTAGATATGTATTATAATACTCTACCTCACTATGTAAATATTCATGCAAAACTTGCAGTATGGAAATAAACCTTTTTGAATTGAATTGAAATCACTCGAAACTCACAGCCCTGAGGAAGATGACTGAGTCGGATATCGAAACGTCGGCAGATATGGAGTTCCTGACCCGGTGGCGATCCCGAGAACTCTTCACTAAGCCTATTTGCCGGGAAAGCACGAAATCTTTCTTCAGATCAGGGCAGGGGCGGATCCAGGATTTCTTTCTGGAGGGGGCACAAGCAAAACCGTATCCAGGATTTTGTTCTGGGGGGGGCACAAGGATATTTCATAATACAAAACGAACGCAATGATAATGGGACCGTATTAAAAATCATGCATATTTTAAAGGCCTGTTCACACGGTACCTTAACACGTACGGGTTAATGTCTGAATTTATGAATGCGAAAATGAACGCCAAAATGCACCGTGTAACCACCCAACTTGTGCATGCACAGAAAATAAAACCTGTTCTTGGTTGGTTCATGCATTCGTACATGTTCCGTTCCGGTCCACCAAAATTTCACTCAAACATTCACGCAAACGTACATTAACTCGTACGTGTTAATGTATCGTGTAAACAGGCCTTTAGGGTCTGGGGGGGGGGGGGGCACGTGCCCCCGTGCCCCCCCCCCCCCTGGATCCGCCTATGGATCAGGGGCTATTCTGCCATCTCGCATCTATGCATTTTCGCATGCGTTTGAATAATTCACCGCTTTACGCGACGCATTTTCGACTGCGCCTTCGTACACACTACACACGTCAGATTGTGCAATTACGTGCCCCGTGTAAAACGAATTCACACTTTCCCCATTTCGGAGGGGGGGCGGGAATACCGACTCCCTTTAATATACGCCCCTGTGGCAAGAGAGCGTAAAAAGTCATCCGAACAGTTTTCTGCTGGAATGATATGGGGATGGTATTGATATTCCTCAATTGAAACGATCGCGGTATAATAACTAACGTGCATTAGCTTTAAATCAACTCTCAAGGCAACGTCAATTCGAGGAGGAAATAATTATTTGCTGTTGGAAGCAAATAACTATTTCCTCAAAATGGCTATCCAGCACTTCAGCAAATAATTATTTACTTCAAATGACGATTCCCCCCAATCTTAAACCACTCAAGCTCAACTTCTTACTAACACAACATTATCTGAGGCATACAAATATTTCCGGAGATGATCTCGCAAAATATACCAGAGAAAGATGGAAGATGACGCAATTACTCCAAGATGTAAACTACATTTCATGCACCCAAGTGCGCAGGATGAAATAAAAAGCAGCGTTGCATCAAAATAAATGAAACTCGAGAGTAAGAGCACCCTGAAAGAAAAAAAGTACCGAGAGTTAAGTAAATAGCATTTTTCTGAACCACGTAAACACTTAACTCTGCTGATTGGAGTTATTTGGATGACACCTCGATTTCAAAATGATGAATCACCAAGATATTCAGTTCTGTTTACATTTGTTCGTTTGAAATGCGCGAAAATTAAAGGCAAATATGCAGTTTCGACTGTGTAAACCATCCCTTAACGAATGGCGGAGTAATTCTGTGGATACCTCCGGAATTTCGGGAAAATTTTGAAAAATTATAATCATTTCTCGGTGGCTCTCCGAGGAATCTTTTAATTTCATAAACTAAACAAACAATGACTAAAACAATTTACGAATCTCATATAGCCACTTGTGTAAGCATATCAGACCTCGGATGCGTTTGCGAATGTTTCCGCGGAGCTGAGATTCGAGTATATCCATCTCCCGGTTACTACCGGGTCGGTTGCTATGTGACGACCTCTGCTGGTAAAAGTACTGACAATGAGATAAAGTAACTGGGCTCAATTACAGTTACTTCCTACAAAGAGTAATCAATTATAAGCAGGGGCGCATCTAGGAATTAAGACTAGGGGGGTTTTAAGCGCCAGTGGCGCAGCGAGGGGGGGTTTTGGGGGTTAAAACTCAGAGGTATCCACAGAGCTCCGAGAAATATTTAAGTTTAATCCATATTACTTAATTGGATTGATATTACTAATAGAATAGTGGAAGGATTAATAAAATATCCCTCAGAAAGCTGTAAAAGTCACCATTTTGAACCATTAATCTTAAAATTCCGCAATTTAATAATCTCGCACCTACCGCTTATCCTGGTGGGTATTCAATACCCCCACACACTCCGGTATTAGCTGCACCTAAAGCCCCCCCCCCCCCAGCCTTAATTCCTTGCTGCGCCCCTGCCGCACGGTGATTTCAACAGGTTAGAGGAACGGAAAGTAACAAGTTAACACATTTGCATCAATAACTAAAGCATTGATGAGCGTATTATCATCATGCTTTGTAAGAAAATTGAGAGGATCTTTAGAATTAGAGCCTTTAAATATACACGTCGAATATTTTGATATCTACATTTATTTTTTGTCTCAGAGCCTTAAATGTGATGCGTGCAGCAACCAGAAAAATGCGTTGAAATTCAGTTTCAGAGTGTGGCGATTGCACGGCATAATAGTGGAGATGTTCCGACTCACAACGGCGCACCGCGCGCCCTCTGCGGACGTTCACCCCTCAGAGCTCAGAGAAACATTTAAGTTTAATCCATTTTACTTAATTGGATTGATATTACTAATAGAATAGTGTAAGGATTAATAAAATATCCCTCAGAAATCCGTAAAACTCACCATTTTGATCCGTTTATCTTAAAATTCTGCAATTTATAAATCTCGCACCTAACGCTTATCCTAGTGGATATTCCATACCACACACCCCGGTATTAGTTGCACCTAAACCCCCCCAAGCCTTAATTCCTGGATGCCCCTGTTAGGCGCAACTAATACTGAGGGTTCCTGGGGTGTGGTCTACCCGCCAGGGGAAGCGGAAGGTACAGGGGACCTCCCCAGATAAAAATTAAGGTAAATGGTTAAAAATTGTGTGTTTTATGGCCTTCTGAGGGATATTTTATTAATCTTCACACTATTCTGCAAGTAATATTAATCCAATTAAGTTAAATAGATTTAACTTAAAAATTTCTCTAATCTCGGGGGGTCGGGGGTTTATCCCCCAAAACCCCTCCCCCCTCGCTGCGCCACTGATTATGAGCACAAATTACTGATTTTTAAAATTAATCTACAAAATTACAGTTAAAGTTATAATTTATTCTTGTCAGAATGTCCATTCTAGTGAAAACCTGGTAAATCTCGAATATCGCAGTAAAAATGTGGAATAATGGAGTCATAGAAATTGCTAATAGCATTTTCACTTGCGATACATACAATTAAGACTGGTGTAACAACACAACGGGTGACATATTTTGCACCATCATGAGTAGACTACAACACAAGAGTGACTGAACCCAAATAATAGCAATATGGTACTGAGGAACTCGAAGTTATCTGTAGGCCTGGGTAGTAAATCAGTAAAGTAATCGTCGATTACGAGCAAGTTACGAATACAACGAAAGTAACGATTCCTGTTTCACCGTGAGGAGTAAATTACAAATAAAAATTAAACGAGCGTGCTGCGCCCGCTCCCAGCGGTCTTCCCCCGCTCTTTTCAATGCAGGTCCACAGAGGGATGGGCGCGTTTCTAATTTTAAAATGTAGAAAAAAAAGGCAGGGTCTTATGCACAAATTTAATTGGAATGTTCATGTACAAATTGAGGTCAGAGGACCTCTTTAAACACAACATTGGAAGTAATTACACTATCCTCTGTTAAACGCACATGATGACTCATACTTACGTATCAACAGGAGACTTGAATGTGGAATCAGTCGCATTTTGATAAAAGTTATTTAAAGAATGCAAGATATTGTTGCAAATGAACTATTGTATCAGTTTGTGCGCCGTTAACGTCAGGAATATTTACCGTTTTTTTTGTTTTTTTTATTATTTAAAAACCAATTTTAGGAAACAATAGCTATATTTAGGAAGTAATATATGCCGTCGCATGTTCTCTGATAAATTCTGTGCATTTTGGTACCTCATTTGTAGAGTTTGTTTGCGTATAAGTTGAGAAAAAGGTATATAAACAGTAGAAATAATATAGATGATTTCGCAAAATCGTAATCGTTAAAAGTACAAATTACTGTCAAGATAATTATTAAAAGTAATCCGAATACTTTTATTCGATTACTTACCGATACTGGTGACGATAACAGTTTTGCTAACTCAACTGTCAGTGTCTTCAGTTACAGTCGACCATCGTCTTCAGGTTTAAGAGGATGGTCGATGGTTGTAGTGCCAGCATAACTGTTGTCATTACTAAGAAATGGTTCACGTGTCTAAATCAATTAACATTTTTAGTAAAAAACAGGCATTGAAAACCTTAGTAAAATTTATTTTAATTTAATTAATCAAAATTATTGGAAACTAGGTTTGTTAATAGCTTAGTAACGTTATATCAATAAATATGTGCAAAGCAAAGGTATGATAAATTTTTTTGTGTATTCTGTTTTTATTTATACATATATTTTTTAATTTATATTATTGTAAAAAAACTATCGTAACATTTATTTATTTAAAAATATTCTATATCATAGTATTTTATATTGTTCTCATGTTTTTCATTCGTAGCCCTGGTGATACTTTTAAATAAACTGAAACGTTGACTACAACTTTTTTGCATTATATACATTTGACTTATACTCCAAAAACTATTTAAGCATTCATTAAAGAAACTTAAGATAAGAAGAAAAAAAATTAATTACTAAGAACCGACGCGGTAGTAACTGGAAGACGGATAAATTGACACCTCAGACGAATTATCGCTGAGAGGAATTGCATACCACCAAGACGCCAGGAAATTAACGAACCGCCCCCCTCTTTCCTCAAATCAATGGCCTTAATCCTCCCTGGGGTCTTACTCAACGGTTCCCAACAAGGGGTCATCGGACTCTCGGCGGAAGAGCCATAATAGTTGAACAGATTTAAAACGCAGACGAAACACTATTTAAACAAATGGGTTGTAGACGACCTGTGACAAGGAGATTGGACGAACTTAAGCAATCTTACGTGTTCTCAAAGTATTTTTCATTGCGACGGCGGATAGAGTTCTCGCCCACTAACCTAGAGGTACCAGGTTCGAATTCCGCCTTGGTGGGTTTTTCACCTCTCGGAACTTGAATGCATGTGCATGTCAATTGGGTGGAATGTAAGAGAGGAGTTAAAAATCCTAATTCCGCCTAACGAATAAAGACAAGGTTGTTATTAATATAAATAATATTTAGTCCTATAGACATTGTTCATGGTCCCAGAGAATGGCCGAGGAATAAGGTGGTTTCCTATTATTTTTTTATTGCCTAAATCGAAAGATTATTACTCCTGGAGTACGTATTTCACGCTTTTTGATTTTTAAATGACGATATCTATTTTTAGCGATTAAATGAAAAGTGAAAATTTTCAAGCGCACGAAAACGCGACGGCTAAGTATGAATGCCAGGAAATCTCCGTGTGACGTCGTTCTGGTTCACGCTGCCGCAAGTGAGGTGACCTTGGGGCGAGGCTTTGAGCGCTGATACGACACAGGATGCTAGCAGGTAGCAGAATGCCCTGCTAGCTGGTATCGCTTGGATTAAATAGGGATTATTAATACCTTATCAAACGAAGAAAACTTTCCGACCTTAGCCAGTTTTAATAGATGATTATTAAGACATGTTTCCCTGAGCTCTGTGCCTCATGCATTGTTAATCTCAGACGATGTAAAATTCCTATCTACTCGTATAGAAACTAGGTCCCTGTGACGTCACGTGGAGTGGAATCGCATGGGAGCCAATCTGGCCTTTTTCAAATGAGGATAAAATTGACCATTCCCATTCGTCTAAACCGGTATTTCTAAAACCAAATAATTTGTATATTATGAATACACTAATGGTGGGTAACGAATCGCAATCAATGCCTTTCGTTTTCTTTGATGAAGGAAACTACCCTAATGTCATTGGGATGGAGGAGGTTGTGAATGACCGACTTAAAATTTAAAACTACAACTCATCTTGTGGATGGTCTTTGCTCCTTTTTTAAATTTCAGGTTGATGATTTACAAACTTCGACTCGTTGGGAACTACCAACCTGCAAAGCCACAGATTTACAACAGGTCTGTCCTCTATCGCCGATGCTCTTTAACATGTACGCTGAAGAGATGGTAAGGGAAGCGTGGGATGAGTTAGAAGCTGGGGTAAAAGTGGGAGAAATGATGTTCAAATCAGTGAGATTCGCGGACGATCAGGCGTTGATTAGCCAGTCAGCGAGGGGGCTTCAAGCTCTAGTGGATGCGTTAGACGAGCGTTGCAAGGAGTATGGGATGAGGATTCATCACAAGATGACCAAGGATATGCGGTTTTGTAAAGCATCACGAGCGAGGAATGTGATGCTTAAGATAAAGGTGGGGGGTGAAAAACTTGAGCAGGTTGAGCAGTTCAACTATTTAGGCAATACGTTAGAGGAAAACGGATACAGTAGTTAGGATATTAGGAAGAGAATTGCATTAGCAAAGGAGGCGTTCATGAACAGGAAGGAGCTTCTGAGAGGATCGCTATGTAAGAGTTTAAAGAAAAGGTTAGTGAAGAGTTTGATCTGGAGTGTAGCGCTCTACGGTGCGGAAACGTGGACATTGAGGAAAGAAGACGAGAGAAGATGGAGGCATTCGAGGTATGGGTATGGAGAAGAATGGAGAAGGTAAAATGGACGGAGAGGAAAAGGAACGACGAAGTGCTGTATATGCTTGGCGAGGAGAGGCAGCTTTTAGATAAGATACGGAGGAGACAGAAGGCATGGATGGAGTTAGTGCCTTGCGGGGAGGGGATGTTGAAAATGGTGTTGGAGGGTAGAATGTTAGGGAAACGAGGGAGGGGAAGGAAAAGAATAGGATTTTTAGATAGATTGAAAGGGAGTAGGCCTTACAGTGAATTGAAGAAGGCAGCGATGGAAGGAAAGGAAGGCTCCCAGATTACTTCTTTAATACTCCATGGAAACCTACCTTAATCGGTAGAATACTGTAATAATAACTGAGAGAAATTGGTTGATTATCAGTCGTTTTGTAGAAAAATCAATTTGTTTGACTCCGAATAGTGAGATAGAATAGCAAGTAACGCGAATATTACAAGTTGGGAGCAGGTGAAAATTCACATGCGGTTGTTTCATTGTTATTCCACAAATTTTAATAATAATAATAATAATATATAATTTATTCCATTTACAATCAAATATTACATTTTAGAACATACTTTAATAATTTTGGAATATATAGGTACCCCTTTGAGTAGTTTTGGGGCTACCATCTTAAACTTTTTACATAGGTCTGGTGCTAGCACACATGACAAGTAAAATTTCTTTGTATTCAGTTATTTGTTCTATTGCCGATTGCATTCATTATTACAAAAGGTATTTCAAATATTTGGACAAGGATAACTATTTTTCTTATTTTTCTTATATAAACGCATAATTACATACATAGAATATACAATATACCTTTTATTGTAAACTTTTTAACCCACCTTTCTTAGTAGAAACTCTACTTCCTCACACCTCATAAGCCATTTTTTTTACAGCGGATGCAAATCCCCATCTTTTTTCCGAGTTTGCTACATTACTCGGCAACATGCTAAACAATTTAGGCCCTAAGTAATTGTATGACTGTCGATAAATTTCAGTCGTCGGCCTAGGTATATGGAAGTTTCTCCAAGCTCTAATGTCATAGTTTTGTGGTCGGGCCTTTTCACCACTACGGTTATAGAATATTCTAAGGACTTTATAAATGAATAAATGCCTTAGTGGGAGGACATCTAATTTTTTGAATAGAGGAAATGAGTGGCTTTTCCTATACGATCGTGTTATAACCCTGACAACCCTTTTTTGCGCCACTATCAAATTACCACTGGAAAACTAGAGATGAGGAAATAAGTGAGGACTACATCGTGTTTTAGAGGGTGATGGAAGCCAATACCGCCACTGTTGCGATGAGGACACTCTGGATGAGGGTCAATATGTAATTAGGTTTAATTGTATATTTTCCAAGCATAATATAAACAGGCGATGATTCTTATTTTAGCCACTTGACAATTTAGATCCTTATTTCTGTGAGTTCATTGTCTAACGTAGAAGTGGACTGTCGTAACTAAAAAAAAGCTATCTCCACGATTGTAGAGAAAAATGTGATGATATTCAGGGCAGGAGAGAACAGAAAATGATTAAGGACGGACAAAAGAAAATGGGGAAAAATTATTACTTGTTTCATGTAAAATTAGTCGCCACTGGGCGTAGGGTTAGTTATTTGCAAGTGAACATTCTTATTCTATGGGAAAAAGTGTGAAGTTTTACTATATTGTAACCTCGTGTTCTGTTTTTTCCTTTCACTATTCAATATTCCCTGCTTCTGAAATTAATCGTGGTTATCTACTCGTATTAAATTAATTGCACCCTAAAAATATTTTTTTAAATTAAATATTTTCTTTTGTAGTTTACTTCATGTTTTCTATGGCTTGATAAAAAATGCTAAGGTATTGTGGTGCAACTATTTGTCCGATGAATACCTAAATGGCTAAGATGTTAGTGCCACTGAAGTACAAAATCGTATTCATAAGTTGGCCATCGCACCAGCCATGATCTCGAATAAAAATTTGCGATAAACACTGTTTTTAAGTTTCATTTTAAAATATACTTGTATACCATGAATTTTCATTAATATTTTAATGAGAAAAAGGTGGGGGGGGGGGGGGAAACAAAAAAAACGTTGTCAGTGGGGCTCGATCTGGTGACCTCCGTATCGACGAAGTCTTCATTTGGTTTCAATGATAAGATATGAAAATGAAATAAGGAATGAAAGGGGTGAGGACGACGTGGTTCCACGAGTTGTGAATTCCCTGGAGCGCGTCCACGGGGGTGCCGGAAGACTTCAGGGAACTCCCACCAGCCCGAATTCCTCCGACACCCACTGGGCCGCAGAACCAAGACCACGCCGCCCCCAAACAATGAAGGCGAAAAATTAGGGATATAAACACCGATCCTACCGGTAACCATGGTAATCCTTCTCGAGTAAAAGACTCAGTCACGAGGCTAGCCTTCAAACTCTCATATGCAATCAGCTGTTCCATATTCTTGTGTGTTACATAAATTGCCCTTGTCTTTTGTTGACATAAGAAATCACCAACAAACTGATCTCGTTCTAAAGGATATTTTCAATCAGATTAATAATAATTCCTTGATCGACAAAAATTATTTTCTGAGGGGACAGCTACTATGTTATGGGAATTCTAAAATTAAGCTTCTCCATAGTGATGGAGTATTGTTGCCCACTTGAGGTCCATTAATTAGAGTAATTTCATTATGGTGCTTCAGTTCTTAAGTACGCTGTGGTTACTTCTGGATACTAAAATGTAATGTAATAGTGAACGCAGAATCACTAGGACATACGTTATCAAATCGGACCGACTGCCGATTATTTTCCTGTTATCGTGACGTATTTCTCGTTAAAAACTGCCGTTATATTTGTGTTTACCTATCACATTTTTCAGCTTTTTGCCTGTGCCTCGAATTTAAAAATACGCATAGAAAAAGCCGAATTTTTTTCAAATTCGAGATACAGGAAAATGTGGCGTCGTGTGAATGAATGAAGTAGTATATATATAATATATATATATAGCTTAATGAAAGAATAAAAAAATATCAAAATACTAAAAATCCCTGCTTGCAACGAGAAAAAATAAATTTATAAAAGAACAAGAAAAAAAGACAAAATATTATAAAATCTATAAAAAAATTAATTAAGCCCTTCTGATAAAATTGCGAATTTTTCGATGTTTTCAATTTAGTATTTAAATTTCCGCTATCACAAACAACACACTGCACACAGAGCAAACAGATGCGCATAACATCTATTGTCAGGGCCGGCCCTAGCAGGTGCGGGGCTAGGGGTGAACCTTCAGTGCGGGGCCCTTCACTTAAAATATTAAACTCTATACCCCGTATACAAACTCGAGCATTTTG
This sequence comes from Ischnura elegans, assembly GCF_921293095.1. Taxonomy (NCBI): domain Eukaryota; kingdom Metazoa; phylum Arthropoda; class Insecta; order Odonata; family Coenagrionidae; genus Ischnura; species Ischnura elegans. Next base: position 97,443,894 of record NC_060255.1, on the reverse strand, counting down.
AATCCCTACCACTCTCTGGCTAAGTATGTGTTCCCCTCCCAAATTCAGACCTCGTAATTACGCCGTTATGATACCATCACGCAGTTGAGTTCAAAATAGTAAAATACAAATAAAATTTATGATTATATTTATTCATAAAATTCAAAAGCGCCCGCTCTCACTCATATCAAGTTCTCTCACTCGTTGTTATCACTCACACGACACAGTACTGTACTGATAAACGCAATTGCACAATAAAAATTACTGCATTATTATTCCTTTTTCGTAATATTATTTTTTGTCTAGCACGGACTTAACAATACAGTAATAGTTGAAATTGCGTTTTCAAAACTATCGTATATTTTAATTTTTTTTCACGAACGCGGGCCCCCCCCAAAGCGCGCGGCCCGGGGCGGTCGCCCCGCCCTAAGGCCGGCCCTGTCTATTGTTTTGTTAATTGTCTTGGTGTGGTGAACTTGGTTCACCAGGATGGCTAAAACAGGCTTAAATAATGTGAGATCTCAAAAGGAAACATATAAACCTAGTAACTTCCACCTTATTTTTTGTTGTGGGGTACTGGTTGTAAAGCGGTGTAAATATTGAAGAATTATTGAGAAAAGAATTGGGAATTATGTTTTCAATATAACCAACGGAATTCATTACTGATTAACCAAATAGGGGTTTTTGAAAACTCTCACGTAGAATGGGAGTAGTGATGAAAAAATTTCGGTTTAAATCAATTTTTGATTGAAATGAAAATATCGACCTTTCAACAAAAATCGAAATCTGAACCAAAAGATCGATCTTTCGGAAAAGTCGACGGTTCATTTTAGAACAAATAGGGAATGCACAAAAACATGTTTGTATTCATTCTAAAAAAATCTAAATACTCATTTGAGCCTAGAAGAAAATTCAAAAAAATCTGCCTCCAGCAAATGCTTGAATTTTTAGCGGTAAAAGTTTGCAAATGCTGAGACAAATGAAAATCGAAGTGGCAATGATAATTTGAGTTTGGATCGAAACTCGATCATCAAGGCTCGATCAACTCAATATTTGAATATTAAAACTCGATTTTCTATTTCAATCGAAATCGATTTTTCCATCTCTAGATAGGCGTCGGGTGTAGAGCCAATACTCCCGTCATCTCAACGAGGGGGCTGGTGGGGGGGGGGGTGAAAAATCACATCTTGTTATTCACGTCAGCCCATATTCATGTTCACAGCAGTTATGAGTAGGGATGGACGGATCCAGGATTTTTTTCGGATCCGGATACCGATCGTATCCTTGTTTTTCGGAGCCGGATCTTTCGGATCGGATAATTTCGGATCCAAATGCATTTTCAAATTCCTGACGCTGAGATTCCCCCGATGATTGTTCAATCTCTTGGGAAGAGTCACACTACGTGCCAGTCGTATTTTGCCTTTTTTATTTTCCACGGCTGAAATTCTCCTACGTAACCTCTGCGAGAGCTTTCAAACAAAACGGTTCATGACAAGAATCGCATGCGACGGCGCATTCGAAGATAGAATCGGACCTCTTTCCACCCTTATGGGGCGTTACATTCACTGAAGCTATCATATAAAATTTTGGATCCAGATCCGATGTCTTCCGCGACTTTGGATCCGATGTATCCGATGAAGGGCAATATCCGCGGATACTTGGATCCGAGGTATCCGATCCCACCATGCCTAGTTATGAGCATTCACTCTCAATGAGCTTCTTCCATAGCCATCCTCGAGTAATAAGTCCATGGTTTTGCTTGCAATGACTCTGAAATCATTAACACCACTGTCCAGGATAAACTAGGGCGCCCGGAGTACTTCAATACATTTTTTCCGAGAGTTTACGTTTTGCGGTTAGTAATAATTGGATACGGTCGGAAGAGATTCATCGCAGTATTTCGCCGAGAAAATATCAAATCCATTAAACATTTGGATAATTCTGATACTTAAACTATTAGTTCACGATATATTTTCATCGAATCCCTATCAAACCTGCTTACTCTAACGATCCCGGCTAACTGGTGTTTGGCCTGGAGAAAGCACATCAAAAGAGAAGATTAACACACGAACAATGATCCCTCAATAATTGAGGTATACCTAACAACCTGAAATAAATTAATGATATGATTATAAAAAGTGGTAAAAACATGGAGATTAACTGCCAGCCTTCAAAATGCTCTTATAATCAATAAAATTACTATTGGAACGTAGGTATTACCTTATGATGAGAGGAACACAGCTTCCGCTTGCATTCCATATTATTATTATTATTATTCAACCCTGCGTAGGGCGCGGCCGATCCGACAGGCACAGGTTTTTCTGCAGCACCTCCCATCAAAGGGCCGAAGCAGACTGAGTTTTTTTTTAATTTTTACTTGCTTTGATTTTTACATAAAAATACCAAGAGAATAAAAAAATTCCCTTATTTTCTACATTGCAGATGATTGGAAAATTTTATGCTTTAGCTTCATGGGATGCCGACTTACAAAAAATATTGGGGAGCCCAAACCGGCGATCTTTCCCCGGCAAATTTTATAAGTAGTGAGTTTAAAGTTTTTTAAGCATTTTAGAAGAGTCGTGTGATCAACATTAGAACCCTGATCACTCGAATCTTGATATCTGGTTACTGCTGGGAAAATCGACAAGCCTGACAAATTTTTTCCTCGCACCCATAACGAATTTTCGAGGGGGCTCGGGTCCCCTCAGGCCCCATGGAGTGGGCGCCACTGTTTAACTTAATACGGCGTTTAAGGGATTTTTTTCCGTCATGTGCCCGTCAGGCTCACCGCACCCCGGTTTTAAGAATCCCAGACCGCACCCTACGCAGGGTTAAGCAGGTACCCTACCCATGGAGTTCAAAGGAATATGCCATGGGGGGAAAGTTAACACGGGGGCAAGGCTGCAGCCAGCGGGGGGAGAGGGTGCTCACAACCCCCGAAATTTTTATGAGATATGGTCTCCAACGTACCCCTCCATCAAATGTACCTCCCACAGTAATTTTCATAATTGCTTTGGAAGAGGGAATGGATATATCAACATCTACGAGGTACCGTGCAACAGGGGCGCAGCTAGGAATTAAGGCTAGGGAGGTTTAGGTGCAACTAAAACGGGGTGTGTGGGGGTATGGAATACCCACCTGGATAAGCGGTAGGTGCGAGATTAATAAATTTAAATGAAGCGGAATTTTAAGATAAATGGTCCAAAATGGTGAGTTTTACGGCTTTCTGAGGGATATTATGTTAATCCTTACACTATTCTATTAGTAATATCAATACAATTAAGTAAAATGGATTAAAATTAAAATCTTCTCTGAGCTCTGCGGGGGGGGGGGGGGGTTTAACCCTCAAAGCCCCCCCTCGCTGCAAGTCACCACCATGGTGTGTGGCAAGGGGTGATTCCACACCAGGCATGCAGCACTCATCGTAGCCATAATGGGAAACGCGCTCGCTTGCTGGACACAGGCTAAGCACACAGGGCAACGACACGCGCTCAGACTAGAAACTAGGGGAGTGCCAAGGGCACGGACAGGCTATTATACAAATAAAACTACTGTTAGTAATAACATGCATGAATCACGAAAATTTAGCGATTATCGTGATTCATGCATGTGTGCACACGCAAAAAAATGCAGACGGTTAGTATTTACATATATGGTAAGTTATTGACCGTACATGCAGAGCCTATTTTATCTAGTCCGAGTCAAGCTATCCTAGAGCTAAACTATCGCAGATATTATGGTCCCTTGTTTTGTACGCGGAGAAAAACGACATATAAAATCCATCGGTACTGCAGTTTCAGAAAAGGCAACAATTTTGAATAACAATATGAAGAGGCCATCATGTGATCATATGACTTCTCACTTATTCGAGGAGAAAATTGGCGCTACTAGAGAAAAATATCGGTCACAAGTTACAACATCATGGCGTTTTCACGGGGAATATTCCCTGGATCACTAAGGTCAAATGCTTCACGAGTCACCGTGCGCGATATTCGAAATAGCCATATCATGAAAAGAATGTCATGTAAATTTCGCGTAAACTCTGTAAAACGCGTTTTGTCGCTTAGGCGTCGTACGAAGTGTGTTTATATTCATTCATCATGAATTTTCACTAAGTTGAAGCCGAATCTATAGATTTCATGTCATGAAAAGTGATCTCCTGTAGTGAAAATATAAGTGATGTGATGCCAGTGGTTCGGGTTGACTTTGGGACCAACTGCCACGAGTCAAAGTACATTATAAGTGATATTTGTTTCCTACGCTTACAATTAAAAAATACATTGGGAGCATTCAAACTTATGCGTACCTAATGACATTATTTAAAATTTAATGTTTGAAAGTGACTGAAACAATGTATTAGCTCCACAATAAAGAAATGTTTGGGGACTCTGAGAGGAATACTTCCTTTTTAAGAACTTAAATAGGCGATATCAGCAGAAAAATACATTCACAGCTAAAATTGGCATTTTTAGGCAATTGCCATAGTTTCGCCATTAATGATCTTACATCACCACATAATTGGAAATCCGAGTGAAAGAAATATATAGGCATTTTGGACAACGACTACGGCTGAATAATGAGGCATGTCTGCCTACGTGTATGATAGATGAGGAACAAAAATAAAATAAATTAAAACTACACATTAGTGAGAACGAATGAGGTCAGTCACCCGCTGCTAACAACTTAAAAGAGAAAAAAGGCATGAACCAAAATCTAAACTATATGATATATTACTATAATCCCAACAAAAAAGCTACATGTGAAGAAAAAAGTCGCAGACTTTTTCTGACGTCGACTGACTTCGATTAGGGTGCATCTACTGATTACTTATGGCGTTGAGGGGAGGGAGGAGGTTAAGACCTCTATGGCCAAGACGATTCGCACCCAATCTCACGTGGGGGAGAGGGGGGGTCCAGCCAATTATGACGCAATTTTTTGTGCTGTGTGAACTGTGATTCTAGACTACGATCATGGTGATCTTAAATACTGGTCTTAACTAGGGATGGACGGATCCAGGATTTTTTTCGGATCCGGATCGGATCCTTTATTTTCGGAGCCGGATATTTTCGGATCCAAATGCATTTTCAAATTCCTGCTCTTAAACGAAGTAATTATTCAAGTTTATTCTGGGAACGTACAATCGAAGGAATGCTTTTTAGATTTTCATACAATTTTAATATTTTTATAAATTTAAAATAATGTTTATAGCTTTCAAGTTGTTTTTTTAACATCTTTACATGCTCAGGACCTAAACTGTTACGCTTGGGTTTGGAAATGATAATAGGAAAAATCTTCGGATAAACCACTGACCAGTGGCGTGGGACAATAATCGCATGCGACGGCACATTTGAAGAGAGAATCGGAACTCTTTCCACCCTTAAGGGCGTTGTATTCGCTGAAGCAAATTCGTTATTGCCAATTTTAAACTCATTTGAAAAAGGCCAGATTGGCGCCCATGCGATCCACTCTACGTGACGTCACAGGGACCTAGTTTCTATACGAGTAGATAGGAGATTTACATCGTCTGAGATTACCAATGCATGCATGAGGCACAGAGCTCAGGGAAACGTCTCTCAATAATCACCTATTAAAACTGGCTAAGGTCGGAAAGTTTTCTTCGTTTGATAAGGTATTAATAATCCTTATTTAAGTCAAGCACTAGCAGCTAGCAGGGTACTCTGCTACCTGCTAGCATCCTGTGTCGTATCAGCGCTCAAAGCCTCGCCCCAAGGTCACCTCTTTTGCGGCAGCGGGAACCAGAACGACGTCACACGGGGTTTTCCCAGCATTCATACTTTGCCGTCGTGTTTTCGCGCGCTTGAAATTTTTCACTTTTTATTTAATCGCGAAAAATAGATATCGTCATTTAAAAATCTAAGAGCGTGAAATACGTACTCCAGGAGTAATAATCTTTCGATTTAAGCAAAAAAAAAAAAAATAGGAAACCACCCTATTACCTTATGTAGATGCTCATTTCCGATTCAAGGATGCTTCCATCTTTAGTTAAGATCACAGGTAGTAAGAAATATCAGATTTTATTAGAGGAGGGAGCCGTAAAGATTGAGGAGGATGGTCTTCCCATGCCCGGAACTGGGATGGGGCATGCGGGACACGAACCCCGGGCGGCAGATATCAGGGGCGGAATTTTTTAAAAAGTGTTTAACTTTAGTAAATTATTAAGGTTTAATTAAGTTTATTTATTTTATTTTCTAATGAAATTATTCAACAATAACCATATATTTTAAATTATTAAACAATCATATTAATAAAACTTCTTAATAGCAAACAATAAAATTTCATATACCGCATCTCAAATTTAGCTTACGGATGTATCACATTTTAGTGATTCGAGGAAGCGAGGGGGGGCGGCAAACTGATCTTTGCCCCCTCTGATAAAACTCCGAGTTCCGGCCCTGAGTCACCCCTGGTGTAAGAAAAACCTGTGGTGGTGGAAACTTAATTCTATTGGAAATGAAGAATCTTGCTCTTCAGGTAGTACATTAACCTCGACAATGGTACTAAATCTAGGCGGACCAAGAAATTTATTTGGGCAATTCGTAAGGCAATGGTAATTAAATTCCACGGCCGCAACCAGAAAACATTTTCAATGAGATTCACCTCTAGGCAGTGGCGTAGCTGGGAGCGAGGGGGTAGACCAGCTCGCCGTCAGCGGTGTGACGCGCGGCTGTAGCTCGTGGAAAAGTATTCCTGGAAAACTGTTGAGCGGACGTTAAAATGGAGCGAATTTCGGTCCTTTGAACCTGCAAAAATTGTGCCTTACCCCTGAAAATGATGCTACTTTAAAAAATCCGGAAAATTTAATGTTATTGCATTTATGCTCTTTGAGCGGCCTCTAAATGTTAAATAATTAAGCTGAATTTTTTAGGATATCCATTCTGCACCCCATAGCATATTTTAAGAGGAAGAAATAAAAAACCGAGAAAAAATAAAAAAAATAAGCAACACCCTAGGGTAGGGGTTACCGGGTAACAACCCTATCTTCAGCCTTTATTACTCCATTGTATAAATATGATATACTTTATTTTTAATATATACTCATAAAAAATTTCTATTTTTGCGTCCTAAAAAATCAGGTTTTCAACATTGAAAATCCCAACATTTTCCGGGGTAGGACCTCCGGACCTCCCTTTGCCCTGGGTTGTTGTTTTCCATGCACCCCGATCACAAGGGCCACGAAATCTCCGGCACCCCCCGAATTTCAAAATCCTAGCTACGTTTCTGCTATTTAGTATGGGGGTTAATTTTGAGGGTGTACCCTCAAGACCGTATGTTTGAGACATTTCGGGGAGGCAGGGTTGTGGGAGAGGTGTTTAAACTCCCAGACGTACCCTACGGCCCCAGTAAATTCATTGGATAAGATAAGGGAGCATACATTAATTACGTGAGCCGTTAAGGCTCTTTATAAGCCAAATCTCACCCAATATCACGTGGGGGAGAGGGGGGGGGGCGGTCAAGGCAGTGGCGTTGCCAAGGGGGGGGGGGGATGAGGGGATTCTCATTACCTGGGAGCTACAACTTCGATGACGTACCTATTGACAACGAATGCTTCTACAATTTATTCACGCGCAAACTGTTACCATAAATACTATGAAAACACGCTTTTCTTCGCTATGAAATGACTTTTGGTTCAATAGGATGACTTGAGCATACAAAGGATAGTTTCGTCTGGAAAGTATGACCAAAATATATCCCCCCCAAAAGCCTCAGAGAATAAAAAAAAATATTTAAAATTGTTGTCTTTAGATAATTTGACTTATAATAGCTACATCTGCTTAAAGTTAAATTTTTAGTGCCAAAATGATGTTAAACGTATTTCCAGGCATATCATTTTCCATTAATTTGACCAGATTTTGCCTGCCGGAGGCCATGCCATCCCCCCTAGGCATATTCCTTGTTGTTGCACTTACCTCTGGGTCCTGACAAGTATCACGTAATTTCGTTCCGCAGGATACAGGGTAAAATTGCGAGAAAACTGGTATGAATAGAGAAAAAAATAAATAATAAAGGATATATAAATCGAACGCAATGAAGCATAGATTAACATATTCACCCTGAAAATACGCATTCCGAACAATTTCACGTCAGAATAGAGCAGGGATGCCGACTTACAAAAAATATTGGGGGGGCCCATACCGGGGATCTTGCCCCGGGAATTTTTATAAGTAGTGAGTTTTAAGTTTTTTAAGCATTTTATAAGAGTCATATGATCAACAATAGAACCCTGATAACTCGAATATCAATATCTGGACACTCCGGGGAAAATCGACAAGCCTGACACATTTTCCTCACACCCATTACGACTTTTTGAGGGGGTTCAGGCCCTCTTAGGCCCCATGGAGTCGGCGCCACTGGAATAGAGGGAGGGGGTCAACCAAATGTCGCGATATCTCACCAAGGGGAAGGGGGAAAAACCGTTATACCACCTCAAGTAATAAATAGACGCCCGCACGACATAAGCAATGAGTCAAACTATCAATTAATCGGAATGAGAACGCAAATCCACCACTACAAAAAATTATAAACACGCTTAAACCAAAGGGCATTTCAGTTTCATTAAAAATCATGCATTGAAATAGTAACTGATTATCACCCGCTTCCTCACACATGAAGAAAGGAACCATGCTTCTAGACACGCTGCGGCGCAGAGGGGAGGAGTCAATACGATACTATGTATGCAGTCCTCCACGAAATGCCAAGACTTCTTCCGAGACATCTGACACCATGCCTGGAGTCATGTTCCTAAGAAGAACATCCCATGCGCTGGCTGCTATAGGATACAGTTTCTGCCCCCCTCCCCCCTCTCGACAGAATGGAACATTGTTGCAGTTCAAGCCTCACCTCTGAAGCCACAACCATTTCTCACGTCGTCACACCAACGGCCAAAAACAGCGACACCAGCGGGACCTACCGCACCCAACGTCAGACACGAGAAGACTCGGGCGATTGTATAAGGAAGACGGATTTCAAAGCAGTACTCACGACGACTGGATTCTTCGGCTATCTTAGAGGAAAACGACAGAAAAGGTACACTATTATCATATTTCCATCTAATATTATCGTATATTTTCAGAGAAAGCTTCAGCAATTTGTTAAGTGACAGTTGACGGAGCTGTGGTTTGTGATATCTTGAGGGCAGAGGTGAGTGTCATTAGAGTTTGTGGCTAGGTCTAGGATTATTTGAGCATCATTCGCACGGTTGAGATGGGTTGACTTTATCATATCACATTGTCAGCATGGTAGTAATATATGCAACACACAATTCATCTTGGGGTCGTCGTGGTGGTGCCTACGAGCCGGCACTACGGCTAAGCAATGGTGTGCTGGCCCCGATCTCTGCAATCGTAAGTTATTCAATGCTTAGGATTGTGGAGTGGATAGGTTGATGTAATTGCCATTTCAGATATTCCAGGCCAGAATAGTGGCGTTAGTACCAGGGTCTTCGGAGAGCACGTGACCGTATTTGGACGGCTGCTATATTTTGGTGATATACTTACCTTCCAGACGAAACTATCCTTTGTACGCTCAAGTCATCCTATCGAACTAAAAGTTATTCCATAGCGAGGAAAAGCGTATTTTCCTAGTTTTTATGGTAATGGTGTGCGCGTAAATAAATTGTAGTTGCATTTGTTGACAATAGGTACGTAATCGAAGTTATAGCTCCTACGTAATGAGATTATTGCTGTTTTTTACGTTTGCTGTATTTTTTTAAGCAGACGGAAATATCGTATAGGGCAGTGGTGTAAATGGATCCTCATTTCCGGGGGAGGGGGTGAGTCAGACCCCCGTAGTACTCCGGGTAGTGGTACTTAACAATAACTTAAGATGACGGTTTAATATTAGTAAGGGGCAATGATAAAAATAAGATCAGGTTGAATCTTTTCAAATACGGCCACAATATGATATTTTGTACTTAAACACATACGGATACCTAAAAATTAGTGACAGTATCATTGTATGTGATGACCACGCCCTCTTTCATGATTGATGAAACTAATTCAGACTAGGCTTAATGCTTTATCTATTTCTTTCTTATTCTTTACTTATCACTTTATCTAACTTATCTTCTCTCTTTATTTTATCGATTTCTGGGGGGGCTGGCCCCCTTCGGCTTCCCTTATTTTTATGCACCTCTGCTATATGGTAATGAAACTGCTCTACTATCCAATGGCATTTTGCCATCTCTGATTAATACTGACAGTGTGCCGTGAAAAATTGTTTCAAAATTAAGCAGTTTAATTATGTTTTTTGAAAAATGGCCACTTGCTGACTGCATTGGGTGTGATCTATCATGAACCTGAAGATCAGGGATGTAGCCAGGAGGAAGTGTTGGGGGAGTACAACCCCAGGGTCGGGGGGGGGGGGGGGGGGTAGATTCTGGTTAATTGGGACATATCGGGACTTGTGCACTTTGCCCCAATTAGGCGAACTCTCTCATATATGGGCATAAAAAACTTTGAAATGGTAGAAAGAATGTTTTTAATGCAACGTAAGTTTATTAAACTATTACTTTCATTAACCCTTTAGCTGCGGGAGCGTCAAAATTTTTCTTCCACTGTGTGCGGGAAAGGGGAAGATATTTTTCCGTCGACCCCGGGCGTGTGTCTAGCAGGTAGTGGACCCTCATAATCCGGGACTACCCACCCTACCCCATGACGACAGACCATGAATACAATTGACCCCTTTCTAAGAATCATAATTGAAATTAAAATATTTGAACGTTACTTTTTCTAAATTGAATGTAAATGAATTTTTTTCCTCAAATTTGGCCATCATGACATTTTTATGAGCGATTTGATATCAAACAGTAATAAAATCCATTGATTTTTAACCATATTCCTCAATATTACAACCATACTTCAGCCTTTGAACTTTGGGGAGCATTTAGATGTGGTAGGTAGAGGTAATGGATAATAAAGGTTATAATAGGCATTCTTTTCAGAAATTATTGTATTTTTGGCACTTAGAAATCAATATTTGAATGTTAATCTCTAAAACAGCTTTCTGACAGTCTCTGCACCAAAAACACGTGTCTTTTCTCTTTTGATCCCTTTTTTCGGTATTATTACACACGAAACATGCTCTCTGGGGGTTTTTTCTGCCCTCACAATCAGGTACAGAAAAATTTCCGTCCTCACTCTCACAATCAGAGTCGAATAAAATATTGAGAACTTCATCCTCGAGAGAAACCTTTCTCCTTTTTGGCTGAGATGGCAAATTTTCACTATCCATAGTGAAAATAAATGAAGAGATTCACAAAATGTAGTCACTCCAGTAGGTACTTGATTAGGAGCAAACGTACACCACCGAAACTCTGGAAAAACTGAGCAAAGATCAATAGAGCATGTGGAAAAGACAGGATATTCGAAGGGAAACCCATTCGGTGGGAAATCCAGAACGAGAATATAATACTCAAAGGAAAGAAATGTCCTTGGTAATTACGCAGGTGCGACAGACCCACCACCAAAAGTATAAGAAAGAATAACCAATGCTTTCAAATAAGTTTCCCCAGCTAATGGACAATGACAAGATTAAAAAATTCCTAGGAAATGCAAGGATTCATTGGAATTGTTTTCTTCGTGAATGTGCGGCGGAGAGCAAAGAGACCTCTCTCTCTCGGAGAAGGGATAATCTGGGTTGCGCTCCCCGTGGTGAGGGTGCCCAGTCCTCGAAAGACGCCTTTGTGCTCTCTGCCACTAGGTTGGGCCGAGTTCAAGCAACCACGGAAAGGATGGCAATAAAATCTTAAGGAAAGGCTGCCCGTGTGAAGAAAATCTGGTCAAACGTAGAAAAACGTTTTTCCCGCACTCACCATGCAGAACGTTTAAAAACGTTCCCGCAGCCTAAGGGTTAATAAATCAGCGAGTTTAGTTGAATTTTTATCATTTTTAAGAATTATTTCAATTTAGTTAAAAATATTTTTCACAGCCTCGGGCGACGACAAATAAATGTCTTTAAGTCCTATTCTCTTGTGGATAGTATAACAACACGAGCTTTCAAAAAAGGGCTAGAATAGGAACATTTGTAAATAATATGAGTAAATCAAAGGAGGAAAATTTTTAAAAGAAATAGTACTCTGAAAACAAAAAATTTTAATTTCGTCACTAATATAGAGTCTATGTCGCCGACTCATGGCCCAATAAAGCGGCATGCTGTACCAAATAAGCGGAGAATACTCTGGGATATTCCTCTATTGGGTTCTGTTCTTCAAGACCTGCCCCAATTAAGCGGCTGCCCCAAGTAACCGGTGGACCCATTAAACGGAATCTACAGTACTTAAAATTACATAATTTAAGGATCATCGGGGAGCTATTTTGCTAAAACTTAATGGTGGAGCATAAATCTTTTTTATGGGTTAATATTTTACTGCCAAAAATAATTGGTTTGAGCAGGGCATGTTCCCCCCCCCCCCCCCATAGCTGGGCCACTTCTGAAGATGTTACCCTTTTTTCGAATAGGTTTCCAGGAAATAAAATTTCTTTGTAGAATGACTTCTTGTGTACTAATATTAATTAGTTCATACGTAGCCATTTAAAAATATTTAATAATTATGCAATTGAAAAACTTTTGTGTTGCAGTAAAACTCCTTTTCTACTCATTGTCAGTAAATGACTGGGGGTTTATGAAGATTATGCATACCAAGAATTTGGTAAATTCTCATTAAATAGTTAAAAGTTGAAAAATCTGCCAAATTAATAAAAATTGTAAAATTAAAATTGCCCCATGGTCATAGCAGTGCCCCAGTCTCCACTTCTTCACTAGTAACTAATTGAAGGATTTTGAAGCAAGATTTGCAGCAAATAAGAAAATTTCGAGGAATTTTCGTAGATATCCAACCAACTGTCATTTGGAAAGACAGGAAGTACCCAGTCCCTCAAAAAAATCTCAATCCTATGCCTGAAGTGAACTACAAATAATTGCCTAACTCATTATGCTTTAGCATCCTGTAGTGGATCAAATTACACCACTAATTATTAATCGGTGAGAAATACGGACATCTTTTCTTTCAGGATCCTAAACACTTCTTCACATTCAATCCAGAATCTACATTCAAAATGGATAAGAAAGAAAAAACACTATGTTTGAGGTAAGTTAATGAATTAATCTCCACGTTAAGTACTGATCAATGTTCATATACTTGAGTTTTCCTGGATTTCATTTATGATTAATTCAATTATGATTTGCACTTGAAGATGATGATAATTCATTGAAACCCGGGTTGCGCTCTGTAAAAAATAAGTGGTGTAAGTAATTGTGTGAAATCCAGGAAAACTTGTAATGGAATACCGCAAAGTAGATCAAGAGTCAGTGAATTTTGTTTCATATACATGCTTAGGGAGGGTAACCTTACTTCTTTGTGGAATATGTGTCCTAACCATTTTTTAGTGTATACATTGATAGGAGATGAGCTTTTATTTGCTAAATTATTTATTGGATTAAAAATATCATGGAAACTTTGAAGGGAAGCCTATAAAATATCAGGGTGCAGGAAAATAAAGACGTTCTTCATTTGGGTTTACGTTGCAACTGACTGCTTGGATCATGGGTACCAATTGGTCGAGAATGAAGGGTGGAAAGACACTTGGTGATGGGAATAGCCTGTTCTTAAAGAAATGCATCAATGAGGCCACAGCTTAATGCATTATCTGACGGACATAGAGCTGTGCCTGAATTGCTCTCCAAGCAACACTTGAGCAGGGATCAGCCAGTTCCAGTATTTTTCAAAGATTTTTTGTTAAATAATGATTAAGTGTACTAGAGCATTATGCATTTGAAACTATTATCTCATTAATGGGAGCATAAGATTACTGAAAACTATTAAATATGCTGGTGGAATTCAATTGCTTGAGAGGACACATTTTGGATACCACCTTGCCTAACATTCCCTCTCAGGATGTAAAACAGCTTATATATCAGGCTTAAATTGATAGAAATACTTTGTCATTTTCAAAATAATGGAGGTAGTAACTTTGCATTCAATATATGTTAAAGTATAGTTTTTTTGAAATGCAATCACAGTAATATTTTAAAAGCCATCCTTGATGATAAAATATGTAGGTAGTTGATGGTCATGTTATTTTATGAGTCTCTTATTGGGCTTTTTTTGTATTTTACCTAGATACAGTATTATGTATAGATTGAATAATGCAAGTTGGTGAAGAAAGGGGATGAGAAGTTTACAGAAATAATTCTTTCAAAATGTTTTAACCATACAATCGACACAAGGTGATATGCAAGAGAACAGTGCATCTAAATAGTAGAGTAATTACTTGAAAAGTGGAATTGGTGAGGCGTCAAAGGAAAGGATGAATTATCATGGAAAATTGTGTTGAAATTTCTACTTACAATATGTGGAAATTTTTTTGAAGGACAAACACAGTCGCACTGGGTAGCAACACATGGTTTGCTAGTTGCCATACTCAGCTATACTACAATATACAGCCCAATGGTAGTCCTTGCTTATTAAAACACCTGATTTACTTCTAACAATAGCTGTAGAAGAAAATAAAATTGAATTTACTCCACAAAGAATGAATGTCAGTAGTAATAATATTACGATGATAAATTATAAAAACACTTGCAAACTAAAAAAATGAGATTCATTATAAAGAAAATTTTCTATGAGCCTGAGAGAGTCTCTACATAAATTGCTTTACATTCATCATTGGGTGCATTTTCCATTAAAACACTCAATTTATTCACAACATCAATTAAAATGTAGTTGTAGGGGAACATGCACCAAATGTTTGTGTTGTATGTAAAGCAGTTTATTTAGAGTCTCTGTCAGGCTTATGAAAATTTATTTTATTCTTTTTAATTCATGAGAAAAAAATTGTTTTTTAATAAAAAAACATTCTTTTATTGCATTATTATTTTCTTCTTTTTAGATTTAGATATAATGGTGCAGTTGATCAATTTCTTATTTTCGGAACTAGAGTGAACAACTGTACATTGTAGTTCTGTATTAATGCGATAATTTAGTCTTTTGACAATTGAAGCAGAAATTTAAATGTGACATACAGGCTACCTCTTTTTAATGATTGCAGTGTCATTGGATTTTGTTAGCCATTTTTTTTAACTAATCTCCATTTTTAATTTTTAATTCTGAACAAAAATTGAGGTACAGTTCCATGTATAATAAAAGTGTTAGAATATTTTATTGTCAACTTGTTCTGAGTTATCCTGAAAACTTCAGCTTGATTTCATTGGAAAATGAGATAAAATTGACAATGAGTTGCAAGATTTGACCCAGATAAAATGACAAATGAAAAAGTGATTCAATACAAAACATGAAAACCAATTAAGCTCATAGTGTGGTCTATAAAAACTATTTGCTCATGGCACATTTGATCTCTGGAGTGCATGCTGCGAAAGTAATTGAGATTTTAAAGAAAATCATGCATGATTTTGTTTTTCATAACGATTTCTCCTCTTTATAGGATAATCAATGAATTGATCAGAAGCTACTCCCAGATCAACATGGCCCCACCATGTGGAATTTCTGAAGTAAACTTTGATGAGACAGTACTTACTCCAAGTTGGCTGGTGGATAGTAAGTCTTCATACTTAAATTCATTACTTTTAGCATTTCATATATAGTCTGTATACCATAGGGTGGCGCACGGGCCCGCTAGCTACCTGAGTCGGTCTGTGAGCCACCAGTGCCGGGGAAAGGAAAGGACCGACCAAAAAAACTATGGGACCGACTCAGGTACCTGGAGGGCCCATGTGGGTCCACGAGTGTTGGGGTAGGGGGAAGAACTAACCATTAAAACTGTATGGGACCGACTCGACCGACAGTAGCTGGCACATGGGTCCGCCACCTATCTGAGTTGAACCGGGAACGCTGGGTGGAGAAAAGGATTGACCATAAGAACTATGGGACTGACTCAACCGTATAACCGACCGTATATATACCCTATTTACAACTCTGGTTAAACTCGTACAATCATGTACAAGGATTGCCATGAGAAAAAAAAATTCCTCTGGACCGGGAATCGAACCAAAAACCTTTGGCTTTCCGGGCCAATGCACAGACCACTACGCTACCCAGGTTCATTAATTCCCATACCAATTGTACCGAGGCTCATGGCACTACGTGTTAATGGGAAAATTTGTTCAAATTCAGAATATGGACCACGAGGGCCTAACACCTAGTGCTATGAGCCTCGGGAATTTTTTCTCATGGCAATTCTTGTATATTTCACCGCCGTACACGTGGCAGGGTTAGAAATATGTATTACAAAAACTCATACAATCATGTCAAGAATAGTGCTTAGTTACATTTAGGGCTTAAGAATAAACTGCATGACCATTTTCAATTGTTATTTTACCCCTCCTCCCCCAAGGCAACAAACTGCTGTATTATGTATTTCCGATTTACTTGCTACTGCAAATTATTTCCAAGTCATTGAGTGAGTTAACTTATAAAAAGACAAATAAAGCTTGGGGTGCAAGAAACATTCCACATCAGGCACTTTTACAGGTACCAATGAGGGGGGGGGGGGGCGACTACCTTCAAGAGCACAGCTTGGAATAAAGGCTTGGTTTCAGGCGCAAAACACTGGGGTGTCTGTGGGTGTGGAATGGCTACCAGGATAAGCGGGAGGTCCGGGGGCCCTCCCTTAGAAAAGTTTTCAGATAAATGGTTCAAAATGGTGAGTTTTATGGCCTTCTTAGGGATATCTTATTAATATTTACACTGTTATATAAGTAATATCAATCCAATTAAGTGAAATGGATTAAACTTAAAAATTTCTCTTGAGTTCTGGAGGGATTTTTACCCCTTGCTGTGCAACTGACTACCCCCCAATATATCAGCTCAAGAGACTACTATAATCTGTTCACTTATGTTTGTGGGTGAGCTTTCGTGAGAGCCCGGACACTCTCGGAGGGCTTTGCTGCTGGGGAGGGGTAGTGCCGAGAGAGAGAAAGCTAAAGCAAACTTAATATTGCCAAATGTACTTAGCCATCCTTGTGAGTCACTGAAAATGTGCGAATCATGGGATGCCACAAGTATTTTGGGCCTTGCGCCGAAAGCAGTTATTCGTGTTTTTGACCGCTTTCCACCAATTTTAAGAATCTGAAAAAAATTAGGAATATACTTCAAGGTAGGGGTAACAACGTATATGTATTTTTTTGGTTAGTCTATTGTTTCCAAAAAAATTTAATTTAATTTTGAAAATTTTAAACTTATGTAGAAGTTTAGTTTTTGGCCAAAAAAATTATGAAAAAAATCAATATGGTGGAACGTAATAGTATATTCACTTTGTAACGTTTCAATTAATTTCACTTCGTTTTCACGTTACTTTCAAACATTTTATTTCACTTTAAATAATACATACTCGGGAGCGAGGGAACACCCGTCCGCCAAAACTATCACAATCCGACTCCCCTCATTTCATCTCCTTCCCGCGCCGTCAACAATCCCAACAATTACCTCACTCCACCTCTGCTGCTTATTATTGCTTTTATTTCGTCACACCAACAACCAAAACAAACCACTCAAAATTAGGTGTTACATTTGCCCCATTGGAAAAGAAAATGGAATGACATGCAATTTTCTTTTTCAAAGCCTTCAAAAACAAAGTATTATGGGTTACAGGCGCGGCCCCAACGCCTTCAGTTTTGAACTTCCCCCTTTCCATCACACAAACACAGTTCACTCCACTTCACATACCGGCATTTCATTATTCCATCTGTCACACTTCTCTTACTTATCACTCCCCTTCTCCGTTCACTTTACTCATTCATTCATCACTGTCATCATTCATTCCAAGCATATAAATACCAACCATGCACTTAATAAACAATCAACAAACACTCCTGCAATCACCCATATCAAATTATTACACATGTATTTACCCTCACTTTTCTCCTGTCACATCACCCTTCCACCGTCTCTCCAGGGTGTAACCACTCTCGCCACCTATCTAATTGCCCCATTTTAAATTTTACTCTCCTCCTTTTCTCCTTCCTCCTTCTTCTCTCCACCCGACCTTCGTCCCTTCTTACGTTACCTTCACGTATCCTAAATATTCTCGCGATCCTCTCAGAGTCACCTTCTCCCGCCGATCCAAGCTCGGTTATGTGACTGCTTCCTTCCGCCATCATGGAATTGACAAGGTGCTGTCGCTCCGGTTGGCGCGCCTCCGCTACATTGTTTAGTGCAGGCCGCTGATCAGCTGATCTCTCGCCCGGCCGGTGAAAGTATCCATCGCCGAGAAAGTCTATGTCTCGTCGTCCCTCTCTCTGCTGGCTCGACGCCTGCCACTCCTGCTGCTGCGACTTCCTCGAGTCCCATCCGTGCTGCTGGTTGTGCTGGAACGCGCCTCCCGACGTCCTCCACGCACTCTCCTCACGGGGTCCTGATGTATGCCTCCCATCGAACGTCGGGACCTTCAACTGTACCGCGGATGCCATTGTGACGCTGGGTCTCGTGTCTTTCTCACGCACGATGCATTGGACTGCTTCCTCATCTAGCCCAGCTGCCTTTGTGGTGGATTCTTGTCCTATCTCGTCCGCCATCTTCCCGGGCACTTCCTCCGCTTGTTTTTCCTTTCTCCCCTCACATTCTCGCTGAAACGCCGCTAACCCTTCGTTGATGCTCTTCATTGTCTCCTCCAACTTTTTGTCCCTTTCTTCTTGTTTGCTATCCTGCCTCTCCAGTTCTGCCTTTAACTGACTATCTCGCCTCTCCTGGTCTTCTAGCATCTGTCTTAGTAGCACCCGTAGGTCACTGTATCCTTGGTCCTGCGTCTCCATCTCAAACTCATGTGTCTCTATGTCTACCCCTTCTTTTATCAAAAGTGGCTTTAAACGCTCCTGCAGCTCAAATTTCGCCCCTTGGGTCGTCGATCCCCGATCCCTCAACAAACTTTGTAAATCCACCTTTTTCAGTTGGTAAAATTTTTTCACTCCCGCCATCTTGAATTCCCGCTCTCTACGACGCGACTCGTTCCTCAGGCGTTCCGTGGTCTCGATCCTCACGAGAAGTCGTGCCGTTACACGTTGCGGCGCCAAAATGTAACGTTTCAATTAATTTCACTTCGTTTTCACGTTACTTTCAAACATTTTATTTCACTTTAAATAATACATACTCGGGAGCGAGGGAACACCCGTCCGCCAAAACTATCACAATCCGACTCCCCTCATTTCATCTCCTTCCCGCGCCGTCAACAATCCCAACAATTACCTCACTCCACCTCTGCTGCTTATTATTGCTTTTATTTCGTCACACCAACAACCAAAACAAACCACTCAAAATTAGGTGTTACAACTTTAAAATCAAGAAAACGGTTTTACATAAATAAAAACTATATGGATATATGGAGATATGGTTAAAAAACTAAATATCGTGTTTAATTTTTTTGGGGGTAATTTTCCATTTTTGAGACCTGAAACTTTGGGAAAACATATAATTTTGGATGCACTATAATTGTATATTTTTTTCTTTTTCAAAATATCTGGGACACCTTTCACCATCTTAACCTCCTTGACCCTTTACTTAAAATACTGAGTTATAATAACAAAATGGCAAAGTATAATGGCATAAATCAACTTCCACAAATCAGTTACTGAAAGGAGCTTAATTTTAGAACATATATATTAATTTGTGGCTTTGAAAAATTTTAATTTCATGGAGCAAAGGGAGATTGTATTTCCAGAGTGTACATACTTATTTTGAAATTATGATAGTATTTTGTGCTGAAAGTACAACTTACTTGAGTAATTCGAGTTTTGTATCAAAATGCTATTAAAATGAATTTTTCCCCGCTCTAGAGGCTACTTTAGACTACCTCTTTTGGCCTCCATAATTAGCAACGTCACTTTGCAGTGCACCAAGAGTTAACTACCTAACAGGTGTATGTTATATGTTGATAAAAGAAGATGAATATCTTCATGCAATTATTTACTGCATACCTTACATTACAGTTCACTATACCATTAAGGATTCTTTGGGTTCATTCCTGGCAACCATGAAAATATAATTAAAGATGTGTGTGTTCCAATTAAAGGCATACCTTTTTTTCTTGCAGTTAAACAAGATTTCATCATAGGGAAATATGAAAAACTAGTTGATGTTATAGAAAAAATTAAGACTATCTTAGTGGACTGTCTTCGAAGCATGGGACCTTATTTCACAGCATTATGTAGAATTTTACTGCATGAGCAAATTCTACAGTATGAAATACAGAAGTTACCGAGGTGAGAGAAACTTTCCTTTTTATATTTCATGGAATAATTAATTATGATGAGATACCCATAATTTTGTCAAAGTTAGGCTCTGTTACTTCACTTTGATCTATGCACTATTCATGATTATTTATCTTTGTAGCTTGCATGATTCTAACATTAGCATTTTTTCTAATCGCCCCACCACTTTCTTAAGAGATACTCCTTCATACATTATCTGAAATGTTAATGCAGCATGTGATCATAATGATGCATGGTCTGGTTCCATTCTTTGGCTTTCGGTTCCTCCAGTTCTTGATTATGAGAGAGGTAAAAAGGGTGGAAATTAAAGGGTTTTTTCCAGGGTTAACAAACTTTGGACATAGAAACGAAAGCATTTAAATACACGTGGCAGTCTTCTTATCTTCGGGTGTTGTTTCTGAGGGCCATCAGTGAATGGTGTACCCTTTCCACTTCTACCCAGTGCAGCCACCTCGTTGAGGATTTTCCATCCGATTTCTCCTCTCTCTCCCCTCAGTTCTCCCACTCCCGCCTCCTAAATATGCATAAATTAACTGCACTTACCACCATTTGTACCTTGAAAATGATGTAGTAACATCGAAACTCAGGTCGGATTAAATTTATTTTTGTGGAAAATTGCAAATCATCTTTCATTATGAACCAGTTCCACTCCATCTCGCTTGATTCCTTGAATTTTAAAACTCTAAACTTCATCTATGTCTGTTAAGAGTCATTTACGGATAGAGAATAATGAGGGGTAATATGGGTCACCAGGCATGGTATGGACTTAATTCCACACTGTGCAGGCTGTAAGGTTCAACGACCATAATTTGAAATTTATGTGGGAGAAGAGAAATCATTCATGGTGGAAGAGCATAATCATTTTTAACATAGATTTTGATGATTAAATATTTTTTATCCTAATGTCAGTTGCGTTTAGCACAAATTTAAAGGAAAAAGCTGGGAGAGCTGCATAATTTCTTCTGGAACAGAAATAATTACTGATTTCTCCTTTCATTTTCAGGTCCATGAAGAATAAATTCAAAACTAACAATCAGAAGAAGGCAAAAGGAAAGCCAAAATCAACTAGACTGGCCATGAAACGGCGAAGTAAGGCTCTTACCAGATGTGTGCCTTTTATGATTGCATTGCCACTCCATGTTGGTCTCATTGCGTAGCTAGCCTTCATATTCATCCATTTGAAGAACTAAGCAAATAAGGATTACGTGGAAAGTCAGCCACTTCCGTCAATTTGTGATTGGGTTACTCAAACCATTATCCTTGTAATGATATCTATAGAGAAATTCTGTTCGACAGTGACAGTATAATCAACTTAATAGGATGATTTCAAAAAGGTCAAAACAACCGGAGCAAACAATGGAGTCAGTTCTAAATTCTGCTCTCTGCTCTGATAATCCAGAAGCTCAATCAGTAGTGGATACAGAAAAATCTTAAGGGGGAGGGGGGTGTAAAAGATATCTTGACTTACCTTTACTTTTATCCTAATAAAAAATAATCAAGACAAATGAAGAGTTTAAGAAAATTTTAGTTAAATTTATTACACGCATATACAAGACAATGCAATCTTATGAAATATTAAAGTTATAATTGTGATTCTGCAATTTTTGGGGCACGTGCCCCATCTGTATCCGCCACTGAGCTCAATTGAGCGATTACCATCAGTTAAAAAAATATACTTTTACTTAAATTTTTTTAGCAAACCCTATAATATTTTTATTATATTTGACAGTTAACTTATTGTTACAACTAAAGGCACCTGCCATTATGCCAAGTAAAACCACACCCAATATTGATTGTAGCTTTTGAATATTCAGTGGAAGATCGATAATCCAGAATGCTCTGGACCAGATGCATTCCAGATCTAAAAATACATATTTTCCGGGGAGTAGATCAGTTACCAGGTTGTAGGCAACACTGAAATGAGGAAAATATTTTTTCGGAACATGGGTAGGCATCAGCGGCAATGATGCATTGCTGAATAAAGGATTAAGTAATGAGAAAAACCTAATTGAATTTTAAAAATTATTATTAAAAATAGATTCAAAACATTTGAAAAAGTTCTTCGTTTGTGAATTGAGAAGGTGGATAAGTCGTCATAGTAATGTTGATGAGGCCACCTGTAAATGGGAGGAAAATGGCTCCAATATTTTATTATTCAACTGGAACATCAATATTTTGCCCCTCCATACTTTTCAACGAGCACCAGTCAAAAATTCCATGTCATTTTCATGACTAATTACAAAAACTTATCATTGCTAATAGGGTAGTTTCCTTTACAAGGAAAACAAAATGCATTGATTGCAATTCCGTACCCACCATTAGTGTACTCATAATATACAAATTACTTGGTTTTAGAAATCCCAGTTTAGATGAATGGCAATGGTCAATTTTAACCTCATTTGAAAAAGGCCAGATTGGCACCCATGCGATTCCACTCTACATGACGTCTCAGGGACCTAGTTTCTACACGAGTAGATAGGAGATTTACATCATCTGAGATTACCAATGCATGCGTGAGGCACAGAGCTCAGGGGAACATGTCTTAATAATCACCCATTAAAATTACCTAAGTTCAGAAAGTTTCCTTCGTTTGATAGGGTATTAATAATCCTTATTTAAGCCAAGCGCTACCTGCTAGCAGCCTGCGTCGTATCAGTGCTCAAAGCCTCGCCCCAAGGTCACCTCACACGCTGACAGCGGGAACCAGAATGACGTCACACGGCGTTTTCCCGGCATTCATACTTAGCCGTCGCGTTATCGCAGGTTTGAAAATTTTCACTTTTCGTTTGATCGCGAAAAATAGATATTGTCATTTGAAAATCTAAGAGCGTGAAATTGGTACTTCAGGAGTAATATCCTTTGATTTAGGCAACAAAAAAATAATAGGAAACCACCCTATTATCAAATCCTACGATTGTAGGTAATTCAACTTTAAATAGGTTACCATAAATAATAACAGATTGTGAATGTTAACTCATTAATTTAGTATTAGTAGTCGCAGCTAATCTTGTATGTGTGAGACATACGCATTTTGGAAAAAATTATTAGGCATTAACTTCATCAACAATCTTCGACTAGTCCGCAAAACTCACATGGCGAGAGGTCCTTCAGGCTTCGTAGCTGGGATCACCCGCCTAACGACCAACTCCAAGACGTAATGCAGGGTGGCATTTCACTCCTCTTGTGGAACTCTCTCAATCCCAGGCTTGAATTCCACGTCATCAAGAAGAGTTAAAAATGTTTGAGAAAAGGGAATGACATATCCGATGTTAAAACTACTGCAAGGCTGCCTTGCTTAAAGCAAATGGCTATTTCACTCCTGAATTTTCAAAAAGAAAAACGAACTTCTGATCAGAAAAGTGCTTTCACTGAAGAAAACAGCATCTAAAGAATCATGTTTTAAACAAAATGTTGATTCTCACTGCTGCAAAATGAGTCCATGTTGATAAAGTCGTCGATAGAATTCCAGTTCATGATGGTTGGAGCTCAATGAATGAAAAAGTAGGCAATTGTATTCAATGGCGCAGCAAGGGGAAGGTTTTGGGGGATAAAACCCCCCCAGAGCTCAGACAAATACATATTTATATTTAATCCATTTTACGTAGTTGGATTAGGATTACTTATAGAATTAATCTAATTACGAATAGAAGTGTTACAATTAATCAAATATCCCTCAGAAAGTCGTAAAACTCACCATTTTGAACCATTAATCTTAAAATTTTTATGGAGGTGGGGCCCCACAGTGGGCTGAAATCGAAAAAAGCTGGCCAAAAATCGCTGTAGTCTTAAGTATTGCTAAATGAGTAAAACTTTTTCGAATCTGTTATTGCATAAACACAATGAAACTTATTTAGGATGATTTAGTCCAGAACATTGTTTACGAGGGCAGTAAAATTTAAAAATAGGGGAAAGTCATGCGGGAACCGTAGTTACCAGGGGCAAGTCGAAATTTTGATATGGGAATATCAAGGGAAAAACAGAAATTCTTCCATATTCAACTATGTTTAGGCTATCCAGTAACTTCTCATAAGATATGTGATGATTGAAAATTGCTATTGAGTCTTTTAAATCTGAAATTTTGGTCATTGAAGAGAAATACAAAAAATGAAAACCATTCACAAATATTTGTATTGAAAATTTCTCAAAACAAAGGTGTGCCACATGAAATTCTATTCTGAGCCAGAGGATAAAAACTCCTCATATTCTAAAATATTTTCGCTATTCAACAGAATATTTTTCATCTCCTCTGGTATTTTTTTTACTTTACGGGGAATCCACGCAAAACAAGAATGAAAGGATCTGACGTAAGCCGAAGTCTATGGAAAAGGTCATAGTTTGTGGCAATTATAGAAACTTGTCTGGTGTGTTTTTCGCGAATTCCATGGAAGTTGCTACACTTGATTCCTCCAGTAAAGTAGAACATCGCAGTTTTACCACTTTTCTAGGTTTAGACCTTCCACCTGCAGTGTCGAAATGCTGTGACGGTCTTCCACGAGGAGTGCTTTCAGTTTAACCTAAAACAACGATAAATTACGAAATAATTACAATTCACGAACTAAGGCAACAAGGTAAGAAATACACGCGCAGTTGTAAATGCGTGCAGTACATATTATCATTTATCCGTAAACATTAGCATTCACCTGAAGGAGACGAACATGGGAGATATTTTAACACAGCGTCAGGAAGTGTTATTGGCTGTTTTAACCAAATAGGATTCAACTTCAGAAATCTACTATTCACTCTGGTGCACGCATCCCACTTTCGAAAGTATTGATGAAAAACAATTTTTGAATGAGGGCCGCAAGCTAAGTTTTTAATTTCTCATCTCCTCCCAAAAAAGTTTTTAGTGTAAAAACTCCGGTACTAACGATTTCTTCTGCTTGATGGTCCCCCTTCTTTTTACCAATATCAAACTATGTAAATCTCAGCGAGTCACTAATGGTGTATCCATAACTGGGGAGCTAAACTGTAAACGTCCTCTGCACACACTTCAGCAAGAAATACTGAAGTGAGACTAGTACTCGGCTAGAAATGAGCGTGCTAATCGCATAGCCTGCATGTTTTGGGAAAACCTAATTTGTATAATGGAAACACTTGGACGTGTTCATAGTAAAAGAACAAATCTGGGTGCATAGGGGTAGCCGCCGAGGACAAAGGGCTTGGAGAGCGCGCGAACCGTTAGGTTTATTGCCGTCCGCACGCGGATCCAGCGGAAAGACCCAGGGGTATAATCGTCAGAAGAGGGTACAAACCATAAATAACAGCAAAAAACAAGTAGTTTAGTACAATGCACTCACAACTAAGGGAAAATCCAGTCTCTCAAACGGACTACGACGCATGTCATCCTAAGTTCCCGAGAGCATACGCCGTGTATTGCGGGTCACGGGGCACGACAACCGCCCGACATCATTTTGCTTTAACACGAAAAAATCAAAGGGGAGCAAGTTGGAGCAAGATTTTTCTTTTCCGACTCATAATATAGACTTCAATCTAACTCCTGGTGTAAATATCTTAGGAGCGGCAAGCGGCGGTAACTACTTTTATCCTAGCATTAGGTAAAAAATTAACGAAAAAGAGTGATATTTTTAACAAATCATAAAGTTAATAAATAACAATTGACTTAAACAAAAGTTCGCTCTTAATTAACTAAAAGAGTGGGACTATCAATAAATATGCTCAAAAATTCCGAATTATTGACTGTTTTCCATTGCATGGGGAACAAACGTTGAACTTTTACACGCACGCACGATTTCATAGATTTTTATTGATTTTTGGCGAGCTATAAAAATTAAACAAAAAATTTTGACAGAAAATCAACTTCAGTTTTACACGCCCTGGACCTTCTAAAACGATAATATATTATTCCTGGTTCGAAATGAAAAAGTCGATATTTTGATTTTTGGCCAGCTTTTTTCGATTTCAGCCCACTGTGGGCCCCGCAAATCCTGCTTACCCTGGCGGGTATGCAATACCCCACACACCTAAGTATTAGTTGTGCCTAAAACCCCCCCAGCCTTAATTCTTAGCTGCGCCCCTGATTGTATTTTCAGTAGGAAAATAAACAATTGTCATTCATGTCCGTCACTTTTTTCATTAAACTGCAGATGTCCTGTGGTAGATTTTGTGCAATTTTGGGTGCATGACGCTCATAATGTGAATTTCAACCCACCACCATTCCTCTCTTAAGTAGGCCCGTAAAGTTCAAGGAATAGATATGGCACGTTGCTGCTGT
This sequence comes from Ischnura elegans, assembly GCF_921293095.1. Lineage (NCBI taxonomy): Eukaryota > Metazoa > Arthropoda > Insecta > Odonata > Coenagrionidae > Ischnura > Ischnura elegans. The sequence continues at coordinate 97,417,448 of NC_060255.1, read as the reverse complement.
GAATTCTCTTGTGTGAAATTACCGCATCTAGCAAGAACAAGTCACGTTATGAAATATATTGCAGAAGAAAACGGCAAGTTAGTCGACTAGCTCTCATGGGATAATCGTGGAGACAACCAGGCTCCGAGACTGCAATTAAGCCACCTCGATAGCCGTATTTTTGGCTATGCAACTTCAAAAAATAGAAATTTTGAAAAACTCTGGAAAATCCTCTGTTCTTTAGATCATTTTGTTATTTATATTTAAGGATTATTGATCTTCTACTGTATTTTCAATGAAGATGATTTCCAATCAAGTGATAGCTGAAAGAAGTTTAAAAATCCTCAAGTTTCAAATTATTGTTACTACGTTTGAATAGCAGGAAGTGAGAAATACCCTTTTAAAATCATACAACATCTTCCCTAAATAATGTAATTACTAATCATCATTTGTAATTATACATATATTTCTTTTTCTGTTTGCAGTGGATCAACGATATTTTTCTATCCAATCAACCCTCATAAATGCTGTTTTTGAGGAGCAAGACAAACAACAAAGGAAAACAAAATACTCTACCACAGCAGACATTAAAAAGAAAGTTGCCACCAGTGAACCAAAAACAAATGAAATGATTGCCATAAGTACCTTAATCAGTAAAATATCCGGTAACAAGCAAAAGGTTTCAGAGGATAATGTCGATATAAATAAAGAAACTCCATCAATGGTCAAAAGTTTAAGAACATCACGAAGAAAACCTAATATGTCAATAAAAATTAGTTCACAGACGGTGGCAACTAAGACAAAAGATGCAGGAACAGAAAAATCTCAAAACTGCTCCTCTGAAGATATTACTAAACTAAGACGAGCACCACATTTAAGACAATTACCGACCTTAGCAAGAGATGTGAGTCAAAACAAGGAATTATCTTCAGCTAAAGGGCCCGAAAAAATTAAACTTGGCAAGAGAAAAAAACTACCAATGACAGAAAACAATGAGGAAACCGATGATGAATTGAGGGCAACCAAAGACAGTTCAATAAGAGATGAGTCTAGTTCCACGGTTGAGGGAGAGCCTAAAATCAAACAGAAACGAGTCACTGGCTCTCGCATTGGTCAACGCCTTCAGAACCTAATCGGCAAAAAGAAGCCTCCCACAAAGCTGCCCACTGCATCGAACACTCAAAGCAATCAGGAGACGAGTGAATCCAGCAGTAGAAACACATGTCTACCCACCACCACTAGAACTTTAAGAACAAGCACACCTAGAAAACAAAGGGGCCCAATTACTCTTGAAGAGATAGTAACCAGTTTAACTGGGGCGGAGTCAGTGAATGATGCCTTCATGGTAAGTCCACTTGAAGAGGTAGAGGTGGAAGACGCTGTGCTGGAAATGCAACAAACAATGCCAATGGATACTCCTCAGGTTGTGGATGGTGAAGCAATGGAAGTAGAAATAACAAAAGAATTACCACGGAAAAAACGATCATCCAAATTTCAGCAGAAAGGAAACCAGCTCATGGGTATACAAGAAGAGGAAACTTCAGTGCAAGACAATGACGATAACCAAGTATCCACAACAAGGAATGGCAAGAATCCACAAGAGGAGTCTGTTGAATGCAGACTTAGAGAGGCAGTCCTGAAAAGCATAGGCAACAACCTTCAGACAAGCGAAGAAAGCCAAGAAAATATTACCACAAAAAAGTCGAGCCAATCTTCAAAGCAAAGAGATGATGGTCCAAACATGAACAATTCCATTGAAGAAATACAATTGCTACACCATAATAGATTAATTGATGAAAAAGAAGATGATGAAGAACTAAAAGTTGTGAAAGTTGTCACAAAACATACATACAAGACTATCTCCAGGAAGCTTCTAAGGTTATTGGATCAAGTACATCCTGAAGATCCAGAAGTAACTGTAGAAAAAGTGATTGTTGATGAAGTTATCCCTGATAATAGGCAGTTACTGCCCAAATTACCTTTGCAGAAAAGTCCTGAAGAAGCGGACCAATCAAATTGTAAAAGAAGAAAGTCTTCATGCGGAAAGAGTATGACACTATCATATTTAAAGAATTCAGCAAAAAATGCAAAAAAAAATTCCAACACTGCAAAGAAACCACAGGTTGCAGTTCAAGCAGAGGAAAGCCCAGCAAGTAATAGTAACTGCAGCATTTTAACTGAGGAAGGTAATATGATGATTCCATGTGAAGAGTCACATCCCAGTGAAAGCATAAATATGGCAATTGATGACAGTGTAATAAGAGAAGCAGAAGAATGGCTGACCAATGAATTGGCACCTGCAGACACCACTTTGGAAGACCTGACACACATACCAGAGGTGAGTATGTATGTTATACTATATTCATGGGTGCATATATACGAAAAACCAAGTGAACAATTGGTTTTTTTTGACCACACTCATTTGGACCAAACGTTCAGGACCTTTTCCAAGTTAATACACTATGGATTTGTTTATGTGAGACCAGGAACAATTAATGGCACTAAGTAAAAGCTTGATATAAGATAATCATTAGTACGTAAATACAAAAATATGCTGCTTTTACCCTTTCATATCAATGTTAGCAATGAGACTAAAAAAATTGTTAACATTGAACAAATTGCACTTTGTGATACATATGCACAGAAAATTTATCTGCTGAAAATGCAGATTTGAATCACCAGCATGCAAAGATGAGTAAAAAATAGATTCACTTTCATATAAGTAACTGTAAAAGCCAAAAAAGTTGAAATTTTGATTAGAAATATGTGCAAAGAAAATATCGCAAGTAAGTTTAAAGACTTCTACTACTTCCAGCCTTATATGATATTATTTCTTGAATCCACAGATTCCAGAAATAAGTTGCTTCCTTCACGCATGCCAAAAAGCTCTGCGTCTTCCCTTTTTCACTCACTTTGAGTTTGAGCTCTCTCTAATCATTCCACATGCATCGTGTCTAATGGCAACAGTGGTAACTGCCCTTCTAAGGTTAGTGAAATTAACCCATTTATGCCTAGTTTTTCATTTTTGGGTGTCTTTACAACATTACTGTTTTATGTACCCTAAATTCTCAAGTAAAAGGTGTGCGTTCTATAGGGTTGCATATTTTTCAAATTTTTAAAAAAGCCATTTGATGTTGTACATAAGGTGGGTGTATGACTGGCCATTATGCATAAGAATTACTATGCGAGTACTACATAAAAAATATCTATACGCATTCACGGATTAGATCAGTAAAACTATGATACTTCTTGTGAATGTCATTGATTCCTTGAGTATGAATTTCAGGAGCCAAGATTCTGAGGTTGTCCAGCGTGTAATATATTAGTGTGTGCTATTCTTGAAATCTTTAGAAAATGTGGATAACAGCCAAAGATTGACCTGCGCATTATCCTTGGGAGTTAAGGGTACTATTACATTCAGATAAATTCAAGTGGAATATGTACTTACTCACGTATCTCTATGGTAGAGATATAGGTTTTTAATGAAGAAAATTAGTAGAGTTAGTCACTTTGCCAATGCATAGTATCTATTGAGTTTTTTAATACTAGTTTTTTTTAATGTGAGAAGATACTTATCTTCATCAATATTTTTATGTAATGATGAGCAGAGGCTGATTCAGCATCAAATTTGGGTCATAACCTGGGCGCTAGGAGTATGGAATCTCCAAAATACTGGCGAATATAGGAGAGAAGGGAGTTCTCCCATGTAAACTTTTTTAAATGTGAATTTTTTAATGCATTTTGGAGTCTAAAATTCCATTTTTATTCTTAAAAACAGATTAAATTGAACAATGGTATACATTTGATGATACAAAACCAATTAAACTTATAAAAAAAAAGAAATTTGATAAAATTTGGGGGGGGGGGAAGCGGACTTGTCACCCCTGTGACCTCTCCCCCCTTAATTCTCCCCTGATTATGAGTAATATATGTCTTACCTTTAAGTAATAATCTTTTAATAGGTTCTATAATTATCTAAGGTATTAAAATAATCAAAATCATTAAGCATTTAGGGTGCATAGCTCTGCTTAAATAGCATGGCTACAGATGGCCAACATCTGATGAATGTAACAACAAGACAAAATTTAAAACTTTGGCATAAATGGGTTAAATCTGTAAATATTTCCCCATACACATGAGGGCTATAAACATTATTTTTTTATTGAAGGGGAAAAAAATAAACTATATAGGGTTTTAACTCTTTTACTGCCACAGGGTCGATATATCGGCCCTCCCTCGCTGATTGAGCAGAAGCTGCCAGGGGCCGATTTATCGGCCCAAATTATTTCACTTTTTTTCATGGTTGTGGCCTTTTCAACGGCTGTAATTTATGTAAACCCCCATAATCTATCTATGGTTATAAGATGTAAATATATCTTAAGAATTGGGAAAAAATCTAGACGTACTAAATAAAATTAAGTAGTTGAAAATTTTTTAAATCTGAAATGTTGCTAATTCCGGAAAATATCCTTGGCAGTCTTCGTACATCCCACCTGAAATGGCTGGCAGTAAAAGAGTTCATTTTATTCCAAACAGGCCTTGTTGTTGCACAGCAATTTTTAAGTTACATTTATTCCCTTTTCAAAAATGTATATTTCAACGCTTTAACTACATTACCAATAGGGTAGTTTCCTTCATCAAAGAAAACGAAAGGCATTGATTGCGATTCGTTACCCACCATTAGTGTATTCATAATATAAAAATTATGTGGTTTTAGAAATACCGGTTTAGACGAATGGCAATGGTCAATTTTATCCTCATTAGAAAAAGGCCAGATTGGCGCACATGCGATGCCACTCCACATGACGTCACAGGGACCTAGTTTCTGTACGAGTAGATTGGAGTTTTACATCGTCTGAGATTACCAATGCATGCATGAGGAACAGAGCTCAGGGAAACATGCCTTAATAATCACCTATTAAAACTGCCTAAGGTCGGAAAGTTTCCTTCCATTGATAGGGTCTTAATAATCCATATTTAAGTCAAGCGCTATCTGCTAGCAGGGTACTCTGCTACCTGCTAGCAGCCTGTATCGTATCAGCGCTCACAGCCTCGCCCCAAGGTCACCTCACACGCCAACAGCAGGAAGCAGAATGAAGTCACACGGAGTTTTCCCAGCATTCATGCTTAGCCGTCACGTTTTCGCACGCTTGAAAATTTTCGCTTTTCATTTAATCTCTAAAAATAGATATCGTTATTAAAAAATCTGAAAGCATGAAATACGTACTCCAGGAGTAATAATCTTTCGATTTAGGCGATTAAAAAATAATAGGAAACCACCCTATTGAAGAATAGCAGTTTACCTTAAGAAATGGACATGTTAACCCATTCCTGTCAGCCCCTGCAACTGGAAAACGTTTTCCGTGCTAGGAGTAGCATGAGAATATTTCAAACCTCTCTGCACGGAGCTTAGTTTTGGGGTGGAGGTATTGTGGTATTTCCGTCCCTCAGATAACTCAACTGGGTGCCTGTCCCTCATGCTGGCCACTGGGCTAGGCCCTCTAACCCTATCTTAGCACGAATCCACGGTCAACTTACTTGCGTTACCAGTATATTTTTCATTCAAACATTGTACTTGGTTTTCAATAATTTTCTCTTCTTAAAGAATTAGTTGCTTTTTTTTAAGCACTGTGGAATTTTAAACAGGTTTCTAGCATTAATAACAACAAAGTTAGTAAAAACAAGGTACATATTAAGGTTATAAGTCCAGAAGTTCGTTATTTTTAATGCTAAAATTTCGTTTAAAAATTGCTCATTTACAGAACAATACGAAGAATGCATTTCACAGTATAAAAAAAATTTTAGTACGCAACAAAATATATCATCGAAAAAAACTATTGACAATATAACCACTTTGCAGCGGATTCCTGTGGTGAGGATGGTCATAAATGAGTGGGAGGGTCAGGCTTAGTTGGTGGCCATAAGGACTCGCTAAGCTGGGTCTCAGGCCGAGCCTGAATGCATCTGACAATAGGGTGGCTTCCTATTATTTTTTTATTGCCTAAATCGAAAGATTATTACTCCTGGAGTACGTATTTCGCGCTTCTTGATTTTTAAATGACGATATCATTTTTCGTGATTAAATGAAAAGTGAAAATTTTCAAGAGCGTGAAAACGCGATGGCTAAGTATGAATGCTGGGGAAACTCCATGTGACGTCGTTCTGGTTCCCGCTGCTGCAAGTGAGGTGACCTTGGGGAGAGGCTTTTGAGTGCTGATTCGACGCAGGATGCTAGCAGGTAGCAGAGTACCTTGCTAGCTGGTAGCGCTTGGCTTAAATAAGGATTATTAATACCTTATCAAACAAAGGAAACTTTCCTACCATAGGCAGTTTTAATAGGTGATTATTAAGACATGTTTCCATGAGCTCTGTGCCTCATGCATGCATTGGTAATCTCAGACAATGTAAAACTCCTATCTACTCATATAGAAACTACGTCCCTGTGGCGTCACGTGGAGTGGCATCGCATGGGCACCAATCTTTTTCAAATGAGGATAAAATTGACCATTGCCATTCGTCTAAACCGGTATTTCTAAAACCAAATAATTTTTATACTACTCTAATGGTTGGTAAGGAATCGCAATCAATGCCTTTCGTTTTCTTTGATGAAGGAAACTATCCTATTGCTACATCAGTGGTCACTTCCCTTCCCTTGCATTGCCCTGAGCCAACATCTGGTCTTTGAAAAATTTGCGATAGCTATACCTGACGTCAGTGTTCTGCATATGAAAATGCCTGTCAGCTCCAACCGACGTCCAGTGCAAAAGGGAAAAATATTCCACCAATACCTCTACGAAGAGCAGATTGGGCAAATGGAACCTTTTCAAAATCCTTTTGGATTCCAATTTTACAAAATTTACCGACTTTGGTGCATTGTAAATTTTCTTCCTTAATTTGCTGTAAAACTTTACAAACTGCTATTTTTATATCTTACAAGGGTCACTAAATTTTGAAGTTACTGGAGTAATTTTTGCATTGAATTTACGTGGAATGACCCATTTATGTTATCACTACTGCTAGTTGGAACAGTATGGCCTATGTGTAACTTGTAATGCAGACAAGGGAGCATTCTTAATTACATGGGGCATTTACGTTGGGGAGGGGGTCAAGCCGGTTATCACCCAATCTCACGTGGGGGATAGGGAGGGTCGTGACAAGTATGGTGTAATTTATTACCGCACCACTGTGATTCTTGACTATGATCTTAGTAGTCTTAAATACTAGTTTTAACTATTCTCCGGTCATTTTATCCCTGCGGGTGAGCTGGTGTGGCTAAAGCAAGTGGAGGTGAGGGGAGGGAAAGTTTCTCCATATGTGACTTTCCCTTGGCCAATCAGCACACAGTAGGCGTGGCCTCAGTCAGTTGCTCTCAGACTTCCGTCGAGTGAACATTGTGAATCTGCTCCATGAGCAGTGTTGCCAAATTCACGTGTTCTCCTTGCATATGACTAAGTAGGTATGCCTTTCACCAGCGGTGCCTCATTCAGTGTCATGGTCTTTTATGAGAGGATTATCCTCAATAACTTCCTAATGAGTAAGTATATTGTCTTGCCGCGGGGACCGAGGTACCTATGGCCACATACGACTCACACGTTTACAGTGACAAAGTTGGGTGGCAATGTACATTTGGCAACATTAAGTTCGATCCTCCTCTCTCTCTATCTCTCGGTATTAATCCTACCCCATCACTCATCAGTGAAGCCCTTCGAGAGTGTTCAGGCTCTCACGAAAGCTCACCAGCAGACATAAAGTGAATAGGATATAATCTTAGATAAAAATAATTTAAAAAATTCATCCAACTCAATGAATCATAGATTAACATATTCGCACTGAAAATATGCATTTTGAACAATCTCACGTGGGATAAGAGGGAGGGGTCGAGCCAAATCTCGTGATTGGGGATGTGCGAGTCGTGCTTTTTGACCTCAAGTCGAGTATCGAGTCAAGTCGAGTTTGGTAATTCTTGAACTAGGCAATACAGCAATGCATGCTCCAACGTGTTCTCATTTTTTTCAATCCCCTTGCGAATATTCTATTTTGAATGCTCAGCTTCATGTAAAAAGGAAAAGATAACAAGGAACGTTGATGGTAACTGAATTAAAATTTGGAGATAATGAAAATAAATGTGATCGGAAAGTAATATATGCATTTTTAATCTTTTTTTTTATTTTTTGGACTTGAATGCACTGCAGAACATTTCTGCTTTGGGCCCTAAATTCAAATCCTTGCCACTGTTCCAAGCTGGTTCCAAAGTACTTACTTCATACAATCCGTTCTTGATACCGGTTCCACAGGCAAGAACCGGCAGTACCGAGAACCGAGTACCGGAAACGACCCATCTCTAATTTCATATATTTTGCACTCTTTCTTCTATCTCACTATTCTTCTTTCACATGGGTATTTTCAATTCTGACGAGGCAACCCGACCCTCAACCTCTCATTCAATTCTTATACCTGTCATTGACACTGGACCGCAAAATAAGAATTCAAATGATACAGACTGTGCCTTTAATTTGTATGCTTATTTAAACTTTACACTTTATTGTTGAATGTAAAATACATGTGAAGACATTAATGGTTATTTTCCCTTTCAGTGGTGCTCCTAGCAGTAAAGAAACAAAAACATGCTATCCGCTTCCATACCTGCAGTGGAATCGGAAGCTTACAGCCAGGCTTTCTTTCTGGTTCCTAATCTACAAAAGACTAAAGGATAGCACAAAGGTTAAGTTTGATAAGTAAACATTCAGTAGACAAGTTTTTTTCCTCCTCAGTTATCATTATAAGAAGTAATGTAGCAATACTCTGAGGATTTCTAACTGGAAACCAATCTGGATTTTCATTCATAACTTTTCCGTTTTGATTTAGTTCTCACTTAAACCTAGCAGGAATAACAATATTTTTGCCTGCAACCTTGAATTTCTCCTAAGTTTTTATTGTAGTGTAGTAGAGCAATAGCATGTACAATTTAACTCTCCATCTGATAATACTACATTGTACAGAGGTTAGGCAACCATCCATCCTTGGCAAATACAGTAGATACTAGATGAGAAATTCCCAAATAAGAAAATTTCCTACCTGAGAAGTTAGATTTTTATACCACTAATTAAAGCCCATTAGTTGTACATATGCTATTTTTTCATGGAAAATATGTTCCCCCTTAATAAGTTCTCCTGGCTAAGAAGTCTAACTATCAATACCAAAACAACATAATTATTTCTTTTAAATTCTACCCACATGAAAAGTCTTGGAGGGTTTTCACATATTTATATTTTGATTTTTATTAAGCCTAATATCTTTTGAAGTGCATAGCTCTAACTTTTTTCTACCCTCTTAGTACATAATAGGTTAGAAAGTACTTAAAAGTTCTCATTGAAATCATTTCATCTTGTGATATCGTGACCCACTTACTGCTGCACATCCCTTAATCTATTGATTATTTCAGAACTGTGATAGATCCAGTGCTGCAGGTAGATCTAATACTGTTGATAGAATGGTTTCTCTGTTAAGAATATGGGGTCTTTCGAGTTCAAATGGCAATAGCTGGGGACCCAGTAGTTTTACCATCTTTCCCTCATAAAAAGTTTTCTGTTCTACTAAGTTTTCAACTTAAACTGTGGTCCAATGTTATCAGGATTCTACAGTAACATTTTTTCATAAGGCTAAAGATTTCTTTGTTTCTTTTTTATCCTACAAGTTACTTTAATGATTATGTAGTACAACTATTCAAGGATACATGGCTGCTGCCATCACTTCAAATATAAAAACTCATAGTTTCTTCTTCTTTGTGTTTAACCTTAAAAGAATTAGTTTTTATACTTTGAAATGAAAAGGAGGTGAACACAATATCAAGTCTCCTACCTAACTCTGAGGAAGGTGGTAATATGCCACCGAAAATTTAGTACTTACTGTGTGTTTTTTTTTTTTTTTAGTGTGTTCTGTGATTCTGCCCAACCTAGGGTTTTTTTTACACAATTAAAATATCGATGTATGTATCACAATTCAAAGTAATATCACGTCTGACTACACCCTGATGCAGTATCATTGAAACCTTGGTTAGATTTGCCAAAGTTGCTTTTCAATTTTGATCAATATCGTTCTATAGCAATGATAATTGTATTTTGTAATGGGCTTACACCCTTAATAAACATTATTTTTATTAATTTTGGCTCATTGAAAATTGTGTCTTTTCATTCCACTATTATCTAATAACATGCACTACCTCCAGAAAAAAAAAAACAATTTTTTTGCTTAAGCATGCATCAAGAAGCCTAATTTGCACATTTTTCTATTATTGCTATTATCTATCTATGCATTTTAATAAGCTTATTCATTTACATTGAATAATATTGGATTTAACTTTATCATCATCAATAACATTTCAGGTTCAAGATCTTCTAGGATTGGAGCCCATATTTTGGTATATTCTTGGCAACAAGAGAAATCCTCTCACCTTAAAGCCTTTCCACCTATTACCAATTCATGAGCGAGTCATGATACTGAAGGGCCTATGTGATCATTTATTGGTAAACCATATACATACCTTTTCATTAAAAGTGTGCATGATTAAAATATGCTATTATTACGAAAATTCATACAACTTGATAAGTTAAAAATGAATATCTTTACTTACCATAAGGTGAGAATTTTATGTTACCCTAAAAAAATGAGTTACCCATACTTTTTGGGGTCAAATTCCCTCATCCTTCTTCATTAAACTTCGAAAACTTTCAAAAGGCATTCTTATGGACTACAAATCAAACCACAAGCCTTCCCTTATAAGTCTGAAATTTAAAATTTTTCGTGTTAGAAACTCTTGAAAAAGTCTGGAATTCTACAAAATATTAGACTTATGATTACACAATGGGTCGCTTAAATATTTTCATACGTATATAAGGACATAAGGATTATTTTACCTTTGAAATGGAAGAATCTGTCCTGTTTATCTATCTCTTTTTTGATTCATCCTATTTCAACAGCATGTGAGCAAAAGGATTCAAAGTGCATTGATATCATCGACAAGAGGTGGTCGTGAAGGAATGTGGCTGGGTGAAGATATTCAAGGCCAAAAGTATCTCTACATACCAATTTTTCTACGAGATTGCTTCGGAAATTTACGAGTATACCGTACCAATAAGTCCTCTACATTTGTACAGGTAGAAAATAAAATTGTCCGTAAAACTTGAATAAGTGGTGTATTGTACATACTTAATATACAACATACACAGTTATACTTTCAATTACAACGAAAAATATTTTGGAGATCTAACAATAATCATAATTTTTGAGCCTGATTTTTAAAATTTCTTGATGAACACAAGTTAATTTTTCCTGAATTGTGAATCATTAGTACTTATATCAAGAAAATCTAGATATAGCTGAAATTAAAAAGATTAATAACTTATTGCAGGAAGAACCATTTTTAGAGACTGAGTCAATTGGTCTTCCCCAGGATCTGGCAAGCTCTGCTGGTAAGGCAATTGATGAAAATGACAAACCAAAAGAAGAAAAAGGTAAAATTTTAATAATTTTGGTAATACATTAGTAAAGTACTCTTTTCATTGATTAGTCAATAATGGTGCCTAAATGACACTTTGTAATTAATCTCTGAGTGGGCTGATTTTGAGATTGTTGCTTTTCGTTCAATTTCCACTTATTCAGAAGGTAATACAAAAGTAACATTTATTCACAGAAAGTTATAATAACAAACAATAACCATTCAACTTATGAAAGCCAATATTTAAAACAGTGATTAAATGAAGATTCTGACTTCTTGTCCATAAGAACTTTGTAAAAATGCATATAAAGGAAAAATTGAGAAATCTTTTGTTACAAAATTTGTTAATTTGGAAGTTTGCATGAATAGTTGGAATCTGATTCCTGTATTTAACCAAGGACTTGGCCAGTAGTGGAGTAAGGTATTCGATTGGAGCTTATCTCAAATGATCCAAGCACATTGCCACTAATTTAACTAATTAGAAAACTTTTTTTGCAATAGATTAATTAGCCTAATGCAACCTATAAAATCCATGTCCTAAACATTTTGTTTCATCACTATTTCCCAAAAAATCATATGGTACTTTTATTTCTTCTTTGGGGTTCAGACAGTGGATTGGTGCAGGGCAATATAGTTTGAAGGGTACTTCACTCAAGTTACTTGCGAGAGAATGTACCATTATTATTTTTAAACACAAAATTATGCTGCACTTTTATCATTAGTATGGCATAGAATCCAAAAGTGTGTTTAACACCAATTTTCTAACATTTAGGACTAAGCAACATGAATTTACTGATGGATAAAACATTTTCCCTGGCGGCTGACAATGCAGAGAAACTTAATGCACTTTTGGCAACCATTAGTTCACCATTTGAAGAAGATGAGCTCCTTGAAGCAGAGAAAAAACTTGGCTCCAAAGTAGTAATTAAAGAGGAAATAATAGATCAGGTACATGTAATTATCATATACATTTATACATAATGTCATTGATGTATACATATTGTAAGAGTATTCTTAGCAAAGAAGCCTGATATGATGTAAAATGTAAAAACCTTTTGACGGATATGAGGAGTTCAAAAAATTTATCTTAGTCTTCCTGGAAAAATGTTACTTCCAACAGAGATGTTGCAGAAGTAAAAAAAGAGGATTCCAGCAGTCAAGAGCATAACTAGATTCACAGCATACTCCGGATTATCCGGGCTAATGATGGGGAGAGTCGGCATGAATAATCGGAAAACACAAATAATCCAAAATTTCACTTGAATATCATTTTATATTCATAATTCATATAAATCAAACGATTGTAAGATGCTCGAAGGGGTGTGGTTAATCAATTGGCAGGGATTTTTGGAAAGAAACTCATAGACTCCGCAGAGATGACTTTATTCACCCGTTTACATTATTCGCCGTCACATGTCTCACTCCGCGACGTCCGTCTCCCAGCGGCCCCCTCTGCTGACCCTCCTCCCCCTTCCCCATCCTCAGCCATCGTCTCTGTCTTTCACCCAGCTCTGCAGTTTCCCACGGGAGGATGGAGAATGGCCACAGGAAGCGAGACCTGACTCTTCGCAGAGACAGAAACTCATGACTCGGGAAGGAATAGGAAGGAGAGTGTAGGTGATGGGTGGGGGGGGGGCTTGGAAAGGATGGGAACGGAAGTAGAGTCTGCTGTTTCTGTCTCTTACACGAATAAATATTATTTATGCCCATTGTCTGTTATTTTAGATTGCTTTCTGGAATCATTAAGAGCTTTCTTTTCCCGACCGCGATCTTTTTAGCTGCGAAAACGTGATTGTACTTGCATTCCTCTTTCTCAGTGTCATACATACTTGGTTTCCGAAAACCACGCATACTTGGCTGCAAGATCATGTATTCAGGGAAGTGGATTCCACGAATGCTTCAAAACCACTGAGCGACGTCAGAAACTATGAAACTTGATCTGCAGATAATGTTTATCGTTGAAGGAGAAGGCGTTTTTAGTGAGGATTAGGCGAGAGAGATCGACTAAAAAGTCAGTGCTGGGTATCTGAGGTGTAGGTTGATTGTCAAGAAAGTGTCGAAGGGAGGCAAGGCCTTCTACATGAAGTAGAAGTGTATAATGAGGTCACGTCGATGGTGGCCATAATGATGTCTTTATCAACAGGGAGAGAGGTAGAATGGAGGCAATTGAGGAAATCGTATGTATATTTAATGTAGGATGGAAGGGAGTGTACAAGAGGCTGAAGGTAATGATCAACAAAGGAAGAGATTCGTTCTGTGGGGGAATTTAAAGAGGAGACGATTGGGCGACCAGAATTGTTGGTCTTGTGAATTTTAGTAGAATGTAGAAGTGAGGGGTTCGCAGATGAGGTGGAGATAATAAGGAAATGTCACCACTGGAAAGGCCCTCTTTTGGTGCTTTCCTTTTTAAAAAGGATTGGATGTTTCGGTGAAAGGCAGGGTTGAGATCATGCGAGGTAGGTGTGTAGGAAGAGGTGTCAGAGAGTTGTCTTTGGACTTCGGTTAGATAGTCGGTGGAGTCGAGCACAACAATAGTAGATCCTTTGTCTGAGGAAGTAATGACAATATCAGAATTTTTTCTCAGATTGCTCAGTGCTCTCTTTTCGGTAGTGGAGATATATATAAAATAGAATACACAAAAATTTTGACAATACGAACAAAGTTAAGTGGTGTGTCAAAATTTTTGTGTGTTCTATTCTGTTCTTTGACAGTTGAAACCTGAGTGTTATTATGATTTGTAGTTATTTAATGAAAGTGTGGATCAATACTAGAGTGTGTTTCTTTTACCAACCAGGAAATGAGTTACCTATTAATGAGTTTTTACCGTAATCTGAATTTACAACCCATTATTTGATCATACCTTCATTTGTTTACCTGCCCTGTACCACTTTTTCCACATGCTATTTTAGGCTATCATTAAGGTCAATATTATAAGACTTATAATTATTATTAGTTTTGTCGTCATCATTATAATTCAGTATACTACGCTCCTGCAATAAACCAAATTGCTTCCAATGTTGACTTCCAATGTGCCATGCCTTTTATATTTTTGACTGGACCTATAAATATGTTGAAAATTTGTTGGCACCAAGAAATCTATTATTATTATGTATTTGTCACTTAGAATATCTAATTTGGACTATTTTTGCAAAAGGGTAGTTAAATATTTTGAGTACATACTATGCTCAACAGTGATACATATTGGTTAGTTGTTGGATTTCAAGTATTCCAAAGTGTAATTTATTAATCCATTTGAAATTTAACATAAGTTATTACATAGCTTAGTCCATAGCAGGAAGATTTTCCTGAAATTTCTTGGGGTGATATTATAAATGTATACTTTTATGGTCATTAGATTTTTTCTTTCAAAAATTACTGTGGATTTGGCTATTAAAATAGGTATCAGGGGAACGTGTGCGTGGGAAACAACTCTAATAGGTGCATGCATCATAGTACTTAGGAATAGACAAAGCATTAAATAGTCATTTCCATATTTAAAAGAATTTTTCAACCCTTTTCTCTAGGAAGCTATTAAACAAGAGGAGAATGATCCATCAGTTGAGTTGCCATCCTCCAAAGAAAATATTGACTCAAGAAATGAACAATTATTGCTAGCAGTAAAGTTGAAGTCTTTAGCAAAAACTGTGAGCTGCAAGGAAACTTTGTTGCTTAAGACTCGAGATGTTGCATTAGTGAAGCTATACATGGAATGGAATGAATTCAATAAAGACGGGTAAGAATGTATCCTGAGTTCAACTGCAGCAAAAGGATTATATGAAATTTAACAATATGTACCATTACATTTTCATATTTTATAGGACACTAAAATCCAAGTAAACAAGTAGACCACCTCAGCGGTTCTAGTGATTGGCCACATAGTAACTAAATCACAGAGGATTTTTTAATCCATGGGAGACTAGAACCAATTGTTTAAGCATAGGTCATGACCAAAGCGCTCATAATGACCGCAGTACATACTTCAAATTAGTGGAATTCATTTAGGACTAATTTACAATCATATTTCTACATGCTATGAAACATTGGGGCCACCCATACAATGTTGTGGAGAATTATCCCAAAAGTTTCTAACTTTAATGCCAATTTAAATTTAAAATATCCAGAGATATAATACCCAACTATGTTGCACAGATTTTGCCTTATCCCCAAATACGAGTATATTATACATATATCCCGTGACGAAACCAATCTGGATGCAGAGATAAAGTATGAAGAATCCACGCTGTATTAGGGGATAAATAGGGTGGATTTTTGATAAATTGATATTTTTTATTGCCTAAATCGAAAGATTATTACTCCTGGAGTGCGTATTTCATGCTTTTAGATTTTTAAATGACGATATCTATTTTTGCGATTAAATGAAAAGTGAAAATTTTCAAGCGCACGAAAACGCGACGGCTAAGTATGAATGCTGGGAAAATTCCGTGTGACGTCGTTCTGGTTCCCGCTAACGCAAGTGAGGTGACCTTGGGGAGAGGCTTTTGAGCGCTGATACGACGCAGGATGCTAGCAGGTAGCAGAGTACCCTGCTAGCTGGTAGCGCTTGGCTTAAATAAGGATTATTAATACCTTATCAAACGAAGGAAACTTTCCTACCATAGGCAGTTTTAATAGGTGATTATTAAGACATGTTTCCCTGAGCTCTAAGCCTCATGCATGCATTGGTAACCTCAGACGATGTATAACTCCTATCTTCTCATATAGAAACTAGGTCCCTGTGACGTCACGTGGAGTGGCATCGCATGGTCGCCAATCTGGCCTTTTTCAAATGAGGATAAAATTGACCGTGGCCATTCGTCTGAACTGGGATTTCTGAAACCAAATAATTTTTATATTATGAATACACTAATGGTGGGTAAAGAATCGCAATCAACGCCTTTCGTTTTCTTTGATGAAGGAAACTACCCTATTGGAGATGAATGTCCGCATTTTTGGAGATAAACCTATCCTTACATATAATTACTGTTAGGTGGCAGCTGTTTTGTGTACAATCGCTGCGCTGCCACGCAAGAATCATGAGAACTACATGAAAATAATGTGATAACATAAATTGGCTTTCGATGAGGAAAGATTCAATGCATTATATTTTGTCATTGCATTCTATTATACTGCAGTATCCCACATAGCATCAAATATGCCAGAGACATCTCTCGAGTGACAACCCCTCCCCAAACGCTTGAAATCGTGGAAAAAAGGGATAATAAACGTGGAGGATAAGCTTATCCCCACAATATCTGATTTCTCAAAGGATAAGTTCAAATCTGTGCTAGCTGGGTAACAACCTAGATAGTGTATGCAGAGTGACACTGGCAAGCCAAAGATCCATGGTTCCACTTCCAATCCAGGGAATTTTTTTTGCCAAGAGAATTGATGCGTGTAACTGACTAGTTTAAGATTCTCATTTTTTTGTTAAAAATATTTGCTGAAACTTGCATAGTTCGGTTCCCTATTCTCCTTTTCTAAAAAAGTGCTAATTTTGACCATGATTACAAGTTAGCTAATATCTAGAAAAGTTTCCTATTGGTATGTATTACGTTATATTTAAACGCTCGAACTAAATATATGGAACAGGTAAAGAAGGAGGTGAAAGAGAAGAAATACATAGGTACATAAGTGTGAAAAGGGAGAGCTATGCCAAACCAATCTTTGGGTTGTTGACCAGCGGTGGTGATGATGATATATTTGTTTTTAAACTTTCCATTGTATGCAATTACTTAACCTGTCACAGCATCATAAATCAAGTTCTTTAACTATTGTGTTTCTGTTAAGGAAATATTCCATGCCAATGCATGTCAATGTTTTATATTCACAGATTTTGTGTGATAGAAAAGGCTGTAGCTTCAGATAAAAAATATCGGAGGAGGAGGAATGAAAAGAGACTTCAAATGAAGAGAAAAGATCAACAAGATGACAACTTTGAAGGCCCAGCACACATTAAGTGCGGTACGTTTCTGCCACCCTTGACCTCCAAAAAATTACTGGAAGGGAATGCCAAAACCCTAGCCAGTCATATTAAAATTATACATATTAATGCTAATAGCTAACACGTTTACTGTAAATTCATGGGCGTTCAGCGAGGGGCAGGAGGGGGAAGCTGCACCTAGGAGCAAAAATCACTAATGTCTTTAAGGAAAATAATATTTTTTTCTAGCAAATAATTTTAAAAACTACTAAAGAGCTGTTACAGCTTCCTTAAAATGTTAATTTCATTCACCTTTTCCATGCTTGAATCTTACCTAAAACTTGAACAACCATTGGCCCCCTTGAACATGGCCAAATTGAACAACCCCCTAGTTTGATCCCGGGCACGCCCTTGTGTGAATTCTCAACTATAATGCGCAGCCATGAATGATGCGCAGATCAACCTTATGCTGTCAACCACATGTCTCAAAAATTTGAAATATAAATCGGACTAGTATATTAAGAGCAGGACACCCACAAAACCTTGAACACTGACATTCGTATCCCTGGAACCAATGAAATTCTCTATCAATATCATCATATTTTATATCAGAATGATCAAAGATATTTCCCATATAGTACCCACCTAGTAATTTATATGTACAGTGAAACCTGTCTTAAGCGGAATCTCTCGGGACCTTCACTTTTTTCCGGATAAGACAGTATTCCGCTTAACTCAGGGTCTGACAATTCAAAAAAGACCGCGAAAGTCATATCACGTCTATTGCAATCGTTCCTTAAAAGGTTGGTTTGACTCAAATTCTACACGTAGACGAAATAATAAAGGAACAGCATCGCATTATTTTTAATTTTTTTATTTGAAGTAATCAGTCATTTTTGTCTGTCTTTCCTTTTTTTCCTGTAGAATACAATTTTCTACGTTGCCAATGGCCCCATGTAAGATGTTATACAAATCAGTGTTACCATTGTTGAGATTGCATTCTTCTAATTCTTTTAATGAAACCAACATTTCTCTATACGATTTTTTATTTTCTTCACATATTTTGGTCACTTCGTCGGTGTCACAGCTTTCGTCTTCTTTATTATTGGCTATTAAGGAACCATCTTCATCGCTCGTGAGGAGATCGTTGTCGAAATCCACAAATGTCTCAGCATTCATGTCAATGCCTATTACTTGCTGCAATTCGCTTTGATCCACCATTGGCTCTAAAATAGCAATATATATAATCCTGTAAATGCGTAAATATGCATTTACATTGGTGATACATTAGGATATAAATTATTTTCCTTACCTTTCTCGGGGATCAGTTCTGGCAGAATTCCAGCTTTGGCGAAACATTGTTTAATATCTTTCATTGCCAAATTAATCCAATTAATGGCATCCAGCACTAATATTTTTTTATCACCTCCGATACTGAATTCGCAGTATCTGCAGCAGCTAATAATGATCGCATCATGCACTTCCAATATTGTGCCTTCAGCGATCTAATTACTCCCTGATCCATTGGCTGAATAATGCTTGTTGTGTTTACCGGAAACCAGGCTAGCTCCACATTCGCAAGGTGAATTTTAGGGTGACAGGTAGCATTGTCAAGGAAAAGTATGACTTTCTTATTTTTCCTCTTCATTTCGGCATTGAAACTTTTAAGCCACTCTTCCATGATTGATGCCGTGTTCCATGCCTTTTTACTATGTATCCATTTGGCCGGTAGCTTCTCAATTTCAACGTTTTTGAAGCATCGTGGTAGAGCTGATTTCCCGATGACAAGAGGCTTTAGAAGCTCCCCTGCCATATTCCCACAAATGAAAATGGTCAAGCGCTCCTTTGAGTGCTTCCCTCCTACAGAATAAAGAATAAGTGTAAATATGACATCATTGTTAGAATTTTTACCCTAATTTCTAGAAATAGAACCCGGAAATGCATACAAACCCTTGCAGTTTTCTCCTTTTACGCACAATGTTTTAGACAGCAGAGTCCTAAAATACATTCCGGTTTCATCCCCGTTGTAGATATCGCATGGTTGATAGTCTTTAATTTTTACTTGAACCATACATTTCCACTCTACGGTTTCCATATCAACGTCATTTGACTCGCCAACAACACTGCTCCAAACAACATTGCGTCTTGCTCTGAAGCTGTCTAGCCATCCATTGGAGGCCTTAAAATCCAATTTTCCCAAAGAAATTGCTAATTCCTGGGCTTTTTCTTGGACTATTGGACCTGACAATGGAACAATGGAATGGACAATCTTGCTCGCACAAACCATTCCCAAACTAATTCGTTTATTTCTTCATATTCGCAGAGAGGTGTTTTCCTCTTTGAATTTAAACTAAGGCCTAAAATAATCGACGCAAACAACAATTATTTTATGGTGTGTCGTTTTGAAAACTATTGTGGCATGGGAAAAGAAGAAATATGTTTCTTAGAACCTACCTCTTTCAAAGTCTCTTAATTTCGTCCTTCTTCTTAATTGCTTCGTAAACTTGAATCTTTCCGCACTTAAACTTCTCTTGTATCTACTTCACGGAGAGCTTTTCTCGTTCAAAGCACTCAATCAAGTCCAGTTTATTTTTCAGCGTTAATACGTTTCGTGGCATGGCGGAAATCAATCAGAGTTCCCTTTATTCTTAGCATTCTGCGTTGTATTCTTACGCTGTCGGCAGCACGTTGGAGAAAGATTCCTTCTTACTCAGTTGCGAGTAAGGGTGCACAAAATGATTGAGCATGTAGAGAGAGGGTTCTACGAGTTGGAGGGGAGGTAAGTGTGCAAGCATTGGTTGGCGGAGTGGTTAAGAAAGGAGGTGGCGGGAGGGAAGAGGGGTGGAGATTTTTGTGGAGCATTTGATAAAATGTACGTGAAACGAAACTGCACTTTACACTAGGGACGATGGACATGAGGCACTGGAAGAGAATTAGCACTAGGTTTAGGGAGACGCGGAAGTGTTTTGGTCAAGGTTGATGCAATATTGTCCTGAGTCCCTCCTGCGACATGATATCAGTCAATAATGACGTAGAGCATAGTGAACGTACGACACATTTAGCTGGTTCCGTTGGATTATTTTCTATGGAGGGCTTTACAAAACATTTTAGGATTTTATTTCCTTACGGCAAAAATTGTCCATGGATTATTTTTTAATTCCGCTTAACCAAGAAACACGTGCCCGAGAATCGATTCCGTTTCCGCGTTTGACAGTTTCCGTTTAACAGAGGGCACCAATGCACGTAAAACCCTATGTGACCGCCAGGACCAACAAAATTTTCCGGACAAGACAGGTTTCCGCTTAACTCAGGTTCCGCTAAAGGCAGGTTTCACTGTATAATGTGCACTCGAAAATGAAAAGGAGACTTCGTTGATTTCCACTAATTTATTTTGCCCGTACGACATGTTTCGAACCATAGAGGTCATTATCAAGTACAAAAATTGAATGGTAAGCAAACATATAGATACTCTTTGAAGGGGAGTATATATAAATATCCCCTTCAAATAGTATATATATGTCCCCTTCAAAGAGTATATATATGTTTGCTTACCATTCAATTTTTGTACTTGATAATGACCTCTATGGTTCGAAACATGTCGTATTGACGAAATTAAGTAGTGGAAATCAATCAAGTCTCCTTTTCATTTTTGAGTGTTAACTTCCATATACCGTATTTCTCCGAATACAGTCCCCCTCTGAATATAGTCCCCCCCCCCCTAATTTTGAGGCTTCAGTTTCGGGAAAAGTTAAAAAAATGCATTTCATTATATGTAGTCCCCCCCTTTACTTTTAACATGGGCATTTTTGGAAAAAAAGGGGGGACTATATTCAGACATATACGTTAGTTGAGCCTAATACAATTGAACTAATGTGCACTCGTTTACCTAATATATAATGCTCATTAAATAATATAAAAAAATTTATTATGCTGCATTATGCTTGAGAATTTAGGGTTTTACCTCTCCTTCCCCCTTGAAAAATATTACTTTATAATTAAGGAGCTTTTTGGCTATTTTTGACCACCCCCAATGTACGTAAACTCATGACCTCCCTCACACCACTATCAGTGCTTAAAACATACTTGAACGCTCCCTTTTGAATCCAAATTCTGATGAATGATTATTTTCCTGTTATCTGCTTCACACGAGTAATCCATCCAAGCATCCTACTTCTGACAATTCCTTTGATTAATAATGTCATTATTTCTACTTCAGGGCGGCAACTCCTTCCTTTAAGACCTTCCCTGTCTCGCAAGGCAAAATCAAAAGCAGGAAGCCTGATGCAGGAAGAGGAGACCCAACCCTCTCGGAAGGAAATAATCTCAGAAATGGAGGAGAGAGCGCTGTTGGGAAGCAGCAATTTGAACAAGGAGGATATGAAGTGGGACATATCCCTTTGGGCTGACGATGACTCGGATGATGATCAGCCAAGGCATTTGGAAGTTGAAGAATCCATTTGGCATGGGTATGCTGCTATCCAGAATGAAGCCGCTGCCGTGGCACGTCAACCCTCCTTGGGCATACCAGATACATCTCATTATTCCTCAATAACCAAAAATAGCTCTGGCATTGTAAAAACTTATGCAAAACTGGATTCCTTCACAACTCAGAAAAATCAAACAATGGTTGGTGTTCCCCCAGGACAAAACGTTAAAATTGAACCAGTTGTACTCATTGGTGAGTCTTCCAAAGACTCGCAAGATAAATTAAAAACTTTGTATCAGAAATTCAAGAACAGGAAACTGAAATCCTTCAAAATTAAGATAAAAAAAGAGGATGTAGATTCTTTCATACATAGCAATAAACCAGAATTATTGACTGATTTAGTAAGAAAGAAGATAGCTGACAAACAATGTAACACTAAAGCAGGCAAGAGCCAAATGGCCTTATGTCAAAATCGGGAATCACATGACAAAACTAACAGGAATCGTTCTGTGGGAAGCAGTACTTCATCGATGAAAGATTTAAGTGAGATAGAGGAAGCGAATCCACCTCTAAGTGTCACGGAAAACATTTTAAACTCCATCACGAGAGGAAAACAGCCATCCAATTGTGGGTCTCTGGATTTACCCACTGATACATCCATACCTGGGCTATTTAAATCAACAACTTTAAATGTAGTTCAGCTACAAATGCCATTCCCAGAGGGGGGTGGAGGGGCAAAATCATATTCCAAGCCTGAAATTGACAAGGTCACTCAGTTTGTTCTTAAGGCTGTCAATGACATTAATAGGAATTCTTCAACACCGCAAGAAATTGAGAAGTCTACTGCACACAGTGACAACCAAAACAGCACCTGTGGTGGGGACGATATTGAAATCTTGAGTTCACCTTTCGATCAAAGAGGGAAACCTGGCCAGGCGAGTGGGTTGACTGATATGATCAACAAAGATCAGCATTCAGCTGCTCAGAGTTCAGAAACCCATGAAGATTCAGCACCAGGTGTTGTTGAACCTAAATCTCAAACACATATCTGCCAAAGTCAAAGCAGTGGATTCAAACCTTTCCTGCTGAAGTCACGTAATTCAAAGGGCACAACTGCTTTAAATAATGGTGATGCTTAAATAATTATGGCTCACCTCTAAGAATATTGATGGTATGGCAGCTTTTTATACATTTTTTTAAGAATTTTATTTTTAGTTCCTGCTATTTGCAGTTGTGATTACTGGCTATGTGCAATCAAAGTAAAATATGTAATAATATTAGTACTGTGTACCAATGACCAGGAGTTCAGTTATTATTAAAAGTGCAAGTCATGTACATTATTGTGCCTTTTTCAATTATTTATAAATCCCAGTTCAATGAGTGGTTCAAAGGCTTAGGCACTTGAAAATTAAATACTTATATAAAATTTGTGGTGGTATTAAGAAAGGTGAGGGAGATGAGCAAATAAAAATTGAGCAATCGAATCTGAAGTTGAAGGTTTTGGCCTTATCTTTCACAATTTCAGCCTCTTCAAATTTAGGGTTGCATAAGGATGTGCAAAAAAATTAGCTCTTGAATGATTAACATTTAATAGTCTCTCTAAGGCTCAGATGCCATTAATTTTCTTGATTGGAGATAAAAGATAAAGAGGATTTGCATTGAGTTATCAACTTAGGTCTTGCATCAGTCGACAGGTAGCAGAACTGGCTTCACACATGAATTATGTACCCAGTTTGGATTTTAGGTCCAATGGAAGGAATTTAGAGCATTAACTGGTTATATAAATATACATCGACTCATTGCAATATATGTACATACCGTATATGTCTGAATATATTCCCCCCTTTTTTCTAAAAATGCCCAAGGTAAAAGGAAAGGGGGGGGGGCAATATTCAAACGCATTTTTTTAACTTTTCCTGAAACTGAAGCCTCAAAATTAGGGGGGGGGGGACTATATTCAGATAAATACGGTAATATGATTTTACCTACCAGAAACCTTGTTTTTTTCACTTTTACCCTACTAAAATAAATTTACAAGTTAAAATCAAGGAAAACTTGAAAACAATATACTAAGAGATACATATTTTGGTTGGAGTATCTTTCCTCCAACTAATGGTTTAGAACTTGATTAGTATTCTTTTATTAGATTGGACCAAACTTACCCCAATTTAGAGAAATCTGAAGAAAATTCTATTATGCGTGGAAAACATAATAACTCTTAGACCATATAAGCAACTAGACCCGCCATTGGGCCGGAACGCTGTGGCAAACGTCATAAGGTGGGGAAGTGAGGGGGATGAGGGAGCGTGACATCACGGTTGGGAATGCAGAGGATACACAGTATATGCACTTAAGATATTTTAACGCTAATCCGCTGAAAAGTGAAGATATTGGGTACGCAAAATGATTATAGACATAAAAAATATATTTTTGCAATGAACTAAGGCATCTTATAGCCTTGAATGTGTGCAAAAAGTTACATAAACCAAGATTAAGCAAGAAGCGATCGTATTAAATACATTGATTAAGAATGTCATATGTAAACATGGGCGTACCCAGCGAGGGGCAGCTGCCCCCCCTAGAAGCAAAAGTCTTTATGCAAAATAAGTACTGAATTGAAATGAAAGTATTCAACAAATTTTCTCCAAGCAACGAAAAATTACATGTATTAGTATAAGATAAGTAACTAAAATAAAACTATTTTTTCAAGGAAATAATCTCATAAACTAATAAAGCACTGTTATAATTTTCTTAAAATGTTGGTTTCATTCGTCTTTTCCATGCTAAAATATCACACTTGGCTTCCCCCCTCAACCCTAGACCATGGCTTGCCCCTCCCCCCCCCAGTTATTACCCTTGTATGTAAACACGTAATACAAGAATATTAAACGTTACTAAATATTTACCAAAGGGGTGACCAAATTTTAACATTCGTAGAGGGGGACACCATTGACCGAGGGGGTTCTTGATTAAAAATGTGGTCTTTATTTTAATTTATTTCTTTAATATTTTTTCATTATAAGAAAAAATTACAATGCAAAAATGGTATATTAATATTTTTTTAATTTCAACACAATTACAATTTACAAATATGATGCATTAAAAATGAAGTTCAGTATTATTTTTTTCTTTGGCATAATTCTCATATCTGACTATTTTTTTCTTAATTTCTTTTGCGGAAAGGGTCATGAAATTTTTCACATGAATTTTTTAAGTTATTTTTCACACATTGAATTGCTTTCAAAGTCTCAACTCTTGATAGTTATTTTTCTGATGCACACACTTCATTTACAGCAGAAAAAACACGTTCAGTTGCAGCATTAGCGTGTGGTAAGGGCAACGAATATTCCTTAATTTTAGTGCATTATTGTATGGGATATGCTTTCTTTCAAAATGATGAAATATTTATACCCATTTGTACTCCATCAAGATTTGAGCAGAAGCCCAAGATTTTACCCTTTTATAACCAATATATTTTTTTAATAATGATACTTCAGTAAAAAGATCATTTTCGGAAATATTATTACATGGGAAATTTTGTGTACAATGATCAAATGATTTTTGAACATCATTCCAATTAAGTTCATGTTTTAATGTAATCCAATGAAAATGTACAATATAATTTTGATAAAGTGTCCGCTCTTGTAAATAATCTATGCAGTTACTGTAGAAATTTTTAATGTGATTCATGATATCTGCACAATTTATTGCGCCCTGTTCTTCGAGCTCACTTTCACTCTTACCGACATCGGTTAACCATCTGGTAAATTGAAGAAAATTACTCTCTAACCGCTTTTGATACAGAAA
Organism: Ischnura elegans; assembly: GCF_921293095.1. NCBI lineage: Eukaryota > Metazoa > Arthropoda > Insecta > Odonata > Coenagrionidae > Ischnura > Ischnura elegans. The sequence goes on along the minus strand of NC_060255.1, from coordinate 97,391,822 downwards.
TTTTAAAATTGTAACTTCATTCGCTACTTCGATTACCAAAATTTTATTACCTTCAATAACTTCAATAGCATTTTGGTAAAGAGGTGATTGATTGTGTATAAACTCTATCTAAATTTGAGGATTCTTTCTCAAATCTCTCTTCTAAAATTCTAGGATATTAAACCTGTGATAGAAAGAAGGATTTCATAGTGTGGTATAATTTCAAAATTCTATCTACAGTAAGACGAAAGCTAACTAGTGTGTTTTACAATAACCAAGTATTTTCTTATATGTATTAGACTTCTGCAGCTTCACAAAATTCTTTCAGCATTTGAACTCGCACAGTGTAATGTAGAAATAAAAATATATTTTTATAACAATATTTTCCACATCTGCAGGACACAAATCAGCAGCTGTTTGAACGGTGTTATGTATCATATGCGCTGCAAAACAATTTTGATAACTTGTGATGTACAGGCCTTAAGTCTGAAGAAATGATTATGAAAAATGGCATGGAAAGACATCCTTCTGCTAATGTTAGTTTCTTTTCTTTGCCTCCATAAGTTGTTTTTACTAAAAATGTCTGTATTTTGGAAGAAGATGCAGCAGTATTTAAATATCTTTTATGTTCTTGCGTTTCCAAGTGCTTCGAAATATCATTCCTGCTGCCGTGCAAAATAGAAAATTATCCATTCCATTTCAGATATTTGACAAAGTAATCGCTTCTGGATTTTTTTAATAATATAAGGTTCACTTCTCAGATGATCTTTGAATTTGCATCCTCTTTTGTTAAGCATTATGACAAAAATCTAAAAAATTAAATTGTCGTAAATTGTTTATAAAATTTAATTGAAAACTCTGCAAATACATTCATACGGAATTACATGAAAATATGTAATAAGTTAGTTAATAAATAAAATAAAATTGATCGTTATAAAGAAAATTTATTTCTAAAATTATTTTAATCCAATCCTCTATTTGTTTATAAATTATTAATGTATTAAAAGGTATAATTTATTTCAAGAATTTTCTGTAGCGTACGTAAGTCGTAGGTGTAACTTTCAGGGCCGGCGCTAGACCTTTTTCCACCACCACAAAATATAAATAACACGAGAGCTCACTGCTAAATAAAAAAAATATGCATTTACGAAAGAACTAAATTACTTACCTAAATCATCTGAATGCTGATTTGTTGACATTCCTGTTTTAATAGCATTAGCACGCAGTTCAATTTGCATCGCATAAGTGACCGTTAAAAAACTCAATATGCGAAGGTGTTGCCGTGTTACTTCATGGGCGACTGGCAAATTATTTACACCATGACCCTTTTCATCTCTTAAATTCACCCCGTTACCAATTTTTGCATAAGATTTCATACTTTTATAATGATTTTCTTAATGATGCTAGATCGCTAACGAGATAAGAAAAAAATCTGCGGAAGTGTACAAAGGGCTTTCTCTTCATTTTACGGCCACAATATGTTTTCGTCATTGCCAATGCCGAAAAATGTCACTGCTCATTAATTGTAAGTTCACCAATCCAACCATGGTTGAAAGAATACTTCTTGTACATAACGCAATAAATGCACTGAATAGTAGAGGCCTTCACGTTGTAGAAATCCATCTTACTGATTTGTGAATGAAAAACTTTGCTGTTTCTACAAATTTGGAATTTTATTTTCCTGACTAGTTTCGATACACTGTATCATATTCATAGGACTAGCCCTATGAATATGCTAGTCCTATGAATATGATACAGTGTATCGAAACTAGTCAGGAAAATAAAATTCCAAATTTGTAGAAACAGCAAAGTTTTTCATTCACAAATCAGTAACGCAATAAATATTAGTACTTAATAATAAATAGTAGTATTAAAATCATGAAGAAAATTGTCAAAATACAGCAGTGATACAGTGAATCCCCATTCGTAGCCATGCACTACATCGATGCAGTTCCCAAGTGTGGCGTCATGCTGCCTTAAAAGTGGGAGGGAAGCGGAGGGGAGATATTGGCCACATGGCGAGCCATGGGTAGGGGTGGAGCATGGCGGGTCTAGTTGCTCATATGGTCTCAGTAATAACTAGATAAAATCTGAAAATCTATACAAATAAAACAGAAGTATTGTTCTGCAGTACAAGAGAAGAGGAGCAAACCAAGCTGAAACTAGGAAAGCATTAACTTAGGGAGGTGAAAACCAGAGTAGCTGAAAGAACAATGATGGAAATAGTGGAAATGCTCACACAAAGAAGGCATTCCTCATAAAGGAATATCCTTGCAGCTGAGAATATAAGCATTGAGGAACGGATGTAATAACGGATATAATTATTAGGACTTACATTTGGGACATGCTCCTTTACAGTCGAGGTATGAACAGTAATGGAAGCAGAGAAGTCAAGATTGGAAGCATTCGAAATTGATGTAAAGGCCTGGTTACACTAGGTATTTCCTCATTTGAGTTATGTCTAAATGTATGAATGCGTGAATGAACATGAAAATGCACCGTGTAACCACCCAACTTCAATGAATGCATGAACAGAAAATAGAACCAGCTCTAATTTGGTTCATGCATTTGTACATGTTTCATTCCGGTCTGCAAAAATCATTCACACAAACAGTCATTAACCCGTGTGGGTTAACGTACCATGTAAACATGCCTAAATAGAAGAATGATTATGATTAAATGGATAGATGGTGTAAGTAATGAGGAATTTTAGAGCAGTCTTCTGAAAACCTCGGGAAGAAGACGGAACCACTGCATTGGCCACATCATGAGGCATCTAATGAAAATAATTTTTGAAAGGCAGGTGGAAGGGAAGATCGGCAGACGTAGGACTTGAATAAGATATGTACCTAGATGATGAAGGTTGTACAACACGAGAAATGATGGTGATGTTAAAAGACTGGCTGATTGGAGAATTGATTAGAGAGCTGTATCAAACCAATCCTCTGATTGTCAACTGGTAGTTAGATGGAAGGAAAGACAAATTACCTCAATTAAGTCTGCCTTACAGCCAATCTCTCATAATGTATAACAAAAAAACATTAAATCATCAGGGCAAACTTTTATTAAGTTGGTGAAGTCATTACAGCAACAGTTCATCAACTTATTTAGCAAGAGCTGCTCAATGAGAGAACAAATTGCTCACAAGAATGTAGACAACAAAAAACCATGTTGAGACCGATGGGTAGCTGAAAAGATGTGACCAACTAGGAGAGAGCTTGTGACATTACCAACTTATCTCCAAAGAGTTTAGGATGTTGATTTTTACGGCGTACAGTTTGAGAAGTAGATGGCAAATTGAGAAACTGAAAATCTCTTTATCCTTGAAACTATTGCAATGGAAAATAAAAAAAGTGATGACTGAGCCAATAGTTTACCACAAACAAAATTTTCCAGGGTGGAATATGTCATGTGCACGACACTATATGCCGGGCTGCATGCCCGTACACTGTAGTAATGATAAGCTGATAGGCCTTGTGATCCTCATTTTCCTGTTGAAACCCCTTGCACCTTCCCTAGCGAGAGATGAAAGTAGAGGTTCCTAAGGGTAATACATGATGAATTATGGTTATTTCCAGTGGTGTAACTAGGAGAGGGAGGAGGGGATGTATTCCCCCCAAAGCGTCATAGAAATCAAAAATTTCTTTAAAATCTTGCCTGAAATTTTGATACCTAATACCTGCCTCTGCTCAAAGGCAACTTTCAAGTGCCAAAATGATGTAAAATGCATTTTCATGCATGATGATATTTTAATGCTGTATATTGAATGACATTTTATGGCTATGAGTGAGTATGTGTTTTATATGAATGGTTTTCTTTTATGGGAATCATATGTTCATTTATATGCACACATGTTCCACACGATTGTGGTATTCATATAGATCCACCTATCACCTTGATTCATTTGCCTTTAGAAATGTGTAAAAAGTCTTACAACACATGAGAATAATGAAATGCAAAGTAAACACTCCTACAAGCGTCAACACTAAGAGAGTGTTAACTGTGAGCAACAAAAATTAGGCAGACTCAGCAAAATTAGCCATGATGTGCATGAATTCAAGGTCAAAGCGGGTAGAAGTCCGCATGATCTGTCCTCTGCCACAACTATCACTATGCTTGAAGACATCTTTTTGGTGCATGGCTACCCTTCTGTAATGGTTTCCGACAATGCAAGTATCTTCAGGAGTGAAGAGTTCATAAATTACTGCAAAGGGCATGGGATGTTCCAAAATTTCAGCGCACCAAATCACCCAGCCAAAAGTGGACTTGTGGAACACAGCATCCAGATGCTGAAGAGGAGACTTGAGGCTGCTGCTGATGATCCCAATCCACTAAGTTATGGGACATTATGTTCCGCTATAGGGCAACACCTTAGGCCTCTGGTCAGTCTCCAGCAGAGCTTTACCTGAAGAGGAGGATTTGCACACGTCTCGACCCCCTCCTTCCCAATGGCAAAGCTCTTGTCCCAAAAAAGCCTACTCTTCCATGGCCTACTGACTCACAAATTCACACAGTCTCTAAATGGGTGAGAGAGTACATATGCAGGAAATCTTGAGTTGGCAGTTTGGTACCATCTTAAAGAGGCTTGGCAATTGCCATTACATCGTCGAGGTTGGATGCCAGTCATATCATCAAACGCCACATCAATCAGCTGATTGCCACCTTGAATCTGAAAAAACAAGTATCATTTGCTCCTTTGTTTCTACAGCACACATCGAGTGTGCCATGCTTGGCAGGAGCTGCAGGGGTGGCTCCTGATTGTCAAATGACGCCAACCCACTAATCGCTGCTGGCGCCATCTCTTCCGCAGGTGGTTTGACCAACCATGTTTCCTATGGCCAGTAACCTCCTCCCAAATCCTGCCAGGATCCAGCAGAAGCCGGCCTGTCTTTAGGACTATGTTATCTTAAAATAAGTGGGGGAGACTAATGTGATTATAAGATTACGCTACGGATGTTTACATTTTCTATATTTAAATGATGATAAGTATTGTTGTGTTGTCGATCTTCTTTAAGAAATTCAATAGCAATAAATAGTGATCGATGCAAGAGCTTCATCTTATTCCTTATACCTGCCATCAGTCACAACAGAAATCCATTGCTTTGGCTGTTTTATTTTGGTCTTGACAGTGGCAACAAGGAAGGTGAATTCAAAAAGAAAAATTTTCATAGAAAAGATTAAAGGTTTTCTTAAATGAGACTACAAAATAAATTTTAGACAGAACAATCATCATGGAGCAAAAAAGTGTAAGTAATTGAGAACTGGATTCACTAAAGAGTCTAGTTTAAAAGTTGCGTTGCTACCAGATCTGCTTCACGCAGATACGCAAAGTTGCAAAGAGTCGCTTTTACAGCAGTTATCCGATAATAAAGGATTGAAGATCGAGACAGAAGCATTCTAGTCTCAAAAATTTTTGTACTTACTATAAATGGGCGAATTAGGCTTAAAAATGTATGCATTACCTGAGGAAGTCCGATTAATGATTGAAGACTGCCTCATGAGGGCATGAAAAGGTGACCTCATCAGCTTTCACTAAATGGCATTAACGAATTTTTGGAATCTCACTCGGCGGACACGATATTTTAATGCTGCATTGGATAACGTTTTACGGTTATGAATGGGTACAAGTGTTTTATATGATTTCATTTTTTAGGTTTTACATGTTAATTTGAATTGGTGTACACACTTGTTTTACACGATTGTTGTATTTATATAAATCCTCATATTGCCTTGATCATTTTGCCTTTTGAACAGTGTAATATTGTACACTTAACGATATCCGTTCCACTTTATTGTAGGCTGAATGATTAATAAATATTATTATCTATGAGCGCCGCAGAATAGCAGGTAATTTTGGTTGGAATTTTAACCGAAGTGATAAAACTATGTGAGCTTAGCCCTGAGGAGAATTTCTTCTGATTGGGACCACTTACATAAAGATCAACCAGATCAACATTGAAGTCACCCGCCATAGCAACAATATTTCTAGCATAAAATAGTTGTACAACTCAGATTCCTCTAAGTTGAAATATATGACAGTAAAATTGCATACCTTCACTTTAATCTGCAATCGTTAACGGGGACCAATCTCAAAACCAGAAAAAAAGGTTTTGACATTCACATTACTAACTCCTGCTGACGAATCCAAATTTTGCGCTATGACCGGTTTTCAACTGTCACTGTGCACTCGATGCTGTTCTGCTTGTACATCCGGGTGGTTTGCGCCGAACAGCTGCGCAATAACCTGATTTCATCAACCATAAATTTCCTAATAGAGATTCTGCTAGAAAGTGTAACGTAAGTAAACATTGTTAAGATTTTTTACGCTCTTATTGGATATATGTTAATCTTGAACTTGTATTTTAATGCCTACTTGCCGAATTCAGTGATTTAAGTGGAGGATTTCGTTGTGTTTTCACTTAATTGAGGTCTAGCTATCAAGCAAAAAATCCCTCTTTAGTTATTTAGCCTGAACGTCTTTAAGTTAAGGGTGTGAGTACTGGGTGATTTTTTCTAGCTTGTTAAATAATCATCTGTGCTGTTAGTTATTTCTTAAGCCTAAGCGAGAAATAATGGGCGGCGGCGCAAGACGGAAGTATTCGTTATGGATCTGATTAAAACTACCAACATGGCAGTTTGACAACCTGGCGAGAAACGTTCCAATTTAATTTCTAACGTTACTCTTACAATTTTAGCGCATAAGTTGTGGCTGAGTGGGTATAACTACTTATAAGCCGTCTTATCAAGTTTATTTTCGCTTTTAGAGTGAGAACAAGAGAGATGTGTCAGAAAGGGAAGCCTTTTACTTGGAAATAGGAGCATACCTCTGGGCTTGTTTTGCGTTCGTGTACGATGAAATAATTTATGTTTAATTTTGGTTTTTCGTAACAATTGCTACTTCGGAATTGCAATTTTTCATGTAAGGCATTGATGCGCAAATTTCCGAAAATTATCATAAGGTGTAGAATATATTTAAGTTTTTGACGTTTATCGCTGGAAAATGTCTGTTGTTTTGATTTTTGTTTTTAGTGCAGCCAAGGATATTAGACCTTGAATTCATGTCAGACGTTGTTATTTTGTTTTGTCTATGATTATTTATGGGGTTTTAATTAAATTTGACGATTTTATATTATTCAAGAGGTATTCGAAGATTCGTAATTGGTGTTATATTTTGTTTTTCTCGGAAAGTTTTTGACGGATTATTAATTTGGTGAAAGTCAGCATAAATGGGTTTAGGCAGTAGAGTAATGTTAAATTGTGGCCAGGTGTCTCAAAGAACAATGATTTACAGCATCGCCAGTTTAATTTCGCCAGTAAACAAACTTAGAAAATTTTAATTGGTTAAAGCACCCATATGTTTTCGTTTTTAAGACGGCGATCGAACTGGCCTTTTGCCTTATATATTCAGTATTTTGGATCAGTGTTAAAAATTTTCAATTCCGATGCTCGAGGTTAGGCAGCTTCGAAGTTGAACGGAAGTGAAATAATAATTCCGAGGCATTTATATTTTTAAATCACTACAAAATTCAAGTGAAAATGAATGCGTACACATTTTGTTTCCTTGAGTGTTATTTTGTTTGTTACGTGTCCTTGTCATTACAGCGAACTGTCACTTCCTGAGTAGCAAAAAATCATGTCAGTTCTCAACCAAAGTGGAGATGAACAAGTGGAATGTCCTCTGTGTATGGAGCCACTTGAGGTAGACGATCTCAACTTCTTCCCCTGCACATGCGGATATCAAGTAAGTAAAGATATTTTGAAAAGGTGGTCTACTTATTTAGATATAACTTAAGCATATTGACGTGTGGGTCAAAGGTTTCCTCTGTGTTGTCTTTTTGATTTTTCCTGAATTTTGGCTGTTTTTATCATTATATTTTCCTACAAATGCTGTTTTTGAGCATTTATTTGTATTTTATTGCTTGATTTAGAATCCTGTGTTAGTAATCGTTGTTAGTGTTGTCAATGTTTTATGTTACTCATGTTTCATTACACAGGGTTTTGCATGCTGCTGAATTGGGTCTTTAACCTTTAACCGTTAACTCACACCTTAGGGTGCTGGTGTGAACACAGGAGAAAAAGTTCCACACATTCACTAGCGTGTTCGTATGAGCACGCTTATTCTAAGGGTTAGCATTAAATCCGGCTGTGAAAGGCAGTCACTGTGAATTGAAATCTGGCGACTATATGTTAAGCCCAGAAGTGATGGCCTTTGCTTTGTGCAATTTATATTTCACTGAAAGGGCACAATTGCATAGTGCATCAACGCTTACCAGTACATGTGCAAATTCATGAATTCTCTGAAAAGAATGCACTGACTAACCACTCATCTTGTAAATATGTATGAACAGAAAATAGAACCTGTTCATGCATGTGTACATGTTCTGTTCCACCAATATCGTTCAGCATTCACGTGGTAACTTTAATGAATAGTGCAGCCAGTGTTTTAATTGTGGTGGACTAGGTGATTTCTTGATGAATGCGTAGCACTTCCACTGCCAATCATTTTGATGGAAGCTTTTTCCATGTGATGGAGCTGTTTGTTTGCTTTTGAAGCAGGGTGCACGGGTGTGTCCTTAGCATTGAAAATGTTAAAGCTGTCCATTAGTGTAATGTGATCATTTGCATTTTCATTCAATATATATGGGTAATGTGCTTGTAACTAATAGCATTGGTCTCCGTGCACAAATTTATTGTATTTTCAGCAGAAATGAGGCTATTTTAGGTTTGCTACTTCAGCATTTGCACAAGTGTCTAATGTGATTTTGAGTCATCTGTGGCTCGTAAGATAAGTAGTTAGTTTCCTGGGACCCATGTCTTTTGGTGGAAGCTCCTTTCTTGATGCAATTTTTCTCTTTTGATTCTCTTGTCCAAAGTCTGTAACCTGGAGGGCACAACTCCTTCATCCGAAGGGAATGGGCGAAAAGACAAAAGAATTCCTATGCTGTATAGTCTAGCATATAAGACAACTTTTTAAGGCAGGAAAATCTTCTCAAAAGTCAGGGGTTATCTTATATGCCGGGTCAGGTCTCACAGTGCCAGTTTTCAAACTTGAACCCTGCTCTTTGCAAATGGTGGAGGAAGCTCCAAAATCTCTGCAACTGGATCTCTGCTGTATGCAGTGACTGTATGAAAGCAGCAAGGACATCACTGTTCAAGTTATAATAATTTGAAAGCAATACAGTGAGCATAGCCCTTAAACCTAAATTACATCTGGAGGAATTGGGGGTCGTCTTGCACGTCAGAATGTATGGTATTTGGGAATGGAAAAATTCAGAAAACTGGGTTACTGAATTAGTGATGTTACTCTGAGATCCAGTAAGATAATGATGACAGAAAGATTAAAGTGAGGCATTTGTGAGAGGAATACTTATTGGAGGAAGTGCATTTGATGAAGTGATTTTTAATAAATACAGTGGTATCATAACTTTGCCTACTCAACATGATAAGTAAACTTCCAGCGTTCAGTCCATGGTGTATGGATGATTAATTTAACCGTGGCAGATAGGAGTATACTATAGTAATGGGCAATTTTTACTAATACCAGTATGACCAGATTGCGACACTAGATCAGTGCATGGGTTGGTTGTAACACTCTTTAGTATGCGCATAATGAAGCTTGACGATGTAAGTGAGACTTTCTTGAGACATGTAAACTGAAAACATACAATTTTCATCAATTTGCTTTTATGAAATCACTATTCATTTTGTGGTTAGCCTCAAAATAGTTCACATAACTTGCTCTGTAATTATGGAAAATAGGTGCAATTGAAGTAACTTTTGTGCTTATTTCTGGAAGTAGTTTAAAAGTAATTCTAGGCTAATTTTTAGATGTCTTACCGTATCAATAGATCATGAGGTAGAAAGTGTCATGGTCACAACCTAAACGTTTCTCTTGGTGAATTTTTGCATGCATGTCAATAGGTATCGGAAACTTTTAGTTCTGTGACGAAAATACTGAAGACCGTAAAAAAAGTTTTTGTGCCATCCCTTATTGTGTAGTTGAATGTGACTTCTTTATAGAAAATTCACTCTTTTTTTTAATAATTTGGTTAAGGTTGGGCCTTACTTGATACAATTCTTTGAGTATAATTTTACCATATGGAATTGCAATTTACAATCCTTCCATCCCTGATATTTTGCTCAGTTATACTTTTTTCTATTTTCTCATTATTTATCTAGATAAATTTTAAATCTGTTACCTTTTTTCTGTTTAATGTGTAACCTAAGCTGAACACTGTAATTATTGCAACCTCAGTATGACTTATGTTCATACATTATATTTGGTGTCACACTGCGGAAGATGAGCCAATTTTGTAATTTGGTTTTTACCCAATATCTTCCATAGACCTAACGTTTTCTCGTACCTTCCCAGATTTGTAGGTTTTGCTGGCATCGAATTCGTACGGATGAGAATGGTCTTTGTCCAGCTTGTCGGAAAGCATATCCAGAGGATCCAGCTGACTTTAAGCCATTAACGCAGGAGGAGGCAAGTGTTACTTTCGTTCTCTTTGTTTTACATTTTCAGGTGTTGGTTTTATCCTCTATTTGCCAGGGATGGATCTTTTCTTGATTTTGGAACCAAAACAGAAACAGATGTGAAAGATAGATAGAAAAATATTTATTGTTCAGGAAATATTCCGTAAGAACAAAAATAATATTAAATTACATTTTGATAGCATATTGCATTAAATACAATATAAATGATTACAATGATATTCCATTCGTGACATAACTGATCATAGCAAATGCATGAAATATAGTAAAAAACGGCAAATTGAGCTATTTTCCAAGCCGGATTTTATACAAACACAAACAAAAAGTCACATGTTCTTAACTAAACAAAGAAAAAAAAACAAACAACGCTACTGCAAAAAAAAATGAACTGTAATAACCAGCATACAAATTTGATAAAATAAGAGCAAGATATGCTTATATCAAGATAGTAAATAATCATAAAATTATAGTTTAAAGGATTTGACAGATATACAATTTTTTATATCAGCTGAGCCATGGAGAATTGAGCTATGTAAATGAAATACATAGTAGAGAATGGGGACCAAGAATCAGGAATGGGCACCAATGCCAGCAGTTCAATTACCTATGTAAATGTTAAATGTCAGTCTATTTCTGTAACTTTGTGGAAGTCAAATAAATAGGAAGTTGACCATTGGAATAATATCACCCTCTGTTAATGATTGATGCTTATGATACCTATGACATTTATGTAATTGGCCTACAGAAAGTGAACAGAGATCAGAATGGATAAAAAAGTGGATGCAACCCATCCTTACTGAACACTGTTGTTGCATTGCTCATTTTGCATCCATTTCTCTTGTTAATCTTTATTTGCAATATCTTTCCTAACAGATAGCGAAATTGAAGGCTGAGAAACGGCAGAGAGATTCTCGGAGGAAGAATAAACTGTCTGAAGGGCGGCGACATTTAGCGAATGTTCGTGTGGTGCAGAGTAACTTAGTATTTGTTGTTGGTCTACCTCTTCGACTGGCAGATCCTGAGGTGGGTTCATGGAATATCTTAAAAGAAGCCAGAGCTTTGAACCTTTGATTTGCATTATATTGATTATTATAATTAATAATATTTTTTTGCTTTCGAGGGTCATGGTTTGTTTGGTGATCATATTTTATTGCGGATCATTAAGTCATTCCATGCTGAAATGTAGAAATAAGTGTATTTCATGTTTAATTTAATTTTTTAAATGTATACATGTGCAATTATTCAAATTTGTTCATTTCAACACAAAGTCATACTTTCAAGTGTGGAAGTGGTGCATGTAATTTCTTGGAAGTAGTAGTATCCTAGATTTATTTTTGTATTATCACACTCATTTTATCTGATAACCAAATTTTATCATGTTGATGTTTTACATTTCAGGTTTTGAAAAAGTATGACTATTTTGGAAAGTATGGGAAAATCCACAAAGTTGTGATAAATCAAAGCACTTCATATGCTGGTTCTCAGGTAATGTTGCCAGATAAAATTATTATCACTTGAAAATATCCTGGGTTTTGGAATATTAGTGTTGATCTGATTTGTAACCCAAGAAATTATAATGAAAATAAATAATGTATAGTGTGTCTTTCCCTGCATCGTCATTGGCATTTCTACTTGTTTCCCTACAGGGCCCGAGTGCTAGTGCGTATGTGACGTATTCTCGAGCAGAGGAAGCCCTTAGGGCGATTCAGGCCGTCTCATCTGTTATGATGGATGGACGCCCTTTGAAGGCTTCCTTGGGTACAACCAAGTATTGTGCCCACTTTATGAAAGGGTTGTCGTGTCCCAAACCTGACTGCATGTATCTCCATGAATTGGGTGAGTGAATTCGATCTTATTGTACCAAATCACCTCCTGGAGAATGTCTTTTTTCTTTAGTCTTTTAAATATGTGGATTGAAAAACTAGCATTTGGATTTTAGGAAGAAATGGAATATGAGTTGATAACTATGTCGTTACTTTACCAGGTGATCGAGAAGCCAGTTTCACGAAGGAAGAGATGCAGCAGGGAAAACATACCGAGTATGAGCGTAAACTGCACGAGCAGTTAAATGTGTCTTCGGCGCCGACAGCTAATGCTCCCCTTTCCAATCACCTCACTTCTTCACCTTCACCTTCCTCTGCATCCCCTTCGTCTTCATCTTCTTCGTCGTCTTCTTCAATCTCACTGTCTTCTGGCTCCTCAACTGCCTCAGTCCCTCCGGCCTCCCTGACAAACAATCACATCAACTGCAAGGAAGGAAAGTAAGTACCATTGAGGGATGTTTTTGTGTCATTATTGTACTATCTTGCTCAATCAGGATATGCCCAATCCCTCATTACCACTCCTGATTCGTTCCATCGGAAGCGAGCTTGCACCGAAACAGTGCTATTCAAGTAGTCAAGTTCTATTAAGTCTGTATTATGGAGCTTAATTTTTCCCTGAGACATCACTTTGACGAGTTTCACACTATACATGTCATGAATTCTCTTTTGAATATAATGTAATGCTGTTATAATTGCTTCACTAATGATTGAACATCGCTTATACATTGTTCACGAGCCACAGGTTGATACTCATCATGCATGTAATTGGTTTGCAATAAACATGAACTTCAAGCATTTATAATCCTAAAGTATATTTAAATGAGTTGAAAAATGTTATAATGAAGATAAGAAAACCTTAAACCGTTAATGAAAAAACAAATCACTCCGTTCACTTATCAATAGTCTCTTTGTATTTTCTATAATTTGGTAGCATTTTCTCCTGACATTTTGGAGAGCATTTGAAACACTGTTTTTCACCAAAGTTGAATGTTCCTACAAATTGATAGAAAAAAAACTTATGATTTGAATAACAGGCTGAAGTATTTGTTTTGGTATATTTATGCTTCCATTTAGAAAAACCACACTTCTGAAAAGAAACCAAAAGCTATTTAATTAATGTAGTGGTATGAAGCAGAGATGAATCTAATTCATTGATATGAATGGTGCTGTTTTCTCCGACATGAAATAGCATTTCATTGATAGATTTTGGTGGTTGTTAGGTAAAGATGGAAAGATGAGGGAAGAAAAAAATCTTTCTCACTAAGCCATAATTTGAAAAAAAACTTGACGGTTGCCACCCAGTTTACATGAGTTTATAATATCATTAGAGATCGTCTCATTAACTTATCCAGAGGGAACTCCTAATTGACGGTAGGAATCATGCTCAAGAGAGTGAACAACAATGTAAATTTATTTGTTCCAGAGACATTACAAGGAATGTATAAAACGTGTCATATTTCAAAAGATATAATGAGAGAAATGAAAAGCATTTACTTAGAATAATTCACATAAGTAAATCTCAACTTTATAGCGATATTTCTGTAGTAGAAAGTTATATCATAGTCTTTTGAAGACATTCAAAGTTGTCTTTTTTAAATTATACGCACCAGGCTGATGCTCAAGGTCGCTGAGGCCTGGTGATCAATATGGTATTAGTTGACGACATCAGCAGTTTATTTTTACTAAAGAGTCAAGGCTGCGTAGATTTGCTGCGAATAATTTTAGAAGTAGACCATGCATTGAAAAATGGGGGCTCTCCATTTTTCAAACACTATTGCAAATAGCAGTTAAAAAAAAATTGTGAACATGCCCATTTAATGATGGAAGCATTTTCTTTCATCCATTCTTATTAATGCTTACGTATATTTGCTTATTTTAGGAAACTTGGTGGGTCATCGTGCTCACCTCCATCGCAAGCCCTGCAACAGCAGAGTATGCAATGCCTCGGAGCTGCCCCGAATATCCTTAACCAACATCATCCACCACACCAAAACCTTTCCCAACAGCAATCCACAGCGTGGTCCTCAAATGGGAACAGTAAGTGTAACTACTCAATTGATTTCCATTCCATATCAAATACTCTAGACTCTCGTTATTACGAAGTTCACGGGACCGAATAACCGGAGGTTCGTAATAACGAAGTTCATATGAACGTTTTTTTTTTTTTTTTTGGAATAGTCGGAAAAAACAGTATTTAACAAAGTGATTAAATTACGTGGAAATACAGTGGAAATTGGTTATTATGTCATGAAAGGGACCAGAAGATTTTTAACGTTATATCCGAGTGACGTTATAAAAAAAGCAGCCTTAAATCTGAGTGAAAGAACAAAGTAAAAACGCAAATGTTCTGCTATATACAACACTGTTTACTGTGATGTGACTGATGATCTACCGTAACTAACGAAACAAACAATACAATACAGTGTGCCTGTGTCAGTGACCTTGTAGAATGTAGGGGTGGGAAAGGATAAGACCCAGGTATGCGGGACAGCCCCCGCTCCCTCCAGACACCAATTAAACAAAAGAGTTGCATCCCGTCACCAGCTCAGCGTCCAGCTTGTGACCTGTTTTTGCTTTTGATGTTTCTACACATGTTTTCTATGAACTTTGGGACATAATACAATCACACTACCACTTTTGCAACCTAAGAATCGCAAAATTTTTGACGCTATACCCGAGCGTCGCAATATTTGTTGACGATATGAACGGGTTTTCGGAACTTTGGGACATAATACAATCACACTACCACTTTTGCAACCTAAGAATCGCAAAATTTTTGACGCTATACCCGAGCGTCGCAATATTTGTTGACGATATGAACGGGTTTTCGTACAACATATAATGTTCAATTTTGGCTGGTCTGTATAAAATGTGACGTTAAACCCGAGTTGACGTTACGGCCGATGCCGTTGTAACCAAGCTCCACTGTATATATAAACAGGAAATTCGTTTCAGTTTCTCAATAGAAGAATGCGGCATGACGCAATCGAGTGTTGATATCTTCCCGAATACATTAAGTCCCATGTACGAACTAGATGCATTCCAAGACCTTGTTCCTAAGTTAATAAACCCACAGTCCGGCCACCGAGTGTTGTCCGATGACAGGCAGAATGGTCTAGGTCAGGGTAGGGGGCTAGGTTGCCAGGTAAGATAGGGTAACGTCCACAAAGGGTTCCGTGAAGAAAAGAGCCGGAAGGGACGACGAGCGTGAAGGACCACGAAGAAGAATCACTTATATGGTGATTCGAAGAAAGAACTTGTTTTGATGGATCAGGCTTATTTCGGTGCTCCATATACAGTAACAACGTTGCGTGACTAGTTGAGGGTGTGAGGTGCGTTTGGGGGACAGTGATTGGCTGTAAACCGTGTTGGCACAGGGTTATCCGCGCCTCACATTGTGCCGTCATCGGGCAACTCTCGCTGGTCTTCTCGTCGGGACCAACGATTTTCTTCGTTATAACGAAAACTTCATAATAACGTTGTTCGTATAAACGAGAGTCTACTGTAATACCATGCGTCTTGTCAGGTGAAAATCAAATGCCTAGAAACCTACACTCATCAGAATTTTATGGCATTTGATATGGTTACTGTGGACTTCAGTGTTACTCCACCTCATTGTGAAGCTCATATTAATGAACATGGACTAAATTAATTTTCTTCTGAAGGCTAGAGAATAACCTTGTGTTTATTTTTTAATACTTGTTTAAATTATTCCCTGCCATGTGCCACCATATAGTGTCTCACATGACTCCAAATGCTATTTAGGAGGACACTGTATTGGCATCTTATTACACTGCTGGATAAATGGCTAGACGAATATTCTATGAGGGTTGGCTGGGAATGTGTTATATAAATGTTTTTATATTATGATTGAATATGTAGAATATTTTAAGGTGTAGAAATGATATTAGTAATGAAATAACATAACGGTGGCTAAGTTCTAATAACACGTGTATCAAAAATAGCAACTTTTCAGGATAGAAAAAGAAATGATTTATATTTTTAATTGTACACTGAAATTTTAAACCAAAAATTCATAAAACTGAAGAAGCAGCATTCATTGGCACACAGGTAGTTTGTTTTTTGCTTGCTTTTTATTTTTTTAATGTTATCACACTCATTTTAAGGTACCTGTTTCAAACTGGCCGAATTTGAGATATGTGTTGTTATAACTTAGCCATCGATATGCAACACCAAACTTATTGTCATGTCAAATGAGAAAATCTTTGTGTTCACTGTGTTAATTCGGTTTGTTCAAAGTGTATAGGAAAGAAACTAGAATAAGGAAAACTTACATTGTCTTCAAATTTTTCTTGGCACGAGTTAGGACCTTTAAAAATTCTAATAAACTACGTATACTTATACTTAATAGTCTGATCTGGGGGAAAAGTTGCGGTGCACAATACCAGGATCATTAAAAAAAATATTTATAATTTTCTTCACACTTGACCTCACTTCCCATACTTATTGTTCATCAAATCTACTGTAATGACTTCACAGGCATAACACAACTTGGAGAATGCAACAATACAATATGAGATTGATAAAGAAAGGTGCATAGTTAGGGGAGCTATTCCAGAGATATTCCATTCCACTTTTACCATGGAGGGAGAGAATTCTTGTCCATGCAGCACGTTCCTAGTCCGGTTTTTTCTGGGTCCCCCTAGTATGATTGAGCAATGAAAGTAGATATCTTTAGGAGAGACACGAAGAACATCTAATTAGAGCCCCACAATATTTCCAGGTCTGACAGAAGCGGTAAGTTAAGAGAAATAATTTGCTGAACAGATAGATGTGGGAATTCGTTTTTCTCTCGAATCATAAAGGACTTTAATAAATGCTTGTTGCAATTTTTATTTTAGCATTTGCTTTATATCTGTAAATGACTGGTGTCCTGACATCCCCTCCCACATGCCTTTACTGTATTTTTACTATAGTAATAAGGTTTTCGTAACATTTAATTTTCGGGAGGTTTATTGTATGTAGATTTTACTGTAGTTTTTATTTTATTTATTGCCGCACCACTGAAAACAACACTAATTGACCTTTTACATTAAGGTTTTCTTAACAAATAACAATTTAATGCATGCGAACACCCATGCACTCGATAAGGGCAACCTACCCAGGCAGTACGCGAACCAGTGACCTTTGGTTAGGCAGGTGAGGACTTTACCCCACCGCCACCGAGGCAAATTATCTTACATCTTCATATTATACCACAAGCTGACTAAGAAGGCGTTGGCAGGGGGTGTTAGGACACCAATTTATTTGATAAAGACTAAATTTTAAGTTGGAAACTATTATTTTTATTATTTCAGACGGTACAAATGTGATTATGAGCGGTGGAGGAGGAGAAAGAGGATCTGGGGGTAGCAACCGAAGAGGAGGCAAAGGAGGAGGAAACAATAGTAATAGCAGTAGCAACAACAACAATGTCAATAGCCAGCGAAGAAGGCACACATCAGGAGATGACATTCCGAAGGGGTGAGTGAACCATGATTCATTATTTTGCATGATATTTCTATTCTATACGGGAAAATTGATAGAAGTCACTTATTGTTACATTGGTTTAAATATATTTGTTCATTGTGCATGGTCTTTTGTGGAAAGAGTTTTACCTTTTCAAGTTCTGTGTTTATCTTTCAAAGAATACAAATGGTAGGTGGCCTAGGGATACTTCTTAATACTGTAGAGATTGTTGGATAATCATTGCCCAATTTTATTTTATTCATTATGGCATACTGATGTATGTATCGCAGATTTTTGTTACGATGGCAAGAGTGACATTATTAACTGCATCGATCATTGGGTATGTATATTCTGCTATTTAGTGTTCATAGACAATGATAATCTAGGATTCTGCATCTGAATTTCCATCTCCATTAATGTTCTTTCTCAAGATGAAAAGGATGACTGTGGTTGAATATGAAAACTTAGCAGGAATACCTTACCTGTTTCAGAGCGTGTCAACAATGAAACATTTAAACTCTGGGGGACAGTCCAATTTTCCCAACAACTTGCGATTTGTTGAAGAAAAATTTTTTCTCCCTGTAGAGGTTAGCTTGTACTGCGTATTACGAGTATGTATTACTAGTTGACGAGGAGACTGTTGTATATTTATTCAAATTTAAAGTTTTTTTTTCCGACAATTGATACCTTGAAGCTTGTAAAATAAGTAAATATAGGACAATGGTCTTACATTGAAGGCATGAAATCATTTAATTCTGATCGAGTTATTAATTACCATTTGATGGATCATCTGCAGGATAATCTGTTGACTGGTATGGCCACCATGTGTTCCTAGAAGTTAGCAAAATTTATAGCAAAAAATATATTTAGCCATCCCTGCAACAAACACTGCATCCCTGAGGTAGTTCATTCTCAATCAAACTTAGTTATTCGCCGATCTAATCGCTGATGGTGGCAGTATCATCATCAGAGGAGAGGACCTTGGGCGCAGATGACCTTCTGTTTTATGTGTTACAGTTGTTCTTTTTTTATTCATCCAGCTGTGGCCTCTTTAATATAGGGCTTTGAACTTATAAAATACATCGACGTTGGCCAGCTACTTTTAACTTGAGGCACGGAATTGTTTGATTCTGATCAAGTAATTGATTACAGGCAATATAAGTGATAGCTTGTCTGCAGAGTATCTCTTGAGTGGTAATATGTGTTCCAAACGGATAAATTCATTTGAATGAGTTGTATTCAAAACCATCCTTGAAGGGGGATGGGGTATGTGTGGATGGCACTCCAAATGCTGGTTGCTATTTTAGTGATAGGATTTTGAGTGTAGTTCTCTCAGTGTTTATGCTAAGAGAAGGTTAATGATGATTCTAGGATCATCTCCAACTTTTCTTCCCTACCCTTCAGTCACCACTCCATTTGACTCCAGCTGCTGGTGTCATTTTTCCAACACTGGTACTATCAAGATGACTTATGTACCGTATAAGCGCATGTAAGAGCCGCACACGTGTAAGAGATGCACCCCTATTTTGAGCATCGAAGCGAAAGAAAAAGAATTTTGCTGCATTTAAAAAAATCCTATTGTGTGGTGTTGCAGACTTATGCCTGGACTTTCGACAGTTATCAAAATTTCCTCTTTCTATACTAAAAATTTACCCAGAATTTTTCAGCTAAATTTACACGATATGTGTGGTGCTTGGAGATATGTAGGTATTCACTTGTAGTCTTAACCTTACAATGCTTACTAGGGATGGTCGGATCGAATACCTTGGATTGGATCCAAATATCCACAGGTAATGCCCTTCACCTTATACTCCAGATCCAAATTAGTCGAAGAAATTGAATCTGAATCCAAAATTTTCAATCAATGCTTTTGTGAATGCAACGTCCCATAAGAGGGAGTAGAAAGAGTTCTGATCCTCTCTTCGCATACGCCGTTGCTCTACGATGCTTGTCCTACTCATGAACAATTTTCTTTAAAAGCTCTCGTAGGAGTATTGCAATAGAATTGCAGCCGTGGAAAACTTTAAGGCAAAACACGACAGGCACATAGCATGAACCTTCCCAAGAGATTGAACAACAATCGAGGGAATCTCATCGCCGTAGGGTAATAAACCTTTCTTAGATTTCACAGAACCACACTCCGCCCTCCATTAGCCAACGCCTCTGTCATTTTTTTTCCTTTCGGAGACCCCACAGATCATAAATCACTTGCCTCAAAGGAAAATATCAAGTTACGCAGGAACAATGGAAACTTGTTTCATCCCTACCCCATCTCACCAACTGACCTTTTTTGGTCTACCAGGTTCAATTCTCCCAGTTTCTGGAGGCCAAATGCTAGGTGAGTCACCTACTGAGCTCGAAGATATCTCGATAGCTTTCAGACTGTATAAACTTTCAGGTTGTATGACACACACAAGGTTCAAAAAAGAATGAGACCTAATGCCACGCATATCTGACAACATTTAAGTTTTTTAAGATCTAATTTATTGACCCAAAGATTTTTAGTCACAACAAGGCTATTAATATTCAACGTAGTCCAAACAGGACCGTTTCGGAAGAAACAAGCGTAGCATGAGCGCATTCAAAAAAGACTAGACTGACGGGAAACTTCAGGCAACGCAAACTGCGTATATCACATGGCTGTGCATTCGCTTTGCTTTGAAGGCAACAACGTCACATGCTAGATCGGACGTGTTCTTCCCTTGCTCCTTTGCTCGTAATCTCGTTGCTTGAAAGACAGAGGGAGCGGGCTCTTTCCCCTCGACCTCTCTTTCAGCGCTCTTCACTTATAAGCATTTCCAATTTCTTCTATCCACCATTTAGTCCAACTATGTATACACTCGTTCGAATTTTTTAAACGGCAGGTTTTGACACGAATATAATTTTCAGTTGCAATAATCCTTATAATAGCGTCGGAAGATGATTTTTGAAAAATCAGGTCCTTAGCATAATGGAAATTAATTGGCAAGACAGTTGTTGACTATTAACCAAGTAATGTCCTTCAAAACTACGCGTTTTTCTATGTTTGATATGCAATTACTACTTGGCATTAAGTTTAGCGCGTTTTAGCTCCGGACCTGAATTTTGCTAACGATAGGTGACGTAATGAGAGAGAGCTCTTTCATTGCTGCGTTTGCATTCACGGCGTCTGT
The DNA here is from genome assembly GCF_921293095.1 of Ischnura elegans. Taxonomy (NCBI): domain Eukaryota; kingdom Metazoa; phylum Arthropoda; class Insecta; order Odonata; family Coenagrionidae; genus Ischnura; species Ischnura elegans. Next base: position 97,370,905 of record NC_060255.1, on the reverse strand, counting down.
CGCGTTTGTTTAATTTTTAGTTAACGCACTGCCGGTGGTTGTTACGTCATCAATATTTTTGCCTAAAATGGCTTATCAACAGACCATGAATTTGACGACACTTAGACCGTGAAAACCTGGAAAAAACCGTGAATTTTATTATTTACTTAGGGTGAGAACCCTATTATTATTAAATTGAATGATTGAGCCTCGGAAATACACAAAATGAAACGACTGTAACGATAACTGTACTGAAAATCTTGTCTATTTTTTAAGCATCAGGAGGGCATTGCCCCCCGTTACCCGCCTAAATCCACCTATATTCTAGGGTACATTAACAGGCTCTCTCTCTCCCATAAAAAATCTACTTATCCATTTTTCTCTTAGTTAAAATTTCATTCATTGAATTCTTGCCCTTTTATTTTTATATCTCATTAACTGCTATTATTGCTGTGGGCGATTATTTGCTTGTAAATGTAACACTCAGCAATTTTAGAAGTTCGAACTCTTTTTGTGATGTGCTATTTACTTTTTTATGCTTTTGTTCCTATGTTCATTGCTCTTTCCATGAATTTTGATATGATACCTTAAATTCTGTTGCCTATAATTTCATCAGTGCAAAATTTAATGATTTTCTTTCTGCTGTGTAAAATTTTTATTACAGAATATTACAATTTATAGATCTTGTAGTTTTTTGATTAGTTCTAATAATATTTTTTCAAAAATGTTTTTCCCTGTCAATCAGAGCCAAGAAAGAACAAATGATTATTTAACTTTGAATCGCCAGAAAATGAGGAGCTGCTGAATTTTACTCCCCAATTGTTGCTTAGAGTATATTCGAAATGAAAATATCTTGTGTGACGTTGGATCAAGACCATTTTCATCGTTAGTGCCTTATGGATGTGCTATTGGAACAACTAAAATTGTTGTGAAATTATTATGAAAAGAACCCCTAAGGAAAATTGGGACTGCATACTAGGAAGTCATCCATTACTTGGAAAATTTAGTTGTAATTTTATTTACATAAGTTATATGATTATCATTTTCCATAATGTTTATTTGTGAAAAAGTGTTCATTTATTTTGTTCTAGTCTTTCGTAAATGATGAGGTCATCATTTCAAATATCCTCCTGTGATGAGTCAATTTTATTTTGACAGTTATGCATTTATTAGTTTATTTTGTTGCCAATTGTATTATTGTCTACAATAATAAAAATCTTTAGACTAAATTATTCAGTGAGGCTCTTTTAATTTGTAATTTTTATTAGGGAAATCATTTGAGTTTATCTGATTGATTGCTTAATTTTTAATTCTGTCAACTTTTTTCATTGCATTTTAAGTGGATTTTTCTACTCTGAAAGAATATAGAAATGGGTTTTAATCTGAGGTTAGCTTATTATTGTTAGCAATTTATGCAGCATTGTAGAGCAAAACTTCGTAATCAAGTGTAGACGTTGATATGGTTACACAGTTGAGGACCTCTAAGACAGAAACCCGGAAGACCAGAAATCAGAAACGTTTGAAAATTCGTCTAAGTAGTGTATCAACTTGCCACCTCGTGTGAGGATTGTTCTGGGACGAGTAGGAAGTTAGCAAATGCTATAAGCATATGCTAACAGCCTAGGCAGAGACTCGTAGGGATCTCAAATATCAAGCACAAGACCCTGAACGCATTTATAAATAAATTAATAACAAAATATAGAAGCATTTGCAAAGATTTACTGTCCGACTAAGGAAGGTATTGATAGGTATTGCAATGTCTCCTAGTGAATGCTATCAATGAAAGCTAATGAGCAAGAAGAAAAAGGTATATTTTATTGCTCGTTTTTATCCAGTATTAAGCAAGTATAGTTCATGCTCAGGAAGCTATGGTCGTGATTTGATGACTTATTCCGCTAGACTTATATATTAAATTGAAATACTGCTAGAAGGCTTATGATAATTAATGTTAAAATCCCTTTCATGTGTAACTTCTGAGTTACGGTTTTATTGCATTAAAATTCTCAATAAAAAGTGTGCCACTTTTTCCGTGCGCTGAAGACCAGAAATCCAGAAACCCTTTGGTCCCAAGCTTTCCGTATTAGAGGTCATCAACTGTATATCTGCTTTAGGCAGAAGCAGAAAGAAGTATAAAGTAAACGTGGCAGGAACAAGAGTCTGTGAATGATTGTATGGTTATAGAAGTCTCTAAAAGGCCTCCATAATTATCCCACCCCTTTCGAACACCTGAAGTGCAATATCTGTTATATGAACATTGTCTTAGGTTTATCGGATATTTAGATTATCATATGACTGTTAAGTATCAACACTAGGACAAGTGAAATTCCTCTCCCTCTTCAATGGTAAAGGGAATTATATTGATCCCCTCAGAAATATATACAAATAGAGTTGGGTAGGTAATGAAATTATAACATAAGCGTTGGTATTTTTGCTGGCCTAATACCTATTTTAATGTACCGTATAAGCGTGTGTAAGAGGCGCACCCCTATTTTGAGCATCGGAGCTATGAGGAAAAAAATTTTGCGGCATTTTTTTTTATATATTGCGCGGTGTTGCAGACGTACACCTGGAATTTCGACAGTTATCGAACTTTCCTCTTTCAATATTAATTGAAAGAGGAAATTTTGATAACTGCGGCGGTAATAGCGGCATAAGAGGGAGTAGAAAGAGTTCCGATCCTCTCTTTGCATACGCCGTTGCTCTACGATGCTTGTCCTATTCACGAAGAATTTTGTTTAAATGCTCTCGCAGGAGTGTTGCAATAAAATTGCAGCCGTGGAAAATTGTAAGGCAAAACACGACAGGCGCATAGCATGAACCTTCCCAAGAGCTTGGACAACAATCGGGGCAATCTCAGCGCTGTAGGATAATAACCACGTCGTAGATTTAACGGAACCACACCCAGCCCTCCATCAGCCAATGCCTCTGCTGTTTTTTTTCCTTTCCGAGACCCCACAGGATAATAGGAAAACATCAAGTTACAGGGGAACAATGGAAACGTGTTTCATCCCTACCCCGTCTCACCAACTGACCTTGATCGATCTCCCAGTTTATGGAGGCCAAATGCTAGGTGAGTCATCTACTGAGCCCGAAGATATCTCGATAGCTTTCAATAATTGTATGACATGCACGAGGTTCAAAAAAAGAAAGAGATCTAACGTGCATATCTGACAGAATTTAAGTTTTTTAAGCTCTAATTGTTTGACACAAAGATTTATAGTTACAACAAGGCTACTAATATTCAAAATAGTCCAAACAGGACAATTTCGGAAGAAACAAGCGTAGCATAAGCGCATTCAAACAAGACGAGACGGACTGGAAACTTTAGGCAACACAAACTGCGTATATGACATTGCTGCGCCTTCGCCCCTTCGCTTTCAAGGCAACGACGTCACATGCAAGATCGGACGTGTTCTTCCCGTGCTCCTTCGCTCATAGCCTCGTAGCTTGAAATACAGAGGGGAGGGAGCGCGCTCCTTCTTTTTTTCGTTGCTTGCTTCAAAGACGGAGGGATCGCGCTCCTTTCCCTGGACCTCTCCTTCGGCGCTCTTCACTTAAAAGCATTTCTGATTTCTTCCATCCACAATTTAGTCCAACAATGAACACACTCGTTCGAATTTTTTAAAGTGCAAGTTTTAGCACCAATATAATTTTCAGTTGCAATAATCCTCATATTAGCGTCTGAAGATGATTTTCGAAAAATCAGGTCCTCAGCGTAATGGAAATTACTCAGCAAGGCAGATATTGACTATTAACCAGGTATGTCCTTCAAAACTACGCGTTTCTCTACGTTTGATAAGCGATTACTATATGCAGTATAAATGCCGCGGGATGCCTACGTGTGGCAGTAAATTTAGCGCGCCCTCCAGAGCGAAAAACCCCCGTGCGATCTTTTCCATGTTCACCTCTAGGGTACAGACGTGACGGCGCGATGCTTACAAGAAAAGCAAACAGGAGCATTTTAAAAATACGTCACTAAGGGAGAATCTCCCCTGCCTGCCGCTTGTTTTTGACCTAGGATTACAGATGACTGACTCACACTGAAAACCAAGGCCACTCAGTTCCCCTTCGACTTGCGACCGGTGAAGGGGAGGGGTGAAGATAAGAAGTTTGTGTAAGAGGCGCACCCTCATTTTCGGCTGCAATTTCTGGGAAAAAAGGTGCGCCTCTTACACACGCTTATACGGTACTTTTGCGAAGTCAATCACTCATAAGATAGGATGAAAAAAACAAGACAAAGCTGCTGGTACCCTTAGCGAAAAAACTGTTGAAAAACTGTTGAAAATTTAAACAGTTAATTGGGACAACTGTTGAATCCAACAGTAGCTGTTAAAATCCAACAGTAACTGTTAAAATCCATCAGAAACTGTTAAAATCCAGCAATAACCGTAGAAAATCCAACAGTAACTGTAGAAAATCCAACAGTAACTGTAGAAAATCCAACAGTAACCGTTAAAATCCAACAGTTTTTTCGCTTAGGGTAGTCTTGCCAAAAACTCTATGCTCATGTGGGAATCTCTCATTGCGCCATAGTTCAGGTGCCTGTCATCAGAATATGTATTTAAAGTGTGCCGCCATTGTATTATGAATAAAGGATGCAAATGCTTGAATTATAGTTAATGAGGAAGAATTATGGAAGTATTGATGACCATTATTATTTTAAATATTAGCCAAAATCCTTCCATAGACTTTGAGCTCTTACTTTTCTCCCCGTATCCACTAGACTCAATCACGGCCTACCCAATTGTCATCATCTTCTGAATAATATAACGAGGATTCACCACAACTTGAATCGCTATAGTCAATTGTTGTTAATACTATAATGATTTCTTGAAGACCAAAACTTTGTTCCATTTTAGAGCCTCAATAAAATCGACAGGCTGGTAATGGATGAAAGGAAATGGGCTAACATACACGAAAAGGCCATGCAAATGATTGAAGGATGTTAATTACAAAGTTATTGCCATCATTGAAATTCTTTTAAGTTCACCTCCCTATGTAATTCAGTGTTCCCCAAGGACGTTTAAAGCAAAAGTGAAAATTTCTCTCAAAGTAGCAAAGTCTTATGGTTCTGTTTATCAGCAGTAGTTCATAACATGCTAGAAAGTCACAAAAGAAAACTGTGCTATCAGTACCTGTATTGCTATTGCAAATTGAAAAATGACTTAATTCTGGTGTTAATGAATGTTTTACATCCTTTTTTCCCTTCCAAAATTGAAGCAATGTTAATAATGAGCAACCATCTCTTGCATACGAACTACATGCCCTCGCAATGGTCTTACTATAGATCTCTGAAAGTGATTTTATTATTTGTAAAATTTTATTTAAAAAATACATGACGATGTTGCACTGGAAAATTTGGCACTGATTCAGTAAATTTGGCGGGGTTGTTGATAATTAGGTAGTGTTATTATAATTAGAAATTTTTGGCACACTATTAGGTCATTTGAAAATATGTTTTCTTTCCGTCAAAGTTCTTAAAGCGATATGCTTGTATTCTTATTTGCATAAAATTTAGAAAAATACATATATCAAACAATAATTCTGGAAAAAATTAAAATGCATTAGCAAAGCAAGAACATGTATTTAATGAGCACCTTACTTTGATACTTGCACTTGCAGTTAGAAGTCACACAGCAAGTAAAGCGTTCATTGTATTGATAAACATTTCATAAAAGCTGATCTGATAAACAGGAAAAGGAAGTTAGTTATACTAATGTGGTGTTGATGCTACTGCTTGGTGTTGTGCCTGGTTGTTTTCACATGTCCAGTGCATTAGTACAGGGTGGGGCAGAATGGACTCCCTGATTTGACGGGTGAATTGTGAAAAAACTAACAAAGATAGTTTTAAAATGTTTATATTTCCCAAAACTACATTCAATGCTATTTTATTTTTATTTGAATTTGAAAATTTGTTCATCCAGGTGACGACCTTGGCGAGCTTGCACATATTGAGTCGTTCAAAAAAGTTTTCAAAAACTCTTCTCAGCATATCTTCTGATATTCCAACGATGACATCTGTTATTGGCTCCTTAAGAGCTTCCAAGGTCCTTGGTCGAACTTTGTAAACCTCAGCTTTGAGATATCCCCAAAGAAAAAAATCGCATGGACTCAAATCCGGGGAGCGAGGAGGCCACGGAACCTCGCCTCGTAATGAGATCAGGCGGCCGGGAAACTATCTTTGCAGGACTTGGCGTGAACGAAGGGCAGTATGAGCCGTGGCACTGTCCTGTTGAAACCAAAAGGCTTATGTGTCATATTGCTGACCATACTCTTCCATTTTAGGTTGAAAAAAGTTCTCCAGCATTTCACAATAACGCTCAGAGATAACAGTAACAGTTAAACCTCGAGATTCAAAAAAGTGAGGCCCAATAATGCCTATGGAGGACACGGTGCACCAAACCGTCACTTCGGGGCTATGAAGAGGTCTTTGGTGAAGTTCATGAGGATTTTCAGTCGCCCAGTACCGAAAATTTTGCTTATTAACTGTGCCGTAGAGGTGAAAATGTGCTTCATCGCTGGACCACAGAATAGCGTCGGGTTGCACAGAGGTTAAAATTGCATTGCAAGCATCCGTACGTTTCAGTCGTGTAGACTCAATTCTTGAACGACCATCATCTTGTAGGGGTGTAAGGTAAGGTCAGTGTGTTAAATTCGCCTCACTGATCTGGACGATATTCCAAGGGCAGCAGCATGTTTCCGCGCAGAGCGCGATAGGGACTGCTCAATGGACGCTCTCACTGCCACGATGTTTTCAGGTGTCCTAACACTTTTAGGTCGCCCTGCTGGTTTTCTAGGAAGTGCAGATCCTGTCGCCTGCACATTAGTGATCCATTTCCTAATGGTTTTTGCATCAGGAACCTTGTTATGACGAGCCAAGCCGAACTTCCTACGAAAAGCCCTCTACGTCGCCAATATACTATTATTGTTTATAAAGAATGTTTCTATGGCAAAGCCTCGATGCTCACCAGACCACTTTATGGCGATTACTAAAAAATGGCATTGCTTCCCCCACCATACTACACTACTCCCACCCCGCTAACACACCTGCGCACTCTACAGTGATAGTCTGAAATTAGGGAGTCCATTCTGCCCCACCCTGTATTTGTTCCGTGTTGCATTTTTTTTCCATTTCCTACGGTGGAGCACTGATTCCAAATGTGCTATTTTTGATACATGAATACACTACGTTTTGGCAATGGTGTAACTTGCCCTTGTGATATTATATGAATATTGCAAATAATTATCTCAATTATAGAATACGTAATTGTAAAAATCAAATTAAACAAACCTATTAATTTGATGTGCTCTTTCTTTATGGGGATAAAACATGTGGATTTTAGGGGCCAAAATTTTGGGTGTTGGAAAATATGTATGTAGAGGTTTCTGGCATGAAGGTGGTGAACCTTGTGCGGGCTTAAGTAATGGAAAGAAAATTAATTAAGAGGACGGCAGGTCAATTTCTAAATAGTGTTTGTGTTGTTGAATTGTCTCTGCCCATGGTAGTGGCTGTGTTTGGGTCCCTGTACTCTGCAGGTATTGAAAGAATCTAATAGAGATAGTTGTAATAAATATTGGGAATGCATGCAACTTTCAATACTAGGGTACTACAAATGAATTTGCAGAACGAAGGCAGAAAGTGTAGTACCCTTGCGAGCATTCATATGTGAGCTGCGACAGAATTGCCCCAGTTGAAAATAGATGAGTTTAAAATCTTTCAGCCACATTTCAGAAAAATGCAATGGAATTACATAGATCAACACACTCATTGACGTCAATACTGGTGCTCATGAATTTCATTTCAAGCAATGCTGAATTTATTTCATCATACTAACCAAACACCTTTAGGGACTCAAAAATAGGTTTCTTTATTATTAGGCCACCAAGTGTGTAACACGTATTCTGATGGAAGAAAGGGGCAAATAAACAGTGATTACCCGAAACAGGGAAAAATTTAATGAATTATTCATCATAAAACTATAGTATACATTTCATTTCAACACGGGACAGTTTTCATGCATTCAGCAATGCATCAAAAATTTACGCTAATCCAGTCTATGCAGTCCGAGTCATATCATCGCAAAGATTGTTGAAGAGACATGCAGATGGTATCAAAATGCAAAAATTAACACTTCCATATCGTTACTGAAGAAATTGACATTAGGAAGTGTAAAGTATGTCTCATTAGTTCACAATCACAACACTCACAATGATTCCTTCCATGACATCTTCATAATCTTGATATTTTTATCAATGAATTTATTTTAAATAGCCCAAAATGTGATTTCAAGCGATAAAAAGGTTTTATAATTTAATAATTACCTATGTGGGAGTCATGGACTTACAGCGAATAATAAGGCAAATGATGTAAACAAGCCGTGGTTGAAGATGAACTCCAAAAGGTACATTGTTACAATACTAATAAAAATAGTTTTGTCACGACTAATAGCAAGAGTAAAATGATTATATGCTTATGCAAGTATGTAACAGCCAAAGTCATCTTCAAGACAATTATACTTGACAATTAAGATACAATTAGCAGCTTAGCAGTCTGGTATTTTTCCATCAACAACTGTTTGATCCTTGAGTATACATGTTTATTAACTTGGGATAGAAATAATGCTATGGTAAAAACAGCAAAATTTCCGAACAAAAGCCACATCCATTTTTGCAACTAGCATTTCTGTTGGTGCAAGCGATGATGGTCAGTAGCTACCGGCACCTACGATTGTCTGTAGCCGTGTTCAGAAGTCTGCCCTTGATCACTAATTGCTTGTGTGAAAGACAGCAAGCATGAACGTGCAACATAGGAAAACAGTAATCGTATTAGAATTGAATACTGGTAAATTATTTGGTCGTTCACTGTGGTCTGAAATCACATTTCTCTTAACAAATTAGTTGCATGGAATTGAATATTCCCCATTCAGCTATTCTCAAATTCTCATCTTCAAGTTTAAAATAAGGAAATGCTAATGTTGCCTCCCACTTGTCATGAGTTGGTGAAGTTGTTAGATTTTTGTTTCATTTACTCATTCAGGGGTTCAACCACTCACTGAGAAAAGGAATCTTAACTCAAAAGTGTGTGATAACAATGAACCTCATGAGGTTAGTGTGAAGTCCAAGGAGCAGGAAGGAAGCAAATACCCACTCGACTAAATTCGTGATGTCATCGGCTTACCTGTTGAAGAGTTAAAACTATTAATTTTTCTCGTGAATTGCTCAAGAAGTAGGCAACTCATTGAGAAATGGAAAAATGTGGGTTTCATTATTTATTCAACTCCATCACAATGGAGAGTAACTGAAAATTGGTGAAGAGCTCAATTGTGAATTCTGCCATAGTGGACAGTTGAACAGCAATCGTTTCTTCAAAAATTTGGCAATCAAGGAAATCCCTGCTATTGACATATGCAATCACTTAAAAAAAAAAAAAAGTGAATGAACAACTCAGTTGAATTACTAGTCGTGCTGCAGGAGTGTATGAATCAGCAGAGAGAGTATGAGGGTTCTAGGTGAACCCTTCGAAGGATACAACGCACCGGGGCCAGGAACCAAGCCCGTGGCTTATATGCCCAGACAGCCGGGGAAGGGAAGGAAAGAGGTACCGCCACGATTATATGATACAGCAGGGAATTTCACAGGAAGTCTATTGTGTCAGAATGCCTTAACAAGATATCCACTCCTTCTTTGTCCTCAATTTTAGGTGTTGGCCATGCTTATACCTCGAAATTACTACATATATTGTGCTTACGCACTAGGGTTTTCATGCTTCAGCTGACCATTCATGATTGTCTACCATTGGTGCTATCCAGGCAATCAATTTTACGTCACCTCCTTGGCCATAGAGTGTTATTAAGTGTATACTATCATGAAACTTGTAAACATAAAGGGTGAAATTCTTTGGGAATTAGGAAGTCCATCAAATTGGGTAAGTCAATTAGTCTCTAATTAAGTTGAAAGCTAGTCCAGTAAAGTTTTGTCAAGATTTATGGTGAAAGGTGTTGAGAGTAGGCTGATAAATATTCTGATTCATATCCATCAATTGAAATAATAAGGCTAAGGTGTACTATGTGGGATTGCCCTGGAGTAATAATTTTAGGAGTAAGCAGTAATTTGTGCCTTAAATTTTAGAGTACAGAGGCAAATACCTTCCATAAATTGAAATTTATGGGAGGCATTGGATGGATATGGATACTATGGTATAAAAATCAAAGCAAATGGCCCTCTAATAGCCTAACTTCCTGTTTTAGTGCACAAAATTTTACAAGATATAGGCATCCGGTAATCAAATTAATGAATTATTTAATTATAAGCGTTATTCATAAAAGATAGGTTTTTGAATCTGGGCAGAAAGAAATTTTTTTTTGTTTGAGGTTGTTATTTTAAACAATCTTTCTGAAGATTGTGCCAATCGAGCATCATTAAGTAAAGAAACTTTGCTTTATACCTTTATTTGCATTATCTTGCAGAATATTTTCAATGGCGTCAAGTTTTAGATTAGCTTCTCACTTTCACTGTACATTCTTTGACACATTTCATTCATGGTCGATGTGATGACAATTATTTTTTCCCTCCTTCTAGCAAAAACAGAGAAAAGCAGCAAACCAATGGGATGTCGAATAGTGGTAGCCGAGGAAACAAAGGAGGCCCATCTCCGTCCCCCCCTCTCTCCTCCTCAGCGCCAAGGAAGGTGAACTCCTCTGGAAATGGAGCTCCTGGCAGAGGCTCCTCTTCAAACAACACAGGCTCTTTGCCCACTTCCTTGTCTGCTCGTTCACAGTCAGGGAAGTCTGCGCAATCTTCCCACCACCACGCACAGACCCCATCTCAAGACACTGGCCAGAATGATATACAGGATGATGCTATTATGAATCAGGTAAGATTTGCTCTAAATAATCATGTTTTTCCTTTCCTGATCAAGCTACAGTGAGTCCTCATTTAACATCACTTACCGTTCCTGAAAAATGTGACGATAAACAAAATGACGTTAATCGAAGCATAATATCCCATAAGAAACAATGTAAAAAGTGAATATCGGCTCCTGGACCTCACAATTCATACGCAAAAAAAATTTAGCGTATCATATCTGGGGCATTTTTTACGATGGGAATGTCAAACTATGGCATAAATATGAGTTCCTGTCTTCATTGACGACAATAGCAGCAGTGACGTAAATCCTTCTCCATTTTTGTATCTTCCCGCATTCGCTCTTTGGCTTCGCTATGGTGGTCGCCCGGGCGAGCGTCGCCTGGGCATCATCATCACTGAAACATCGTCGCAGCTACAGGAACCAAAATTATTGTGAACGCGGCAAAAAAAGTGACGACAAAAACTCTACACGGAAGTTCCGGAGTTCTACATGGAAAAATTCCGTAAAATCACTTTTTAGGTTCCTGAAAACCATTATGTCAAGTAAAGCCTTGCGCATCTACCTTAGAATTCATTTTGCAGAAAATTTGCTAAAACCGTAATCGAAATTAACAATAAACACACCGTTTTACGCTTTGTTTAGACTGACTGTATTACCGCCCACAAAACGAACAACCTGCAACGCCCAGAGCTTCGCGTTTTTTCTCAAGTGAAATTTAAAAGACCTGACGTTATCGCAAAGCGAAGGTGCGATAAACGAATTACAATCTCAAAATTTTCGTGACGTTATCGCGAAATGACGTTAAACGGGGTGACGTAGAACAAGGACTCACTGTATTCATTATTATACTGGTGTGATGGGAAGTGTTAGGGCCGTATTCTTAGTCGACCCAATAGGGCCAACCGACCCTGGATACGTCATCAGCCCCTACATAAACCGATCTCGCCCTATATACGCCACATCAAGCCCAACATATGGCCGTTTTTGGAACTAAAAGGGCCCTACTTGATGTAGGGTACCCGAACCAGCCGTGCACCATACAAAAACATGGCGGCCAAATATCGTCTGCTGATCACTTCGATTTAAGAATCTACGTTACAATGGATATTAAGGGTGACGAGCTCACACAAACCATTTTAAAGTGTGCAGTAACACAGCAGAAAAGTAATAATACTACCACTTTATAACCACCAAGTTAAATAAATTATACAATTGACTGAACTAATAAGAACAATATAGCGGTATAGATGCACCTTGTTTCTACGAATATATAATGATATTTTTCACGTTTGGCACTTGGTATACTTTTGGGAAGGCAACACTTCATTTACGTATAACCATAGAAAAAGTATTTTCATGCCGCTACTTGCCAAACAATAAACTTAACTACGGAAGTTGAAAGCAAATGATGAACCTTGATGACGCAACTTAAGTTCCCACGTCAAAGATCATATTTGCTCCGTACTTACTACTATATTGTACAGACTGCTTTTGAAGTAATTCAAAGAGACTAGATAGATAGATTAGTTTATGCGGTGGGGGATCAGCTCCCAGGGCACTTAGACCTGTAGGTCCATTGTGCTAACCACCGATAATGGATCACCCATAGAGGCCTATGTCCTTAGCAAAGGACAAGAGGTCCCCAATGGGAAGATCGCTTACTTCCTTGGGCCCTATAAAAGGTGAGCCCAGGTGTCTATATCGAGTCCTCATGATTGCGGGGCACTTGCATATTAGATGGGTGGTTGTTTCTTCTTCCGTCTCACACCATCTACACCTATCTGAGTCTGTTATCCCCAGCAGGTGCATATGTCTCATTACGTGATAGTGGCCCGTAAGCAGGCCTACTACCGTCGGCACTTGACTTCTGTTCATAAGAAGAAGTCTTCTCTCGAGTCTAGGAGAGATCTCACCTATAAGGGTTTTTGCCTGACATAACTCCGGTGTTTCTCGCCAGATCTTTGAGTGTTGGGTTGATCCCCACACTCTGATTGCAGCCATCCCCATTGATGGGGCAACTGGCACAATTGGTTCTGGGCCAATTGGATTCTGTTCAGCGCCGGCCTTTGCCAGTTCATCTGCCTTCTCGTTTCCGGTGATACCTGAATGTCCCGGTACCCAGAAAAGTTCTATTTTGCAACGGCTGCCCAAAATATTGAGAGCCTTGTAGCATTCAGCCAATAGTTTAGATCTCACCAAGGTGAGTTCAGAGCTTTTAGAGCAGCCTGACTGTCGGTGCATATATGGATTGGTCTCTTGTAGAGACCTGTCTCCTCAATGGCGTGCACACAGGTTAGGAGAGCAAAGATTTCTGCCTGAAACACTGGCATATCTTCCTAGGGGAACATGTATGCTCCTAGGGGGGGATTGGCTGTAGACGCCTGCCCCTGCTTTCCCTTCTCTTAAGAGACTAAATGTTCTACTTATGGCTCGATATGAGAGTATTTGTAGCTGTAATTAAGGTACCAACACGACCTGGTGGACGACACCGATTGTTGATTTACCTTGAGCCGTTGCCCTAACAATACGCCTGAAAATTATCGGACGTCTTTTCTTAGTTTATAGTTAGCATAGTTAGTTCCCATTACACCACCAGAGTGGAAAATCGGTGCTGACCCATCATCTACCTCATTTCAGAGAACTTGACGACGGAATCACCCCCCACCACTTATGTAGGGTCGACTGAGAAACGCATGTAGGGGCCTTTTGTTATGTAGGGACGGATATGTAGGGTCGACTAAGAATATGGCCCTTAGTTTTCTATCTCTAGGGCTGAGGCGCAAATCCCTGTGGAAGAGGAGACTTTACAGGGAAAGCCCACTGGACTGGTGAAGTCACGATGTTGCTCATCGATAGGCATGTGTTTATTTTTCCAAACAAACCTTTTCAGCCTATTTCAAAGCTTTGAAAGGAAGTTGAGTTTTTTTCCCTATCTTTTCAGTAAAAAGTAAATGTTTTAGTTAACAGTAGGGATGGTCGGATCGCATACCTCGGATCCAAATATCTGCTGATATTGCCCTTAATCGGATATATCGGATCCAAAGTTGCGGAAGACATCTGATCTGGATTCGAAATTTTGAATAATAGCTTCAGTGATTGCAATGCCCCATAAGGGTGGAAAGAGTTCTGATTCTCTCTTCGAATACGCTGTCGCATGCGATTGGAGAGGGGTCACTCAGGTTTCCTGCTAGATGACAGAATCAATCTGGACAAATGTTTTGAGGCACATCACGTTCTTCTTCCTTGAAGGAAAGTTTCCCCAAGGACAAGGAATGTGGCGGACTTCAATTTGTTGGATCAGATGTATTCTTACACATGGTTGGAAAAGAAAAGAAATTTAATTTCCTGGATACAATTACTTATACCTCTTTATTTTTTATCAGAGCGCGACCCGGGTTTCAATGAATTATCATCCTCTTCAGGCGCAATTTATGATTTGTTTATCTTTTTATTGTTACCTAGTTACTTGATGAATTTTAAAACGGATGCCAGAATAGGGTAAAAGGATGGGTAGAGATATTCATTTATAAGAGTACTGTCCTGACTTTCAATAATTTTTTTAATTTCTAACTGCTCCCTAGAGTCCAGTTCACGGCGGTCATTGTAAAATTTTAAAATATTCATTTTAAAATCGCTCCTATGGCAGTTGCACATTAAGTGTTTAGCAAAATTACTTTTTTCATCTATGTTATATTTGTAAGCACTTAAAGATAAACAATCCATTATTTGCACCTGAGAATGATGATAATTCATTGGAACCCGAGTCGCGCTCTGATAAAAAATAAGTGGTGTAAGTAATTGTATCCAGATAAACTGATGATCGAGTACCACTAAGTATATCAAAAGTTAGTGAAAAGAAATTTATCCAGAAAACTAATTAGATTGATGTACAAGGTGACCCCGAGTCTCACTGTTGTATGTTGTTTTCCTGCAGGATTTGCAAAATGAAGAGCAGCTTCAGGGTATCCAACAGACTGGTAATGAACGGCAGGGGGGGGCCTTGAAGGGGGCGCTGTCTGGGCTGGCACTGTCACCTCGACTGCAGTGGCGCATGGGAGCAGCACTCTTCGGCGCCCCCGAGCAGGACAACAACTCTTTCTTCTCAAATCATCACTGCTTCCCAATGCGGAGCATAGTTCGGCCTCAGGCAACAGCCACATCACCAAGGGGCAGTCTCGATGGGGTGGGCGGCTCGGCAGGTCCGGGAACAAGCCACCCCTCCGACGAAATCTCCCTCCACTCCTCCCCTCCCTCCTCGCCGTCTCCCTCGCCCTCCTCCTCCTCCTCGGCGTCCTCTCCTACATCTTCATCACCGTCCATGGCTCTCCTTCCCAATGGTGAGTACAACACGCTCTATAGGGTGGCTTCACTCCTAATGGAACTGCAGAAAATTTTCTGCTGGGATTCATACATGTCATGAAATCAGAAAGAAGCTGACCATTCATTCAAAATTTCAGCTCACGTTACAGCCTTTGAGGATAAAGCTTAATGTATTATGAAGCTTTAGTGGCTGGTGTTACCAAACTAAATAAAGAGTAATTGACGTCATTGAACTGATTCATTACATAAATGCTAATACTAACTTTTCTGTTCTACAAAATAATGATTGAGCTTTATCATCATTATTTAGTAGAACATTGATAATCACGGTTATAGGGCACTGGACATTTTCCATATTATGAAATTTTCAAAATGATTTTCCTTTGATTATTTGGTCTCCACAGTCTAATTTGCTGTCCCAATGGTCTGAATGTTTGGCATCCAAATTATTGATGGTCTATCGTTAAGCATCATGTGTTTTTGCGTGTGTCTTCATTTGGAATTTGTGTCTTTGTGCAGGGATTGGCAGTAGCAGTGTGGCTACCTCTCTCGGATCAAACGAATGGGTCTCAGGGGTTGGTAGCAATTTGGAAGGGGGTCTTGCCATACCAGATGCTCTTCCAGCCATACACAGTACTACAGACTGGCAAGCTGCCTTTGGATTCTCCAATAGCCAGACACAATCTATTGGAGATCTTGAGAGGAGAGGAAGGCCTGAACTTGAGCCACTTGGTCACGGACTGGATGGCCTAGGGATGTCTAGGAGTCACAATGATTCTGAAGTTGTGTCAGGGATCCCTCCTGGAATTAGTAATTCATTGAGGAGTTCTCACATAAGTTGCGTTCCTGTTGCCGGTGGGAGGTCAGTGGATGATGACCTGGGCTTCGATCCTTTCCATGAAACACAAAAGGCCTTAGCAGAAATGATGGAGAAAGAAGATCAGCAGATGATGAGGGTAAGTTTGATGTCATCAGTGTGAATCGGATCAGTGTGATTTGTGCAACAATGTGGTGGAAATGATTCATATTGATCAAGTTAGATATAGCACTTCAATATCGGCATTGCAAATTTCATTGCCACTTGAGAATGTTGTAGTGTCGGCGGAACACTTTTTGTGGAAATATTGTGCATTGTCTTATTTAATCATGATATTCCCAGCCTTGGTGGGGATGGGGTAAAGTCCTCACCTGTCCAGTAAAAGGTTTGAGATAACCTCAATTGTTTCAGGCTTAACTTTGTGAAAATCCATTGTAAACAATAAAAAGTTAAGGTACTTTTTCGCACACGTCCACCAGCGGCACACTTTTTTTTACTTCAATAAATTGTGTGAAAAAGTGCCATAACTTTTATTGTTTTTAAGGTTTGAGACCTGCCTGGGTTTCAAACCTTAAAAACAATACCTGCCTGGTCCATGTACTGGGCATGGATGTTTGTTATCATCTATTATTATTTGTTGTCAACCCCCTCCCCACTCTGCTATGTAAAGGCCTCGTTGAGCTATTCTCTGGGGTTATGGAGATAAATATGAAGACTCCCAATAGAGATGTAATCCTGTGGGAAGTACTTATCAAATATAACACTGCTTTGAATGCATGAGAAGACTTTTCAATAACTGTGTGTGGTAGAAAGTTGTTGCATGTCTTGTTTGGTGAAGTTATCTTTGTTGTGGCACCAGCAAAGCTTCCGTTCTAGGTGAGATGTGGGCAGAAGCATAATTTGGAAAATTGGAGGAAGAATTCGTAGTTGGGTCTTACATGCATTGTCTCTCTGTGACACATATAATAGAATTTCCCCTATTAAATGGTTATGTAGTTAGAATATTCCTGGCTGTATGAGAGTTAACAGTAGGAGGGCAAAAATTTAGAAGAAATTTTGGTCTTCAAATAGTTCCTGGGCTTACCACATGCGGATGCCAATAAGATTTGCATTGGAAAAAATTTGGAGGATGGACGACGTCTTCAAATAGTTTGTGAGCTTGCATTGGAAATTGTTGCATGGTAGTTGGAAATAAGTAAATGAAAATGGTAATCATTGCTTGGAATTTAATTCTTGGAAGGCTGCAAAATATAATCTCAGTAGCTGAGAAGCAAAAACCTGATAAGATGGTATCCTTTAAGATGGCTCTCCAATGAATTTTTTAATTTTGCCTCCTTAACAATGTTTAAAATTATCAATGAATATTTAAAATCCATTTCTCCACACATATATGATCTCAGATGCATTATTGCTTACCACCAAGGTGCCACAGAAAGTAATGGAAACCCACCCCCCTCGTACAACAACCGTAATCTGCCCCTTTCCATGAAGGAAATGCCTAATTTTTAGTATCTAATTTCCCAAGAAGCATGCATAAAATTATTTTGTGATTCGAAAATGAAAAGGAAACTTTGTTGATTTCCACTAATTCATTTTTTCCGTACAACATGTTTCGAACCATAGAGGTCATTATCAAGTACGGGCAAAATAAATTAGTACAAATCAACAAACATCAAACATCAACAACAAAAGTCTCCTTTTCATTTTCGAGTATTAACTTCCACATGGTGGAGCCTAATACAATTGAACGAATTAATTAGAGATTTTTTTTGTGCAGAGTCAGCAACAGAGTGAGCAGGAAGTTGGTCAGCAGTGCCTCCACATGAATGATATGCATCGAGATGTGCAGAGGGAGCAGCTTGGTTCCATCGGTCCAATTCATCACCTTCCCCAGAACTATCCCCCGCCCCACCTTCGGCACGCCGTTGCCGGGGGTCTTGGCGAGGGAGCTCCAATGTCGTCGTCTTCAGTCAATCCAAAGCCAACCCAAGCCCTCCATTCGCCCCTTGCCCCACACATGCAGAGGGGGGTCTCGCTTCCCGGTGCCGCTGGTGGACGTCCTGGACCCCCCTTACCTCCACCTGGATTTTCAGCCCCAAACCACATGAATGCCTTCGGTCTTGGTATTCCTAGGCCACCATCAGGATCAGGTGGGTTGATTTTCTCTAAAGAAGCTTAAAATTGCAGTGGTAATAACTATTTGAACTGTATAGTGAATAAAATTCACTAAATCTTGATTTACTTTGTGGTATTCCATTATAAGTTTTCCCGGATATCAGGCAATTACTTGCACCACTTATATTTTACAGAGAGCGACCCGAGTTTCAATGAACTATCATCATCTTCAGGTGCAAATTATGATTTGTTTATCTCATTATCTTTACCTAGTTACTAAATGAATTTTAAAACGGACGCCGGAATAGGGGAAAAGAATGGATAGAGATATTCATTTATAACAGTACTGTCCTGACTTTCAATAATTTTTAAAATTTCTAACTGCTCCCTAGAGTCCAGTTCACGGCGGTCATTGCAAAATTTTAAAATATTCATTTTAAAATCGCTCCTATGGCAGTTGCATATTAAGTGTTTTGCAAAATTACTTTTTTCATCTTTGTTGTATTTGTAAGTAGGGATGAGTCGATTCCAAATGTCGATTCTCGATTCCACCGATTCTCGGGCACGGAATCGGAATCGAGAATCGATCGCCTAAAGTCGATTCCGATTCCATCGATTCCAGGAAGATAAATGTTTTGGGCATAGACTATAAGTTTGGGGCATAAATGCTGCCACACACCTAAGCGGCCGCGGTGTCAGCCTTGCCCGCGCGGAGGATACGCCCCGCACGCGGGTGCTGCGACGAACATACCTAAGCGGCCTCGGAAACATTAAAATGTCGGCAAGAGCGACAAACCGACGAACCCTGAAATACCTCGTGTTCATGAGCAACTCTCAGAGAAAAAAAATTGGAAACCACGGGATCGGGAAGCAACGCATGCGTTTTCTGTTCTTTTATTAACCGCTGGTCACGGCAAATCAAATTGTTACGATTATGAATCACATTCGGAGAATTCATCTGGACCACCAATTTTAAAGTATAATAGATCGAAATATATTTTTTTACTTTCGAATGATATTTGAAGTCTGATGATAATAAAAACGTGCAGAGAGCGAGTTTTTCTGTGCAAAAAGTTTCTTATAAATACGCGCTGAGAGCGGTTTTTTTATATAAGTAACTTTTTTAGACTAACATGCGCCTGCGTCAATAATAAAAAAATTAGACACATTCGCGTTTGTATAGCCCAGTTTCATCAATGCAACCCTTGAGGAAGTTTATACTTGCTTGGCATAAGCCGCCGCGGCCTCCGGGCGGACTCGACAGGTTGCGTTCGGCCGCCACCGCGCACCCGCCTGGCTGCACTGGTATGTATCGACGCCATGAACGCTACATTATTGTTTAGCCACCGCGGCCAAACGAGAATGTAGCCACCGCGGCTATTGTTATTTTTAGGGATGGTCGGATCGGATACCTCGGATCCAAATACCCGCGGATATTGCCCTTCATCGGATCCAAAGTCGCGGAAGACATTGGATCTGGATCGGAAATTTTAAATAATAGCTTCAGTGAATGTAACGCCCCATAAGAGTGGAAAGATTTCCGATTCTCTCTTCGAATGCGCTGTCGCATGCGATTCTTGTCCTACTCATGAACTGTTTTGTTTGAAAGCTCTCGCAGAGTTTGCAAGTAGAATTTCAGCCGTGGCCAGGATTTTCAGCATTTCAAAAGTAACTATGTCGCAGATTTCAGAAAACCACCCTCGGCCGTCCATCAGCCCGTGCCTCTGTTGTTTTTTTTTCGCATCCGAAATCACACGGACCAAAAATCATTGTCTTCTAAGGAAAATATCAAATCACACGAAATCAATTCAAGCGTGTTTCATCCCTACCTCGTCTCACCAACTGACCTTTTTTGGCCTACCTGCTTCAATTCTCCGTTTCTAGACTACAAATGCTAGGAGAGTGACTTTCTGGGAAAGTGTTAAAATTAGTTTAAAACTAGAGATGTGCGAATAGTATCCGCGAATACTCGAATACCTCGAATACTAGAAAGTATTCGATATTCGAGATTTCGAATAGTTATGCGAAAAGTACCGCCTCGAATACCTCGAATACTTTGAATTTCGCGTCATACACTGTCGCACGCACGTCGTTGGTAGTGACTCGGAAAAATGTAGAGAACTGTAGTCATTTAGTGCTCGCAGCGCCGTTTTACGCAAGCTGACGAATTGCATCAAGTTCGTGGATTTTAGCGGTGAAAAGTGTTCGACGAGGGGAACCGAAAATAGTCAGGTGAAAAAATCCGAAAATCCTCGATTCCCCCCACCAGGAGAAACTCAGTGCCGTGGGATAGCAACCTTAGGGCATTTCCCACGATCCTCTATCCCCCTCCATTCAGCACTCGCCTCAACCACTCTGACGCTTTCCTCTTCTCCGAAATCAAACAAAAGGTCCCAGCTCGCGCAGGGATCGCATTACGAAGACCCCTGCTTCGAAAAAAATATCGAGTTACGAGAACAATAAAAACGTGTTTCACGCCCTCCCCCCTTTTCTCACCCACTGACCTTTTTCTGGCTACCTGCTTCAAAGTTCCCCATTTCTGGAGGTCAACTGCTGTGTGAGTACCGTGGGATACTTACATTAGCGCATTTCCCAAGGTCCGGTATCCCTCTCCATTCAGCACTAGCCCCCCCTCTGAGGCTTTCCTCTTCTTCAAAATAAAAAAAAGGTCACATCTCGCGCAGGGATCATATTACGAAGACCTTAGCTTCGAAAAAATACGCGAGAACAATAGAAACGTGTTTCGGGCCCTCCCTTTCCTCCCCCACTGACCTTTTTTTTCCTACCAGCTTCGAAGTTCCCCATTTCTGTGGAGGTCAACCGCTGCATGAGTCATCTATTAGCACAAAGGGTGTCTAAGAATGACTTTCGTCAATTGATGTTACACCTTTATTGAATTGAAATATTAGTAATGTGCGCGTAATTTCAAAAAGAATAAGACCAAACACGACGTATTTCTGAGTTTATTTAAGCATTTTACGCAAAGAAATAAATGTCAAAACACGACGGAGACTTAGCATTCTGGCGAAACTCGATATGAGCAGCAGAGCTTCTCGGAAGTTGATGCAGTATTTTTTTCCGAAAACATATATCAAGTTACAATTTATGAGTGGTGCTATAAATCTTTATTGTTACAGTCACAGACAAAAGGATATTTTCTCAGAATATTTGGTTTCTCCCTGATAGCAATTCCAATTCATCTTCTTATCTCGTGAGAACTCCCAAAGATGGACTGAAAATAATTGAAGAAAATCCGGTGGAAAAGAGCTTGTATTTTGCAAAATGCCTCAGATTGTCAGCTAGCACTTGGCAGCAGGAGTGGGGGTAAAGCGATGTTAGTTGAATTAATTATATGCCCAATTGTTTCCATAAAATTAAATTATTCATTAATCAGCTAAATTCCTGTTCGAATCATTTTAAGGAAATCAAAATTACTCCCCTAAATCTTGTGTTGCCTGCTGCATAGGCAACTGAGTCAAACATTCCAGCATTCATCATTTAGTATTCGAGGTATTCAAAATTCGAGGTATTCGAATATTCGAGCTATGATTTAATATTCGAATTCGATATTCGAATTCGAGAAATCTGCTATTCGACCCATCTCTATTTAAAACCCATTATTTAGTGCCCGGTTTTTTCAACAATTTTCCCCCCTGGTTTTGGATCCCCCCCCCCCATTGAAATTCCTGGCTACGCCACTGCTCCTTCCCCTCCACCTCTCCTTTACACGCTTTTGCTGCCCACTCCTTCCTCATGCTGAGCGGTTGAGCACCTCGTCGCACGTGACGTTATTACCGTTTTAAATACTTTTAATTGTGTTGCTGATTGCGCAGTTGCAATTTAATTTAATGATGCATCAATAAAAATGTCTTTTATTGTGTATAAACATTTCCATTAACAGGAGAACCAATGAATGCAGTGTGCGTGCACTATGGCGTAAATTATTGCGAGGATGTGCTAAATCCACCTCACCATACTGAAGCATTTTCGGATGAAACACAAGTCCGTATGCGATGAGAAAGTAAAATTCGGGGGAAACGCGTGTGAGGAAAATTTGAATTCAGTCGATAGCAGGGGGGTAGCCAGGAATTTTGTTAAGGGGGGGTCCAAAACCAGGGGGGAAAATTTTTAAACAACAGGGTACAAAGGAGAGGTTTTCAAACTAATTTTAACGCCCTTCATAATAGAAAAAACTTCATTTTTCAGAGATTCATTTTTTTTTTTCATTTTTGTAAATTCATGATTTTTAATATTTTGTTTCCTTTTATGAAGGAAAGTAACTGTGTTTTTATATTTTGGGGGGTCCTCTCGCTACGCTACCGGTCAGTGGTTCATCCTAAGATTTTTCCTATTTTCATTTCCAAACCCAAGCGTAACAGTTAAGGCCCTGAGTATGTAAAGATGTTTTTAAAAAACAACTTGAAAGCCCATAAAATAATTTTTAATTTATAAAAATATAAAAATGTGTATGAAAATCTAAAAAGCATTCCATTGATTGTATGTACCCACAATAAACTTGAATAATGACTTTCTTTAATGGCAGGAATTCGAAAATGCATTTGGAATCGAAAATATCCGATTCGAAAGATCTGGCTCCAAAAATCCTGGGTCAGTCCATCCCTAGTTATTTTATTCCATTCAATTCTTAAATTTTAATGACAGCAATGCTACAGATAAATCAAAATACCACCTGTTAGAAGGAATAAGAATCGATGGAATCGGAATCGAGAATCAGGAATCGATTTGAAGGAATCGGAATTGGAATCGGAATCGAAAAAAAGTGGAATCGACTCATCCCTATTTGTAAGCACTTAAATGTTCTTTCTTCCTGATTTCAAAACTTCTTCCTGTCTGTCCCACATATACACCATTGCAATCGCTGCATTTCAATGAGTATACTCCACACCTATCCAATTGGTCTATCTGATCCTTACATTTAACGATCAGTCTCCTTAGAGTGGCGTAAGGTTTAAAAGCCATGCGGAATTTGCCCTTGGGTGAATGACCCGGGTCGCACTCTGATAAAAAATAAGTGGTATAAGTAATTGTCTGATATCCAGGAAAACTTGTATAATGAATGTTTGTTGGCAGCTAGGGATGAAAAATTAGAGCCATTTCCAGTTTTGGAACAGAGTTAAGAAATTTTGCCTTCATGATTACTATTTTATATTATTTATCAAAATAACCATAGACTAGCCAGCATTGAACAGGCGACTGTAAGTTATGCGTGAAAATTCTACGGCTGGCTTTTGGCTTATATGGTATGCCACTTTTTTTTCTTGCCCTCTCAAATCGTACCTGTGGTAGAGTAGATTCCTCCCTTGCTAACTTTATTTGTTCAAACAAGAGAACTTATCTTTTTCTGGTCCATGCTATTTGAAATATCAGCCAGATCTTCATGGTGTGCATGCAATAATACTGTTCTGACAGGGTTCAGTGATATGATTGTATGCTATTTCAAAAGTTGAAGTATCCAGGAATCAAATGCCAATCTTTCAGTCACTACCTGAAATACTTGGACTCAATGATCACTAATGTAAAAATTTATGTCCTGAAAAGTATTGAAAAATTAATAGTGGAATACAGATGCTTTGTATTATTTATTTTAGTGATACATAAATGTTCTATGTGCTAATATATCTCAGGATGTTAATGTAAGCTGTATTTGTTATCATGTTAGTGTGGAATATTACAGGAATAATTGGCATGTGAAAAAGTATATGTTCTCATATAAATACCGTATATATCTGATTATTTTTTCAAATATGCCTGTGGTAAAAGTAAAGGGGGGAATATATTCCTATGCATTTTTTCAATTTTTTTCCCAAAACTGAAGCCACAAAATTTGGGGAGGGACTATATTCAGAAGGGAACTATATTCAGAGAAATACGGTATATTGTACAGCTATCCTTTTCACAATTTTAATCCTATCCTTTGATGTTGAAATTTGGCATTCAGTTGGAATTCTGTTCTGGTATTTTAGTAAGTTAAATAGATAACAAAAAGGTATTTTTCTTTTCTATTTTTTTTGGTCGCGTTGGTAGCAGGGAGCAAAATCCTTCCGTTCATGGGACTTGGCTCTGCCGCCTCCTCGTCTGTGGCTATCCCAGGACCTCCTTCCCCGTCGCTTACAGGAGGAGTGTCTGGAGGAGCTCCTTTTGGGTCCATCATGTGCAATGGCCCATCTCCTTCCACATTACCCAACGGACCCTCGTCGAACTGCCCCCCCTCCCCTCATACTCCCCTGACGAAAGGGGAGGTCCGCAAAGTAGGGGAGAGCGGAGCGTTTAACATGAGGGAGTTCCACGATGGATTGCGCGCAATTTTGCCGGGACTCGGATTGCCCAAGGGTAATTTTTTTTAGTGAATAGTGCATTGTGATGGGTGATCTGCTGCAGTTTTCGGCCACTTGTATGTTGTGATGAATTGTGTTATCATCTGCTGTGGGATATTGTGGTTATGTCAAAATCTAGTCTGCATTTCCAAAATTTTAAGAGTGAGTCTCCATGAAGAATGAGTTTCCCCATGTCAAGAGTATTTTCATTTTCATCATTGCATCCAGTATTGGTGGTGTTTTTGCATTACAATGAATAAATTCTTAGTTAATGTTTCAGTTGTGGTTGATGTGGGTTGATATGACAGCCCTCTTGCGGTTTTTGTAGCCAAAGGTCTGCAGAACAGGCAATTTATGGTATAGACAAATTAAAAACATTTAAAGTATTCTGATTTGTATCTGGTGCAAGTATCTGAGGTAGGAATGGGAGATAGGTATTAAACCATGACAAATTTTTAGGCTTACTTATTGTCCTAATTGCTTTAACAGATAAAAATTGGCTAGCAAACAGTTTTACTTATGATTAATTCACTGTATGAAAAATAATCAATGGTCAAATCCCTTCATATATTAATAGAATTTTATTAACAGAGGTGTAAATGGGAGGTAAAAATCTTCATTTTGATGATAATGTGCTAAATTTCAAGGAGGTAAAGTCATAATTAAAGGAGGCCTTTCATATTATGGGTTGGTGATCTTACGGTGCCCTGCAGAAAGGTACTGTGAGAAAATTTTAATTTTGGGGATTCAATTTAGTGCTGATAAGCTGTCCTGCAGTGGAGCTGCTGAGAGTTTTCTTGTGCCAGGTACTTCTAAGGGTTGAATGATTGGTAGATTGCCTGGTCAGAAATGAATATGCTTACCGATCAGGGGTGAACAAAAGGCTTGTGAAAAGAAAGGTTTCAGTGACAGATCTCTTAACATGGCCACATTCAGGGAGTCATTGGTTTTTTAAACGAATCGCTCATTTCCTCATTCATTGATCGAGGCAACAATGATAGAACAACAGAAATTAATATTTCCTGTGAAAATAGCTATTTCTCATGCTCTGTAGGTGACCATTTATTGAACTCATGTGCTGTACCTGTATTTGACTAATTGGAAATGTGACCTCAAATACCTAAATACCTTAAGTTTAAAAACATGGCCTCATCCGAATTTAAGTGGGGAATAACCTCTTGTATTTCTTGATATTATTATGCCATTTAAGGTCTGCCATTTAAATGCTTTGAGTGCGCTAATAAGTTTGTGGAACAGAAAGTGGTGACATTTAATCTTAAAGACAATACATCCTTTTTTCACATGCCTACTAATGATTTTTCCTTGGCAGTAAGTGTTCAAGTCGTGATTTGACCATAATCTGCTGATTGCAAATGGTCTTGGAATATTCTGATGAACAAAATTTGCATCATTTATAACTTCAGATGACCTTCTTTAGGAAATTCTCGAGTCATGGAAATTATTTAATTTTAATTTCATTTATTATAATAATAATAATAGTTTTATAAGCCAAGAGAACCAATACAGATTAGTAATTGGCATAGGCTTCGTCAATACAATACAGTGATGAATAACATGGGATGATATATCTATATGCAGATCAAATCACATTGGTTTTAATGATTAAAAAAAATTGCTATTCAAAACTTTTATAATTCATTGAATTCAAGATGTTACAATTTTGGAAATTTTTAGGTGTTTGGTACCAAATCAAAGTCTGCCCAAACCTTGACTCATGCTTTATTTATTTCTGGCAGAAACTGATAAATTATATTATGGCTTCAAAACCATTGTAAACTCTCTCACCTTGAGCAAAAAGAAATGCTAAGCATGATGTGTGAAAATAATTAAATTATAATATTGTCTTATTGTTTATTCCCTGTAGCAGAAAAACCCTAATCCTTCTCTGTGGATAAAGTGTATCAAAAACTTATGTGTGCGAAAAATGTAAGAATTTTGCAGACTTGAACTCAGCCAATGTTTAAAATAAAGAATATGCATGGCTCTGGAAGGGAGGATCGGAAGGGCTAGAGGAATTTATGAGGAGCTGATGTACTGATAATCCAGAGAAATGGAAATCAAAAGTTGGATAATACCCCTTTTCTGTGTCTTGAACTCAAGCTGCGCTCTGCGAGTAGATGGGGGAAAGAAGATGCAGGTTTTGGGATAGACTTGGAAAATTAAAATTAATAACAGACTTTCATAACTTAATGTTGCATTGGAAAGAGATCGTTTAATTTTTGCTGCTACATAACACTAACTAAGTAATTGATTCAGAAAATCAATTCATAGCTCTTTCCTTTCCTCGACTAAAATAGTTTGGGTGCTCCGTTTTCTGTATAAAAGGTTGTTTTTTTTTTGTGAAAAATTGTGAAACTGCTTGGAGAAAAAAATCTGTTCCTTCTTTGCTATCTTAGTTGAAGATTCATCAATAGGACCTGTTAAGGCTGTTTTACACGGTACATGGAATTGCGCAATCTGACGTACGTGTGAAGGTGCAATCAAAGTTGCATCGGGTAAAGCAGTGAATTGCTAGAACACATGCGAGAATGCGTGGATGCGAGAAGGCAAAATTCCACGCCATTTTAGAAATAAATGCAGCTCTAACCTGCTCAATTCCGTGCCCGTTTAAAACGGCCTTTACAACATTATTTCTAGCAACACACTGACCAAGTCAAAGAAAACAGTGGCTTAACATGCAAAAATTCTGCCTTTTTTTTGTATAATCCAGCTGATCCTGTGAATACAAAAGGTGTGCATTCAAGTCTTCCATATTTTTAATTGCAGGGATGGTGCAACATCCTCCAGCTCAACAGCAGCAACAAGACTGGACGGCATTAGATCCTGCGATTGTTTCCTCTACTCCGCACTTACACACCTCACATTCGACTGGATCCCTCAATCTGGCCCACTCACACTGGGCCAAGTCCTTGGAAGCCCTCTCGTCAGCCCCCCTACTCAATCAGCCCTCGTCTGCCTCAACGTCCCAGCTCCCTCCCTCAACTGCCGACCATCACTACTACAGAGGCCACGGCCATTTTCAAGACTTTGGTGGCGGCAGTGTTGGGGGCGGGGGTGGTGGTGGTGGCGGCGGAGGAGGTTGGTCGACGCAAATGAACAGTGGAGTCCACCTCGGTTCTGTCGCGTTGGGTGGTCCTGGTCGCTACCAACCCAACCTCCTGCAGATGCAGACCCAGCAGCCGCCACAGCCTGGTCTGATGGCAGGCCACCAAGTCCATCCGTTTCTGATGCGGCCGCAGGACGTGGGAAACTCTGGGCCGTCGCCTGCAGCTCCTCCTCCAGGTTTCAACCCCTTACGCTCCTCAAAGACAGTCCCCGAAGTGGCTGGGATGGGGAGTAAGTGATTCTCGCTTTAGTTCTTGTTTTTTTTTTTTGTCATTATCTTTTCCCTTGCAAAAGCTGAAATTGCTTGCAAAATGCTCAGGGCACCCAAATGGTGATGTAGGCAATCCCCCAACGAGGTTATAATTATATCTGGAGGTGCTGTTTCCGAGTTCATAGCTTGGTCATAGTTCCACCATCTTGGTTTGATAATTTTTGGACTTGGTCTCGGACTGATATTTTGAGGTGGCTAAGTTATGTTCTGAAAAAATTGTATAAACCTGTATAAAATTTGTATACATTCTTATACATTGCCATGACAATTGAGTAAGAATGTGTACAAATTTTATACAGGTTTATACAATTTTTTCATAGGGGTTATGTCCTGAAAATGAACTACATTAACACGTTGCGTACGGATGGCAAGAGTTCTCGTCATTTTTTTTCCGAACGTTCCGGACGGATGACGAAGATTCTCGTCATTTAGGCGCGTCAACCTAAACAATTTTAAAGCATTCAATACGTATTCGTTAGTACGTTTTCAGTTGTTCGTTATTCATAATGAATTGATGCATCATAACGTTTGATTGGGTAAAGTTATATTCTAAACATTAGCTTTTTAACCGTGTTTAAACCAAAGGCATTACGCCCTAATAGGCACATATTTCCAATCCCTGCTTTCCTAGGAATTTAAATACCCCGGTACACAACGTGTTAAGTGAAAAATACTACCATAATCATTAGTATTTGAACGGTAATTGTCATCAGATTTTTCTCATAATTCGCGATACTTCTATTAATGCAGAAACTCTCTGTCTGTTAGCCACTTCACTGGTGGGAATATCCCTGAAAATATACCTTATTACTTTAATTATTAATTTCCGTTGGCTATAATGAAATTCAATACCAGGATAGGTGCAGGTAAATGATTAGTTTACTCTCGTAAAATTCTATTTTCAGCTGAGCTGGTGGTTGAACGTAACCGTGGTGATTGATAATATTTTTTCCGTGGGAAAAGATATTTGAATCATAATTTCTCAAAGCCTACCTATGAAGTAAGAAAAAAGGTTATATTGTGGGTTTCATTGGTTATTTTAATGTATTAACCAGTTAAGACGAAAAATTTCACCTAATAGTAAGCATTGACCCATATGGGATTGTCAATGTTTTGGTCAAAGTGGGTGTGGGTGTCTTGTCATCCTACCCAAGCACCCCTATTCCGGCCACACTGCGCTCCACGCTCGAAACCAGTGATGCCCCCTCCAGATGTTTGCAACCTCCTTGGGAATTCCCAGATGATGACCTCACACCTCCTGCATGAATATAAATGGAATTGCCCTTGTGTTAATAAAAAAATATTTCAAAGAAGAGTAGAATACTTATTAAACCATGGATGAAAAAGAAAATTAGTTTCCCAGTAAGTGATAATAACTAGCATGAGGATTTAAAATGACAATTATTTGTATAACTTTTTGGAGTAAAAAGGAGTTGAAAAATAGTTTGATTTTAACTGTGTATATAAAATACTTTGAAAATTCCCCGTGATGGCACACTGCTGCTGTGGGGCCAAATCCTTGCGTGCACATCTTAGGATCAGGATTCAAATCCTGCCTAAGTGAATTTTGCACCTCTTGGGGCATGGATTTATCCGAAGTCTAATAGAGATGTCGCTGAAAAACCTGATGACAGGCAGTGCCTTGTTGGATTCCAGGGTTTTGCAATCCAGCAGAATCATGTGATAAGGATAAAAATTAGGTCTAACTGTGTATGATAATAAAAATTGGGATGATAATGATGTATCAGATTAGATTACAGTAAACTCTTGTTGTTACAAAGTTCATGGGATCAAAAGTTTGGAAGTTTATGTAAAACTTCTTGTTGAAGTTATTCCTGTAAATGAGAGTCTATTTTAGTCCTAATGAAAAGTTTCAAAACTGTTGAAAGTGAATGAATTTAATAGAAATTTTCGTACTGACCACTTCCAATGTTGCTACTTATGGAAAATTTACTTTCCATTTCAACGGATATTGTCATCATCAGGTTGGTTCAACACTGTAAAAACATAGTTAATTTTAGCAGTGGACGGTACAAATAGTTTTATTGAATTCATTCATCGCTTATTTACTCCATGTGTAGCCTAAAGTTTAAAATAAGTGTCAGCGGCGATTTTTAATATGTGGACCTGATATTGTGGAGTATTGTGCTTATTACATTTTTCTATGAATTTCCTATGTTAATTGACAGAAAGTATAATCTGCTGAAAGATGACTTGAAATAACCTATGTGGTGATGTACAGATTTGTTAATATAAGGTTGTTTTTCATCTTTTTTGTTTCAGATTTATGAATCTGGTCAGCCATCCACAAGCAGCATTAAGCTATATTTGGGTCTCTGGCAGCTAATTGCAA
Source organism: Ischnura elegans (assembly GCF_921293095.1). Taxonomy (NCBI): domain Eukaryota; kingdom Metazoa; phylum Arthropoda; class Insecta; order Odonata; family Coenagrionidae; genus Ischnura; species Ischnura elegans. The sequence continues at coordinate 97,340,722 of NC_060255.1, read as the reverse complement.
GTAATCAGGAATGGTATTTAGAAGGCAGGCTTGCATGATTTATGGCAAGGAAGGAAATAAGAATTGGCTGCACGCATCTCTTTCAAAACTTCTGACCTACCTCTACTGGCCGATACCACATCACCTGTTACATCCACGAGATAGATTTTTTCCGAGTATCATTTTATCTGGTTTTCCCAACTAACCATTTGCTTTATCATCATTTGTGTGTACTAATGCTCTCTTGTGAAGCAGTATGCTGTTGTATTTCAGCCTAAAATTTATTTAACCTGTACTTTGGTTCAAAAGAATTTGTACTATGTTACCTTCAGTATTTGAAAGTTTTCCTGTGAGGTAATCATCATAAATTGGATTATCAGGTTAATCGCATGCTCTCTAAAATTAAGGGGTGAGCATTTTATGGAATTGTAACTCTTTCATAATCAATGCAGTTCAGCTCATTGCCAAATGAAATCAATGGTAGCGGTAGAAAGCCCTCTTCGAAAAGCGCTGTAGTGCTTGCAAGTGATGATATTTCTGGTTGGAATCACTCCATTTTCTTTGCCTTCTCTCTTCAAGCACTTGATAGCTCCAGTTGATGACGTTGGTGCTCGGTGGTGGAACCAAATGTGAACTATTTGTTTATCATGCTTTATAGGAGAAATTGAATTTTAAACATGTTCCTTGCCCACAAACTGTGTAGTTTTATCTATTATTCGAAGTATGCAAGTAAACAGGTGAAATTCAAATGACATGATCGTGAATTGAGAACCTATAATTTCTTGAGCTCTTTGGAGAGAAAGAGAATATGATATGTTTTATAATGCCAGTGAATACAATGAATATGAAGACTCTCCTCTCATTATCTTTTATTTTAGGAGAGTTTAGATATTTAATGGATAACTTGATTTGCCTATCAATGCATCTCAAGTGGATTTTGTATCGTCAGGCACATCTTCTGTTGGTCTTTGGTGCTAATAATAATCATTTTTAAAATTTTGGGATTCACGTTCACAAATGTGTCACAAGTGAATTAATCATGAGAATTTTCCAACACCCATAAAAATTGGTTACCTAATCTTAACGTAATCGAAACCAGTCTGTGTCTTGTGTGTCAAGATTTTTAAACCATAATTTCCGTAAACATTTCAGTCTTATTGTGAAATTGAACAAAAAATGCTCACCCTAAGCTTGTGGATTTCTTAGGTGAATTTAAATTTGTTTTCTATGACAAACTTGGAAATTTTCCCTGTTTGAGTCAGGAAAAGTAAGCCATTGATTATGTAAGCTTCAGACCAAGATGGCTTTCTTATTGTGAGAAAATCTCTAAAATTTAATGTTCTCAAAAGGAGATGTAGGCTTTGCCATCTTTGCTGAGCATTTCAAACGTGGTGCTTGCGAAGCCCCTTTGACCTGCCCAAATGTGTGTGGCCCCTGTATTGCAAAAGGAGGGCTTCTTCAAGTTTATTTGTTGGCCTTGCCTTTTCTCATGAGCATATGAGCTTAATACCATTTTCTCTAATGCTTTCTATTCGTTCTAACAACTTGAGAGTGAATCACGTTTCGCTCGTTCCCGGCCTTCTCCATGCTTGCCGTTCATGGCGGGTGGGGAAGATTATCTCAACTTCTGTGATCCCATGCAGATGAGTAAATTTTACTGGCCATGGTGCAGAGGTCCCCAGCCTTAATCGACTACCCTTCCTAGAGTTCTCCTAATCAGGAGTGCTCATCAGGCTGTATGTACTAAGATTTTTGTGGTTTTGCACAACCTCGGTAATGGTTGTCATGAAGAAGCCAGCTGAAAAATAATGGCATCAGGAAATAGATGTGAATCGACCACATCTCTATATATATATATAAAAAGAAAGATATATAAAGAAAAATATATATATATACAAACACATGTATACACGCTGCTTTACCTTGTTTTGTGGTTATTTTCTGTTGTAACTTTCGAACAATTATTTTGACCTATCATGTCTCACTCATACGTTTTGGTGGTCTTAATATCCTTCTTTCATTTCTTTGCCAATTTGATCTTGTTGATTTGTTACATTTCTTGGGACTGGTCCCAGAATATGTAGCAGTTCATTACCGTAACATGCAATTCTTTCCTGAAATGAAGAATAAATTGAAAAAATGCATTTGAAATCTGATACCTTTGTACATTCATTTCATTCCCATTTTACCCTTGAGGTGACTTGATTGATGAGTGGATCGTTGAGTTAAAATGGGAGAAAGATGTATCTCGACTAAGTTTGTGCCTTCACTATCCATCTGCATGGAAATCTGTTTCCTTGCTGATGAAATATTATTACTTGCCTTTACAGGGTAGGCATTGATTGTGATTCATTACCCACCATTAGTGTATTCATAATATACAAATTATTTGGTTTTAGAAATACTGGTTTAGACAAATGGCAAGGGTCAATTTTAACCGCATTTGAAAAAGGCCAGATTGTCGCCCATGCGATGCCACTCCACATGACGTCACAGGGACCTAGTTTCTATACGAGTAGATAGGAGTTTTACACCGTCTGAAATTATCATTGCATGCATGAGGCACAAAGCTCAGGGAAACATCTCTTAATAATCACCTATTGAAACTGGCTAAGGTCGGAAAGTTTTCTTCATTTGATAAGGTATTAATAATCCTTATTTAAGACAAGCGCTACCAGCCAGCAGGGTACTCAGCTACCCGCTAGCAGCCTGCGTCGTATCAGCGCTAAGCCTCGCCTCAAGGTCACCTCACAGGGGGGCAGGGGGAACCAGAAATAAGTCTCACAGAGAGATTTCCCGGCATTCATACTTACGCGTCGCGTTTTCGCGTGCTTGAAAATTTTCACTTTTCATTTAATCGCGAAAAATAGATATCGTCATTCAACAATTTAAAAGTGTGAAATACGTTTTCCAGGAGTAATAATCTTTTGATTTAGGCAATAAAAAAATAATAGGAAACCACCCTATTTAGAAAGAAGAAAATTCAATCTTACTGCAGGTCTCCTCTCTTCCTCTCTTCACCATACTTCCTCTCTTCCTCCAAGGTCTTCCTCTCTTCACCATAAAAAGTGGAGAGAGAATACTCAAAATTTTGTACCCTGAGTTTAATTTGTGCTGGTTCCTTGCCAAATGTCTTAGGAACATTTTATTAATATTACTCACTTTCTGAATGTCCTCCACAGTTTTCCTCTTTGTTTAGCTCTAGAGATTTTTATCCACGTCTCCTCTTGCTCTTGTGCAAGGTCCAACGATTCACGTGGAGTCCACGTTCACTTTCAATTTCCTCTTTGGAATTAAGCCGGAGAATAAAATTACATCGGAAGGGAATCTGATTTTTCTCTTAGACCAATAAGTCAATTAAAAGAGACATGACCCCATTAACGCAGCTTGGCCAATTAAGTATGTGGCATTTTTTAGTATCCAAAATTTCTGATACCCCCCCAGAAATTCCTCCGAACTTATCCACAGAGCTTAGCGCAGAAGTCTTTAACGGGAGAAGGTTTTTTGCGCAAAGGCCCTTCGACTCAAAGGCTCAGAGACTAAGTCTCGGAACTCTTGTCTCCGAACTATTCCCTCGGAAATCTGCCAACCAAATCAGCCATACTTGGAGATCAAGACTTATATAGGTAGTATGGCGGAGGAATACCTACTCCTTGGCAATCAAGAGCAAGTGGGTGCTGAGGCGTAAGAATGCAGTTAGGAGTGAGAAGTACTCCACTTGTCCTATCACAACTCTCTCTCCCTCCAACACCTCATCCCATCTTTCCCCTCCTTGAATTCCAATCGGTTCTTCCCCAACCCTGGCTTGGATGACGGACGTTTTGCAGTGGTGCCAGTCAACAGGGGCGCCTGCCGGCAGATTTACACTGATGCATCTAACTTGGACATCGCCCTATTACCCCTCCACTCCTTTGCAAATTCCCTCCCCTCCACCCTGACACGATTCGGAGGTCGCTAGTTCTTTTTTGCTTTGGTGCTGGCGGTGGATAGATTGCTCAGCTGAGAGGGTGATTTGTTGAAAATCATGAAGCTTACACTTAGTCTTTGGTAATGTTTCCTATCAGATTAATAGTTATCATCGTTGTTTTCTGTAATAATTTTGATTTTGAATATTTCTACTTCTAATAGATATTGATTGAAAATGACTCGTAATTTTGTGACAAATGTTTCTTTGAGTGCTGATTATTCTTGTTTGTGGAGTCTTTCCCTCTACAATTGGAGTTCCCTGTGTCTGGGGCTTACGTTCAGAATCTGGAAGATTTAAAGACGTAATGCTACAAGTGCACTTTTCTGTCCTGTATTTTGTGTGAGGAAATTTTGATAAGTTCCCAGAAAATACTGTCCCTATTCAATGGGTACATCTTTGGTTATTAAAAGAATGGAAAGAGATACAAATGCAAAGAGATACCTAGGTAAAGTATATTTTTTAAAAAAATTTAAGAAAAAGAACTTCTCCCCTGTTTAGTCATAATCAATTGACTGATCATTTGGCCTACACTTGTACTATAAAACTCAAGAAAGTTACGTTTTCCATTCCTCAAAATGATGTTAAAATTCACGCACTAAAATTTGGTTACTTCAAAATAATGGGAACCTGCACCCCAAGTGTCAGAAGTACCAAGCACCCAAAATAGGGTTTTTAGAGGTAAAAAAAACTAATCCAATGAAAGTAAAGCAAATATGTAGTTCATTAATTATGTGAGTTGATTTCAGCAATTTTTGAACCCCTACTACTCCCTTACTGATATATCATGAGATTTGTCTCGGCCCCCTCCCTCTAATATCAAGTGATATTGTTCAAAATTTATATTTTCAGTGTAAATATATTAATCTATGCCTTCATTGTATTGGATTTATTTAAAAGAAATATTTTTTTTATTTTCATTTAAGTTTAGTTAAGATGTTACTTAAGATTACTAATATCAAAGTCTCTCCACGTGACGTCACAGGGACCTAGATTTTATACGAGTGTATAGAGTTTTACATCGTCTGACATTACCAATGCATGCATGAGGCACAGAGCTCAGGGAAACATGTCTTAATAATCACCTATTAAAACTGCCTATGGTCTTAAAGTTTCCTTTGTTTGATAAGGTATTAATAATCCTTATTTAAGCCAAGTGCTACCTGCTAGCAGCCTGCATCGCAGCGGCGCACACATCCTTGCCCCAAGGTCACCTCACTTTGCGGCAGTGGGAACCAGAATGTCATCACATGGGCTTTTCCCAGCATTTGTACTTAGCCGTTGTGTTTTCACGCGCTTGAAAATTTTCACTTATCATTTAATTGCGAAAAATATATATCTTCAATTAAAAATCTAAAAGCGTGAAATGTGTGCTCCAGGAGTGATAATCTTTCAATTTAGGCAATTAAAAAAATAATAGGAAACCACCCTATTCAGAATAAAGTCTACTTTCTTTCATTCATACCTGTAAACCCTTCTCTCTACCTCACTAGTGTAACATTCTTCCCTCTGTTTTTAACATTTCCTCCCCTCTCAGTTCTGCCACAATCCATACCTTTTGTCTGATCCATTTTTCCTCTAGAGGCTTTCTCTCCTCACCATGCCTGGTACTTCATCGTTCTTCTTCATTTACTTCACTTTCTTCATGCACTCATCTCAAACACCTCCAGTACTTTCTTGTCCTCCTTCGTAAGTGTCCACGGCAAATCCAGTGATAGTGGTCAATCATGGAAGCAGTTTATCAAGGTTTTGAATGCAGCATGTCAAGCAAGGTGATAACACCGAAACATTATTTGCACCGATGCCCACTGCATCATCGGATCTAAAATTGCATACTCTGCTCTCCACCAAAAATGATGAAGTGCAGAGAGGAATTTAACTTAAATTTTCCAGGCATTTAAGAACTTCATTTGTTCAATTGTGGATCAGATTGATGCTTAGCAGTAAATGCAAATCTGAGATAACCATTTTTAAGTCAGGAAAACAGAAGTGAATCATGACTCAATTCATTAATTAACATCATACAAACTGGCACAAATTCAAATCGGTAAAATGTTAAGCTAATGCCAATATTGTTTATGGCTCTCATTTTATGCATAGGTACATGCATGTTCTTTTGGCATTTATGTAAAATTGAAGCTAAATGCCAAACCTTCATTAGAATTCCTATATGGGAATCGGATTGAATTGGTACAAAAGTATGACATAAAATTTGTAATTGATTCTAATAACACCCCGAGACAAGCAGGGAGCATTGCAACTTGCCACAGCCACCTATGTTTGAACTCTGTTAGGCTGCTGCAGTCACTGTTTTGTGGTACATAAATCGGAAAGAAAGCTGGCCACCATGCCTAGGTATGAAACCTGTTTGTGAGCTGTTTTCTAGGTCTCGTGATAGGAAGATAAGTATTTACGTATTGCCTTAATTTTTTTCAGTCCATACTTACATTGATAATCTTCAATACATATCACATTTATGCAGTGGCAGATCCAGGATAGGGACAAGTGGGGACTAAGAACAGGGTAACCTCCCAGTAGGGGTCCAAGCAAAATTTCCATTCTATCTCGTGTAAATTGGATATCCAAGGGGGAGGTGACTATAGCCCCCTAAGCCCCTCCCCCCATATATCTGCCACTGCATTTATGTGATCAATTCGAAATCAAATAGTGATTAACGTAAGTTTTTCATGCTGTGCTCATCACGAATTTACAAGGTACTTCATATTTTTTAATTCAATTTTTATTTATCTTTTAACCAGAAGTAAAATACTATTTAATAATCATCCATTGATGATACTTGATTTCACAGTATTCACCCTAATAAAAAATTTCCCCCTTCTATTTAGGGAGAATTTCCTCTTCCCCATCTATTACCTGTTGATTTATCTGATTGGGAACTGACATACATATTCCTAATATGACTTCTTATTATACAATTGGATGAATCTATGGAATATTTTCAGTATATTGTTCTAGTATTTTTTATTGTTACTGGAATTTAATGTGAAAGCATCATCAATGATCAGTAATTTAAATCACATTTTCCTTCAACTGCAAAGCTTTCAGCATTTCTTGGGCAATATTCATGTTTCCTATTAAAAAAGACAGACTCAACTCATCTAGCCATAGCTTTCTCATAAGGGCACCTACTAAAAAGTCGTCATAATTTAGCAAGTGCATACATCCTCTATAAAATTATGAAAACCTACATAAAATTACTATTCTTATCAATTTTTGACTTGGGTTCCTCACAAAAAATTTATATTGAAGCTCAAGGAACATAAAACTGAAGTGTCAGATCGATTAGAGTACTTGGTGCTTAAGAAAAGATACCGTAAAATTCTTCAAACAGCAAAAAAATCCTTCAACAATCAAAGAATAGTAAATGCTGACAATAAATCAAAAGAAATTTGGAAAATCATCAAAGAATCCAAAGCTCACCACAATCAACATTGCATCCTCCAATTACAAGACTCTAAAGGGGAACTGATCTCTGATTATACTACCATGTCATCCAATCTCAATGATTTTTTCCTGTCTCAGTCGGATCCCACAATCCCATGCAATTCCCCTAACTACTCTGTAACCCAATCGCCAAGCAACTTGTTGTACCTGCTTCCTTGTACTGAATCTGAACTGACCAATATTGTTAACAAATTGCCAAATAAAAATAGTCATGGATTAGATGGTATCCCCGGGAGAGTTGTAAAAAGATCTATCCTTGTCATTAAGGATCAAGTCCTATTCCTCATTAATGAATCTTTAAGGCTGGGAGTTTTCCCTGACTCTCTGAAGACTGCCAAAGTTGTTCCTCTCTACAAAGGCAAAGGAAGCAAACAGGACATGAATTCATACCGTCCGATTTCCTTGTTAAACCAGCTCAGTAAAATTTTTGAGAAGGTCTTTTACAACCGTCTGGTATCATACCTTGAGTCATTTAGTCTCTTGTCCCCTTCTCAGAATGGGTTCAGAAAATCTAAATCCACATCCACAGCCACCTATGAAGTGGTGACCCACATACTTTCAAATCTGGACAAAAGAACGGAGACTCTGGGTCTTTTCTTTGACTTTTCTAAAGCCTTTGATCTTGTCAATCACCAACTACTCCTACTAAAACTGGGTTTTTATGGTATACGAGGTACTCCTTATAAGTGGATTGAATCGTATCTGAGTGGACGTCACCAACATGTTGTATTATACAAAAATGGCACTCAGTTTATCTCTCCTGGTAAAGAAGTCCTACTAGGTGTGCCACAGGGCTCTGTCTTGGGTCCTGTTCTGTTTTTGCTGTATATAAATGATCTTCCAGGTACTCTTAAATCTGTCACAGGTGTCAAACCTATACTCTATGCTGACGATACTAATGTTATTGTATCTGCCCCATCATTGAATAGCTTGTCCCTTACAGCAGTCACTGCCACTAAACTCATATGAATGGTGTCAAAATAATTTTCTTAAACTGAACCTTGAAAAATCTGGCCTTATTCATTTTTGTAACAAAAATAAAGCATCTGAAGCAATACCAATTGTTGTAGAGGGGAAACAACTCCCACAAATTTCCAGTTCACAGTTCCTCGGAGTTATCCTGAACAAAAATATGACATGGGTAGAGCACATCAGCAAATTGCGCAGCAAGCTCAGTTCAACATGCTTTCTCATAAGAAGCATCAGGAACACTGTAAATAATGATGTCTTATTGTCCATTTACTATAGTGAATTTTACTCGCACATTATTTTCAGTATCCTGTTTTGGAGTTCCTCTCCCCATTTTACTGAAATCTTTAAAATTCAGAAGTGAATTATAAGGCTGATGTGCAATGCCCCCTATGATTCACCTTGTCGCCCCTTGTTCAAGAAACTGGACATATTACCACTACCACGTGTGTATATTTTTCATCTACTTGCTTACACAAAAAGAAATCTATTTCATTACATTAAGAACCGTGATGTCCACCATCATTCTACGAGGCAAATTGACCAGCTGCATGTTTCGTATGTGCGCACCAAGAATACCAGCGCTGGTCCAAATTGTATGGGCCTTCAATTCTACAATAAATTGCCACCTGAACTTAAGGCACCATTAAGTGTCACTACTTTTAAGACCAACCTACTTAAATATTTGAAATTAAGAATGTATTATTCTGTAGATGAATTCTTAAACAAAGTTTGACGATTCCTGCATCATTGTATATTTGTATTTATTGTATATATATTTTTTTTAACCTGACGTGTCCTATATCAGTGTACCCCTTGTACTTCTAGATCTCTGGACAAATAAACATTATTATTATTATTAGGTATATTGTAAAATCTACATCATTATGAAAAGAGACCCAAGGAGTTTTCCTGGATATACACAATTACTTATACCACTTCTTTTTTACAGAGTGCGACCAGGGTTTCAATGAATTATCATCATCTTCAGGCGCAAATTGAATATTTGCACCTGAAAATGATGATAATTCATTGAAACCCGGGATGCGCTCTGTAAAAAAGAAGTGGTATAAGTAATAGGGTGGTTTCCTATTATTTTTTTATTGCCTAAATCGAAATATTATTACTCCTGGAGTACGTATTTCACGCTTTTAGATTTTTAAATGACGATATCTATTTTTCGCGATTAAATGAAAAGTGAAAATTTTCAAGCGCGCGAAAACGCGACGCATAAGTAGGAATGATGGGAAAAAGTCCGTGCGACGCATTCCTGGTTCCCGCCTCCCGCCTTGTGAGGTGACCTTGATCGAGGCTCTGAGCGCTGATAGGACGCAGGGTGCTAGCGGGTAGCTGAGTACCTTGCTGGCTGGTAGCGCTTGGCTTAAAAAATGTTTATTAATATGTACCTTATCAAACGAAGAAAACTTTCCGACCTTAGCCAGTTTTAATAGGTGATTATTAAGACATGTTTCCCTGAGCTCTGTGCCTCATGCATGCATTGGTAACCTCAGACGATGTATAACTCCTATCCTCTCGTGTAGAAACTAGGTCCCTGTGATGTCACGTGGAGTGGAATCGCATGGGCGCCAATCTGGCCTTTTTCAAATGAGGATAAAATTTGACCCTTGCCATTCGTCTAAACCGGTATTTCAAAAACCAAATAATTTATGTATTATGAATACACTAATGGTGGGTAATGAATCGCAATCAATGCCTTTCGTTTTCTTTGATGAAGGAAACTACCCTATTGTGTGATATCCAGGAAAACTTATAATGGAATACCACAAAGTCAATCAAGAGTTAGTATTTTTTTTTAGAGACCCTAGGACTTCTGTCCATGAGCCCATATTGTTAATACTTTGATATCATTCTCGTTCGTATATTCCAATTGAGAAAGGAATCCTCTCCCTCAACTTTTCAGCATACGTCTCAGGCTTGAATCTTGTGGCTAAAAGCCACCATAAAAGGAAAAGTTAAATCACCATTCTGATTGGGATATGACATGAAGGAAAAATAAAACTGTCTACCTTGATGGCAAAAAAACTATAAAATCAACTTTATAAAACATATAATACATAGATATTTTTTTACATTTCCCATTATTTACACCTAATAATCATAAATAAATGATTTAAAAACAGTATAAATTAACAATTTCAACAGCTAAAATTCTTTAAGATCATTGTAATTTGCTTTTATCTTTGTGCTCTCTCCATTTATTAACAGCAAACATTAACAACTGATGCTGCTCCAACAGCAACGTCACCAATGAGATCAGTAGGCAGCAAAAACTTACAGCAAAATGACCAATTTTATTCCTCCCATAAAGATGATTCTGAAAATAAGATATAGAAAATTCAAAAAATTTAATGTCTTTCTCTTTGGCAGACATGACTTCACATGTACCCCATGAGAAGCATGAAAAAGCTTTCATAAATACATAGTAAAATTTTTTCAGTGGTAGATAAATGTGGGGAACGCAGCCACCCATACGCATAATTTCTGGAAAAATTGAAAAGGTGGTTATCTTTTAAGTGGCTTTCCAATGAAAGTTTTTATTTCATCAGCTTAACAAATATTGCGAAAAATCCACAGAGGAAAAATCATTCGCCTTGACCGGGATTCGAACCCGGATCCCTCGATTTCCGGCCGAGTGCTTTAGCCAGTTAAGCTACCGAGGCGTCATTCTCCCCTGTGGAAATTTGTGGACTATACCGGACAAGGTGGTAAGGACTGCTGAGCATATGATGCGATTAGCAGTCCAGGTCGTGTGCATGGCGCAACAGCCGGAGAGCAAAGCCCGAACTTTGAACACTAGAGGTGTTCGCTCTGGACTTATTTAAGCATACCGGGACTAGCCACGGTGATAACTTTTTACGGAGTCACCCGCAATGCACAAATAGGACCTGGACTGCTAATCGCATCATATGCTCAGCAGTCCTTACCACCTTGTCCGGTATAGTCCACAAATTTCCACAGGGGAGAATGACGCCTCGGTAGCTTAACTGGCTAAAGCACTCAGCCGGAAATCGAGGGATCCGGGTTCGAATCCCGGTCAAGGCGAATGATTTTTCCTCTGTGGATTTTTCGCACTATTTGTGCATTGCGGGTGACTCCGTAAAAAGTTATCACCGTGGCTAGTCCCGGTATGCTTAAATTAACAAATATTGTTTGAAAAGAATGGAAGAATATCTAAAAGCCAATTGCCTATCCTATCAGATCTCAGACAATTATCATAGCATTAGTATTGATACCACCACCATCATATTATCAAAAGTAGGATCCTTGAGCATTGATGAAATCAACTGGAGCCGAGTAAAACAAAAGAAGTGGATAAGTATACAAGAAAAATGAGTCACATTGGAACCCCAACAGAGATCTAAAACCATGGATATTCATAGGCTGCAGACATGTCAGCACTCATGACGGAGAACCAGATGCCTTGGATAGGCACAAAAAATTACACATCTAGGTACACACCTATTCTAAATGAGACATTAGTGAATAATTCATCAATTATCCTTTAAACTAAATCTTTCTGGCTAAGATAATATTGCTAGTCATTTATATAAAAAATGAAACAAATTCCTTACTTCAATAGACATGTGGCAGGCAAAATATCAACTAAACTTTACCTCGTCACTGATTGCTTAAGAATTTCATCCAGGGAAATGCATGTTAAAGTCAAAAATTCCTTACCTCTGATACATAACAGAGAAATGCTGACAACACCAGGGCTGTAATATACTTTCTTCCAGGAATTAGGCTATATAGTGGATTCAATTTACTAGTAGAATAGCGTGATTGTATGAAGATTATGCTGCAAGCAAAAGTTAAATTCAAATACTGATGGCTTCAATGATAAAAATAATGCACAATAAACCTAAAAATTAGTACAATACCTGTGTGTAATTCGAGCCAACATATTGCCACAATTTGCAAACACCAAGCCAACAGCACCAAAGAAGTAAGTCAAGCCATAAGATACCCCTAAGAAGACAGCAGACATCAAGGCCATCACATGGTTGTACCTAAAATATGAAAGTGCATGTATAAATACTGGGAATATAACTCCATGAATTCAGATAAATACTCTATTGTTGTCTTCATAAAATCAATGAAGAAAATGTACTGAAAAACCTCGGTTTTTAAACTTTCTTTTATCAAAATGCTGCTTACTTTAACATTGTGAGCAGTGACCAGATTATAGAATTGGAAATTGCACAACAGATAATAATAATAATAATATGTATTTTTTAGAAAGGGCATTAAAACCCATTACGCGAGTAAAATATAAATAAGACATAAATATAACCATAATAAAAAATAAACCAATACAATAATGTAAAAGAAAGACATTGAGGAAAATTTAATTTAAAATATGCCTTCTGTATTCAGCCACACCTAAAGTGATCCTGAAATTTATGTAGATGACATCTGCGCTCAGACAAAACTTGAAACAGACAATGACTATATTTAACCCCAAAGTCAACTTCAAATTTGAGCTTCAACATACAGCTACTCTTTAAATATGAATTCAAGGCAATCCTAAATTTTGCGAAAAATTTCATCTTCAATTTAGTATAAAGCTAGCTAATGTTATGAAGCAAATAAAGAAATATTTTGAGAGTTATATTGTATTTAATGTCTGAGAATATGTATAATATTGAATTATACGATCTAGATTAGAGATGGGTTGAATAGCAGATTTCGCAAACTCGAATATCGAATTTGAATATTAAATCATCATTCAAATATTCGAATATCTCCAATTTCGAATACTAGAATTATGCAAAGCATATTAAACCTACGTTTTTTCTTCTATTTCCCTTGATGAATGTATAAATAATAAGGTATACAGTGGAACCTTGATGTATCGTTTTTCAAGGGGATGGACGAAAAAAACCATGACTGCGGGAATGTTGGACTAGGTTGCCTATGCAGCAGGAAACCCAGGATTTTGGTGAGTAATTGTGATTTCCTTACAATTTGGGCACATAGTTGTTCAACTAATATCTCTTTCAAATATCCTAAGGAGACACACCACCTCGCGAAAAAATGATTCCATGCCGTCTCGGCATTTACACTGCAACGATGGATTTCTGTCTGATGCATACAATCTTATCTACCAAACGCAATTTCAGCAGCACGCCCATCTGATACTCGGCTTCATCCAACTTCTTATTTTCAACAGGTAGCTCGCTTTACCCTCACTCCTACTGTTAAGTGCTAGCGGGCAATTCGAGGCATTTTGCAAAATACATGCGCTTCTCCACCAGATTTTCTTCTTCTTCAATTATTTTCAGCACATCTTTGGAAGCTCTCACGAGATAAGGCGATGAATTTGAATTGCTAGCAGGGAGAAACCAAATATCTTGAGAAAATATCCCTTCATCTGTGACTGTCACAATAGAGATTTATAGCATAACTCATAAATTGTAACTTGATGTATGCTTTCGGTAAAAAATACCACATCAATCGAACTCTTTTCACCGCTCTAATCTGGGAATTTGATATAGTTCGTCAACTTGCCTAAAACGGCGCTGCATGCTCTAAGCGACTAGACTTCTCTACATTTTTCCGATTCAACTACCAACGACATGCGTACTACAGTGTATGGCGCGAAATTCAAAGTATTTGAGGTATTCGAGATGGTACCTTCAGCATAATTATTTGAGATGTTGAATATCGAATACTTTCTAGTATTCGAGGTATTAGCGTATTTGCGGATACTATTCGCACAACTCTAATCTAGATACTCAAAGACAAAATAATTTAGTGAGTTTTGATGAATTAATTCAACCCTTTGTTCATTGCCAACATTTCCATAACTTCTAATTTCTTCATCAGAGCTGTGAATTGTAGTGATGTAAATGACAATTCATCTACAATGAGCAAAAGAGGCCAAGAATATAACATATAGCAAAGTTTAATCTCATGCAATATGTCAACACTAGGATAACCAACTATTTTTTAAGAAAACGAGGATTTTTATTCTTGTCCGAGAGATTTAGGACACGTCAAAATAAAAAAAAAGCTGTTGCAGTATTTTCAAAACAATTAATGAGAATTCATATTCAAAGATGACATAAATGTATTTCGCAAAAAGACTTTGATTCGGCCAACAATAGTTTGCCACCACTTCCTGCAAATTCTAAAAATTGCATCTTCTCTCTCACATTTAGACTAATTTATACCAAAAGCACAAAATTTAAATGACTGAAACTGAATGATTTCGCAGGATGAAAAATAATTGGAGAAATTCTTACTAAGGTACAAAATAAGGTAGCCAGGAGATCACAAAAAATAGACTGGAGATGCAGAGAAATACAGCTGATGTTTACCAGGAAGTTTTATAACTATGTACGGAGAAATGTTGTCGGAAAGGCACTTAGAATCAGAGGTTTAAATTTCATTAAATGTTAAAAAAATACATAGTCACTCTAAAAGTGATTCAGACACTTTATCTACTTTTTCAATTCTTAAATAAAGCTCAAATAATGACCAAGAGACATACTCATCTAGTTGAGGAGGACTCATAGCAGCAAATGAGTATGCTTCTGATACACCATTTATCGCCAAGAGAGGAAGGTACAAGCAGTGGGCGCGGAGAAGGTTGGGAGCCAACTCTGACTCAGCGAGGCCTTTTCCTCCGTACACATAAAGGACGAGTGCCGAGTTAGGAGGTCCGAGGGCCAAGGCCAGAAGGCCCATAGATGAGGTCATGGTGAGCAATAACGACAGCACCTCAGCAGCTTCCCTGGCAGCCTCCTCTTCAGCAACACTCCAATCCCTCTCCAACTGTGATCTCCTTCTCGCATCTGCACCCCTCTTGACCACCTAAAAAAACGATCTTTAATTGCATATTTCATTTCACAAATTTGCAATTATTGCCATGGCCTCGCACGCGGTTGAATACGGCACCAAGGGAACCAGAGATTTCGTCGCACTTGGGCATGTTAACACTGCGACGAGTCAAGGTCAAACTGTATAGAAAGGGAAAAGTAAAAGGAAGAAACAATCTATAATGTATCTATTAACAAAACTTCATCCTCCACTTTACTCAATGCATTTCGAAATTAGGGCGGTTTCCTATTTTTTTTGTAGCCTAAATACAAAGATTATTACTCCTGGAGTACATATTTCATGCTTTTAGATAATTTAAATGGTATCTATTTTTCACAATTAAATGAAAAGTGAAAAATTTCAAGCACCCGAAATTGCGACGGCTAAGTATGAATGCTGGGAAAAGCCCGTCATTCTGGTTCCGGCTGCAGCTGTGTGAGGCCCCCTTGGTGCGAGGCTATAAGCACCGCTATGATGCAGGCTGCTAGCAGGTAGCCGTTGGCTTAAATAAGGATATTAATACCTTATCAAACGAAAGAAACTTTCCGACCATAGGCAGTTTTGTTAGGTGATTATTAAGAGATGTGTCCCTGAGCTCTGTGCCTCATGCGTGCATTGGTAATCTCAGACGATGTAAAACTCCTGACTACTCGTATAGTATCTAGGCCCCTGTGACGTCACGTAGAGTGGCATGGCTGCCAATCTGGCCTCTTTCAAATGAGGTTAAAATTGACCATTACCATTTGTCTAAACTGGGATTTGTAAAACCAAATAATTTGTATATTATGAATACACTAATGGTGAGTAATGAATCGCAATCAATGCCTTTAGTTTTCTTTGATGAAGGAAACTATCCCATTGACAACACAGGAAGAAAGCATCTATAGTCCAAGAGTACAAAAAATAACTATGGATTCCATTATTTATCTGATAAAGAGTCGACTTCCTCTTAATCCACTGATGTTGAATTTGAATCTGATTCTAACACTCACATGCTTTCTTCTCCATTGGAAGAAAGCATCTTAATTTCATCTTTTTTCAAAAAATTCCAAGAATAACTGTCAGTGATAATAAAAGAATGATAATAATAACATTCTTAACTAGGGATACTTACCTATTTTAAAACATAATTGTACACCAAACACATGAAATTCAAAAATAGTAAATCATTTCACTGCAAGGGAAAAATACAGTTCTCTAAAATTAAAGATTTCAGGGACAAAACACATGATGTTAACCAGAAAATAGGTTATCCATATTATGGGATTATATTAACAAAATTAAATAAGCAAAGCATTAATTGCAAAAGAATATGAGTACATACACAAATACAGTAGACTCCCGATTATCCGGCTGCGGTTTATCCGGGTTGCGGATTATCCGTGCATGATTTTCACTCTCGCTCAATTTTTTCCGCGATCTTTGTTTTTAAAAATCCTACGCAAAATCATCAGAATTACTGCATCAATGCTAGGACATACGGGGCTTATCATTTCCGTTAGAATCCCCTTCGTAAAACGGAAGCGATCGCGCTCTAGTTGCATTCACGGGAGCACCGTGTTCCTGTTTTCCAAGCCTCGCAGTGCGCGACCGCGCTCCTTGATCACGGATATAAGTCCCGCAGCAGTTTCAACCCGGGCAACTTGTGCGAGACGCGGGTACGTGGCGTAGTGCCTGACAGTGTAGTTCGCGACGTGAAGCAGTGGTTTTGAAGCATTCGTGCAAACCTTTTTCCTGTATCCGTTATCACACAGCCACGGATGCGTGGTTTTCGAAACCAGGCCATACGCAAAGCATTAATAATACGAGTACATCCACGCTATTGTCGCTAAAAAAAGATCGCGAACTGGCGAAGAAAGCTCTCAAGGAGTCCTGGAAGCACTCTAAAGCAACACAATAACTGCATAAATAATAATATATTGTTTGTTTTAAGTAAATTATGAACATTAAAAGACATTTAACTGAAAGTTTGGATTATCCGTGTTTTCCGATTATTCGTGCCATCTCTCCCCATCATTAGCCCGGATAATCGGGAATGTACTGTACCAGAATTATTTAGTAATACATATGTTTACAATCAGCAAAGAAAAACAAAATAATATGACGACAACAATTTTTCCAACTGTGCAAATTTTCTATGAGAAAGAGCATAATTATGATGTGCGCCCATATAGTGTTCAGGCCCGGTTACACAGTAAATTAACATGTACGAGTTAATGTCTGATTGCATGAACGATTTCGGTAGAATGAAACGGAACACGTACGAATGCACGAACCAAATTAGAAAAAGTTATATTTTCTGTTCATGCATTCAAGTTGGGCGGTTACAGGGTGCATTTTCATGTCCATCAATGCATTCATACATTTAGACATTAACTAATAAGTCTTAATGTACGGAGTAATTACGCATTTCCACTTATTTATATTTACAGAGTAAGTAATCAATTGGCTAAAAAACAGCCTGGAGTTGAGGGTTCTTGGTGTAAATACCATGTGAATGATTTCCACGGAATGACTTTTCTGGGTTATGAAAGCAATTTGCTCAGAACTTGTCACTCAATACTTTTCATTTACCTGTGAGAAGTAGAAATAAGCAGCGTCTTCCAGTGGCCTGAGAATTAATCGGGCAGGCAATGCAGCCAATGATGACACAACATCCAAAGCTCCTTGATGAGAAAATGGCAAGAGAGAGACTACAGTAGCTAAGTAACGCTCTCCTTCAGTCAGAATCTGCTTCCAGATCCCTTGCTTGCTGAAACTCCAAGCCAATTCCGTCAAGTGGGCATCCACCTGGGGCTGTTTTTGATGAAGAAAAATATTTGATGTAGTAAAAATGTCGGTTTCCACTGCAACATAAATTGTTCCTAGTTTAGTGATAACTGCTGCAAACTAATTTCAGATAATTATATAACTTATTTCTGCTCAAATTACAAAGATATTGAAATTAAATGGAATATTATGAAGAACCATTGTACTGTGCCAGGGTTTTCGAAAGTATGCATACAACTAGAGGCATGAGCGGATCCAGGATTTCTTTCTGGGGGTGGGGGGGACAAGCAAGGCCGTATCCAAGATTTGTTCTGTAGGGGCACAAGGATACTTTGTAATACAACATGAACGCAATGATAATGGTACCGTATTAAAAATCTTGCATTATTTTTTAAGGGTCTGGGGGGGGGGGGGGCACGTGCCCCCTAGATCCGCCTATGACTGGAGGTAGGCATTAGCAATAGGGAATAACACATTTCCACTACCATCACAGGGAGAATTCTAATAAGTATGTATGTACTTAGCAAAAGTTATCAAGAAGTGTGTATTAATATTGGAGATACGATTTTTCCATTAGGTACCTCAGAATACAGAGCTCATGAACCTAAGTTAATTCTGATGATAACTTTTATCAAGACCAATATGACTTAAGAGTCGATTGAGGGATCGGAGTGGGTCCTCTCCATGGGGTAGCTAGAGCCGACAAACATTGAATCCTGGATGAATGTATACATTACTGTACAATTACTTGAGTTCATAGCAATGAAGAAGAATGAACGTAATGTGAAGGTTATTGAAAGAGTAGTCATGAAAGAGGAGTTAAGAGGATCTTAGAATTGCAAAAAGAGTTTACTTATGACCATTCCTCATAAATGGGTAGCAGGCCGTACATGGGTCGACTGAAATGCAACCACTTTGAAATCTGTTTTATACTAATTGTATGCAAGCTGACTAGCAATTTGCTAACTATTTTCTGTGACAAGATTGCATGCTTTCAATTTTTAATTGTTTTCAAGCTAAAAATGTTCTCACACTTAAAAAATTTTGACAATTCTTGCGCATCAACATGCATAATAAGGGATGCATGGCGGCTTAGGCATAGAGTGTTGGGCTACTAATCTAAACACTACCAGGATGAATCTGGGAGAAGCCTTTGAAAACCTCAAAAGGAAATCCATTCATTGCCCTAGAGATAGGAACTGATTCTTATTTCCTGAAATCATGATTTTTGCATGTCCTTGGCACACACTGCAGTGAGCTGCAGATCATGTAAACTGTGTTGATTAATTCAGGTGATACATGATTCCATACTACTTGCACTTTCAAACATGTGAATCATCCACCATATATGTATATCACACTCCTAAGAACACAGAGATGATTAATAGTATACTTTTCAAACTCTCCAACATAGAAGAAATAACTCACCTGATTTTCCAATTTACGAGGCAAGAAGTCAAGCAGGGTTTTAAATGGAAATTCTTCAGGCCAAGCACTCGTTGGCTCATCCTCAGGTTTTTTGAGAGATTTTTTCGTTTCACTGTTCTGTTTATGTATTTTCCAACCAAAGAATGCAAAATATCCAAAAGAATAGACCAATGTTGACAGCATCTGTGCTAAGGAGAACGCTAGAAGTGCATTCGCTGGATTCTTCAATACCATTACGGAGAAAACAAGAGTCCTCACCATCACGTGAACGGTGTCCATCATGACCTGACAATTGAAAAAAATCTCAATAATCAGACAGTTGAAGTACTTAAAGGATTAAGTTTGGTATGAAAGATAAATTTACACATTGAATATTTTTGCCTCTTGAAGTCCCCCTTAATGTTTAAGCAGGAGCGGGGAACTTGTTGAACTTAGTACGATTTGGGGGCACAAAGGGTGGTTGCTCTTTCTCTGAGAAACAGAGGTTGCCGCTCACTTTTTAATGGCCATTGTCCAACGTACACCTTCATCCCTATAGTGACTTGACTGATTTCAAATAGTGCACAAAATTTTTATGGAAAGAAGATGAAAATCCATAGAACAAAGTTTAGGAAAAAAACTTTACTTTCCAATTTACATTTCGATACCTCCACTGCACAAACACTCCACAATCGCCCTCCGAATCAAATCTACTCATCTAGTATTACTAGAGCTGCTAGATGAGCAGATTTAACTAGATGGGTGATTGTTGAGCATTTGTGCAGTAGAGGTATCAATTATCCAGGGAAACAAGGATGGGAGGCCTTAAGCCCTATGCGCTTTTTCTTTTTGGGGGTTGTTGCACCCCTGGCAAGACTACCGCCCCATGGTAGCTTCACCACTGACTTAGATGCATTCAGGAAAAAAGGATTTGAAGGGTGTTTTTGAATTGATCTCATGGCCTTTTATAACATTTCTGGATATTCTCTGAAAAATGTTTGAAACATAAGGTACCTTTACAAAAATTGTCTTTGGATGTCAGAGAGACAGATTTTATTACTTTATCCCAACTAATGAAGCCGGATAATTTGTTTATAATAGCATTTAAAAATATGATAGTGCATGGGCAAGATAAGACTTGGAAATACAAACATAATATTGTGTATTATTTAATGAAATGTGCAGAACACTGTGATACGGTTCTTGCCACACTACTTGCATTCTCTATTCACTGTGTTGAACACTTTATGGCAAAAACGAACATAGGTGGGTTTTCCACGTAATATGTAAGAGAGACCACCTTTTATTTTTTCAAATTCTTAGGGTAGCTGGATTTTAGATTGTTCTACCAATAAAACGATCTGCCACTGCATGTGCCCCGCAGCAGTTATAAGCCCGGGAATGGTGGGAGGTGAAACTTGTGTATAATTTTTTTAATTGGCATCGCACACACCTCTTCAAATTTTGGTCTCCTAAAGCCATAGAATGGCCTATAAATGTGACACTAATGTCAATCTTTTCAAAAGGCACTGCAGCGATCATAGTGATCAGCCAATTGTTTTCAAATGCACTTGCAATGGATTCATTAATTGCAGACTTGAGCAAGTGTATGTCCATCTAACCAAGTCTATCACAGTATCACTGCCGGTTTGAAGATGTGTTTCCCAAATCGGAAAATATTTGACTCTTGTGTTGGCATCTCGTTACCTCCACTGCAAAAACGCTCAACAATCGCCCACCGAATCAAATCCACTCATCTAGTAGCCCAACAATACGAATCTGCTCAGCTAGCGGTGTCCGGAGCACAAACGATTATCTCCTGCTATTCTCCAAGCTTGGAGGTGAGCGTTTATTCTCTGGACACTGCCAGCGGAGCGGATTCGTATTGTTGGGCTACTAGATGAGCGGATTTGATTCGGTGGGCGATTGTTGAGCGTTTTTGCATTGGAGGTATCGATCTGTAAATGGCACCAGCAACTGTTAAATAAAGTTGTCATATGCTTCTTTTGCATGAATTCAGAGATGGTCATCCGACCCCCCTCTGCCTAAGCACAATGGGATGGGGTCAGATGGTCAGCTGATTTGAGGTGAAAAGGCCCAATATGCAAATAGGACCATCATTAGCCACGAGAGATAATATTACCCTGACAAAAAAATGGAGGTGAGAAAAAACTCTTCAGTCTAGAGTAATGAAACACATCACATAGAATATATTTTCACTGCGCTGATTAAATAATAAAATGCATAGAAGAGCAAGAAGCAAAACTAGGCAAGGCAAGAAGAAATTAAGCAGATAAAACTAGATACCATACGTATTAGCCGGAGAACTAAGGATTAGTATTTCCTTACCTTAAATCTCACATACAAAAACGCTTGAGCAGCAAGATAGAGCGGCTCACATACAATTTCACACAGGCAGCTAAGAATGATTGCCCACACACCTATCACATAACCGTTGGCATAATCTTCGCCAGGGACATCAAGGATGTACAACCAAACGTATCCCAAGAGTGTAGAGAGCAATAAGCAAATAGGGAACCTTTAAAAACAAAATGGCAAATATAATTCAAAGGGGGTATAACCAGAAGGATCTACTGAGTGAACAATCAATAGTACTTACGAAATCCATATTAAGTTGATAACACGCGGCCAAATATGGTGAGAGGTGTCTGAAAGACATGCTCGACGAAATGGCTCACGGCATAAGAACAAAAGAGTGGATTCTAGAAGTAACAACCTCACATTCATAATACCGACAACATCGTGACTGATGTGTCTCAGAACAATAGCATTAGTGATGAAAGTGATCACACGGAACAAAATCTACGAAAAATGGAGAGCGAAACAGCAAATATAATTTTACCCAGAACTATGTTCCATCTGTTTTTTCCACTCAGCTGATTATTCAATGATCACAAATTCGTAGACTCCAACTAAAATCACTAACCTGAAAAATGATATTGAATGTGGCGTTCTTGATACTACTCTTGAGCAAATTTCTTGCCATTGCGAATTATGATCCAGGTATGAATTTCAACAAAGATAAACAGATATTATGACGAATCATCAATCAAAACTGATGATAGCAGCTCATCAGACCGCAATAATCAGAAAATACATTTTCCATTACAATCCATGCATTCGTGTAGTGATGGCATATATATTGTCTTGGAATCATGATGAATGAATCTTAACATTTACGCTTTTACAGGAGATGACACACAGTATAAATCCATTAAAGTAAATTTTGTTCCCGAATACTTTGGTTTCCCAACTTCGACACGAAGTGACAACACAAGACAAAAGCCTGCCGATAAGAAAATGCGCATGACGAGATTATGGTGATTTTTGATCATATGACGAGTTGTCAGAGCATGTAAGAGTGGAGTTACAAAGATAAATTATTAATGCTTACCAATACACCTTCTTTACGGTGATTGCTCTGTTTTATTAACACACGGAGAGTCTATTAATCTATAAGAAGCTTCAGATTCTGTAAATTAACGGATATGGAGGAGAATCTCGACAAATGCCTGGAAGAGATGTAAGATGATTTAATTTTGAAATGCCTTTATGCTGTCAAATATGCATGCACCTCATACGCAAGCCCTCATATAATTTCTATACAGAATGTGTGATGTATCTAGTGTGCGTGTGTATGATAACTATCCATCGAGGTAATCGGGCGATTTTGCGATATTTTGTAAGTTCCCCAGTGAAAAGTGCAGTCAAAGGAATGGCATAGAAAGCAATCCATGATCAGACTTTACTGAATGAAACTTGGCGTCATGTAATTATTATTGCTTCATCACTCACCCAGAAAAGAAATTAATGTCTGTTAAAGTGATATTGACAAAGAAATTCCCTAATGATAAGCCATGTGCCGACATAAGGAAATTCAAACTAGTTGCCTGGCAAAATAAAGCCCTTGGATCACTATAGACGTAAAATTTTTGTGTTTTAAAAAATCAGCCTGGATTAATGTTGTTTTGGTGGGAGAACTTATTGGACATCATATTCTTTAATCCATGGCAATTCACTTGATGTGTTATAGATATGTCCATTTGGACTTGTCATTTTAAAAGTCACTATCTACTGCCAGGGGTTTTGCTGAGTTATACAAATAGAAATCATCAAGGGAAATATTGCCCAACCAAGTGTAAATAAAATTTTCACCTTAAATGGGTTGTTGACATTGCCTTGGGATGTGACTTAGCTGTGAACTTCTTGGCAAGTCTTAGTACATGTTTGAATAGTTCATGGGACTTTTTCTAGGACGTTTTGGCAATTATCATACTTTGAAATTGGCTCTCGTTGTTTTATGAGAAGTTTGCACTAATGTCTTCATTGTGAAATGTGAATTTATGGCTTGGGGCCATTTCTTATGAAATGTATTGCTTTTATGTGGAAATTCATTTTTCACGTCATCATAAGGAGCCTCATTACAATGTGTAGATACATGGCAATATACTCACACATTATTTCTCCACTATTTTAGAGTTAAGTCTTGAGTTTTTGTTTTATGAAATAAAAATACTTCTTGGCTAATAGATTTCTTTTCTTATTAATTTTAGCCATCAACTACCAAATGTTATTGGAGTAATGTATGCTGATAGACAAGGTTTATGTTTGGGAGGTATGTTGGAAACTAGTCAGACTAAATATGGATTGAATATGTGATCATCTTGTTGCATGGCCTTTGGCAGATTTATCTTTAGAACTCTGTGAGGGACTAAGGCTTCCATCGTAATCCTCCTGCTAACGGGGTTCGGTTGTTGTGGTGGCTAGTGTGTTGGCTTCCCACCCCGTGGGCTTGGGTTCAAATCCCGGCAGTGGCAGAAAATTATGTGAGACTACCCAAACCCTGCTTGAATGTTTTATGGAGGACATTTCAAGCTCAACAGTCCTTCCGTCGGAAGAGACGTTAAACCGTGGTCCCCTTGGCACCTATAGTTAAGAGTAGGCTAATGCCAATGCTGGGTTTCCCCTCCACCCTTCATTACCTACCCTTCCCTCATGGCAAATATGACCTCAGCTGTCGGTTGCCTCCTCTAATTACCATCCTGCTGCATAGCCTGAAATTAACGGGGGTTGAGAAAGTCGGAGATAACACAGCAAACTTATTGAGCTACTCTCTCCATTGCAGCCTGAGTTGCTCTTTATTGTCGTGGACTAGTGCGCATGAAGATCTCAGAAAATATTGTGATAATTTGTTTCCTTTTTCCCTCCTGATCCCTCCTTTCTTTTTCCTCACTCGCTTACTCACGCTGCTTGAGAAGACGCTTCAATGCCAGGTTATCCCTGCAGAGGCTGTTTTTTTCTCCTTCCCCCTCTTACTCCCATTGAACAATATCATGCAGGAATGACCATGTCTTTCCTCTTCCTGACTCTCATATCCTCGCTAATCTGATGTTAGCATTCCTATATACTATTGCAAACATCTTGTTCCTACCTCATATTGCACGGATGTGATGACATTAGAGATGTGTTCGTAAATCTATGTATTTAAGGGACATTAGTTGGTAAAATATTACAGCTTATAAGTGTGCTTGTTTCAGCATACTTAAGCTTCATAATATAAGTAAACTTTGCCTTTAACTTAACTGATACATGAAGCCAATAGGGGGGGTTTCCTATTTTTTTTTCAATGGCCTAAATCGAAAGATTATTACTCCTGGAGTATGGATTTCATGATTTTAGATTTTTAAATGATGAAATCTATTTTTTTGCGATTAAATGAAAAGTGAAAATTTTCAAGCTTGTGAAAACGCAACAGCTAAGTATGAATGCTGGGAAAAGCCCGTGTGACGTCATTCTGGTTCCGGCTGCCTCCATGTGAGGCCACCTTAGTGCCACTACGATGCAGGCAGGTAGCAGAGTACCCTGCTAGCAGGTAGTGCTTGGCTTAATTAAAGAGTATTAATACCCTATCAAACGAAGGAAACTTTCCGACCATAGGCAATTTTAATAGGTGATTATTAAGACATGTTTCTCTGAGCTCTGTGCCACATGCGTGCATTGGTAATCTCAGACATTTTAAAACACCTGACTACTCCTGAGTATAGTAACTGGGCCCCTTTGACGTCAGGTGGAGTGGCATCGCATGACCGCCAATCTGGCCTTTTTCAAATGTGGTTAAAATTGACCATTAACATTCTTCTAAACTGGGATATATATTAAACCAAATAATTTGTATATTGTGAATATACTAATGATGGGTAACAATTCACAATTAATGCCTTTCGTTTTCTTTGATGAAGGTAACTACCCTATTTTGTCACACATAGTCAGCCCTCGGTTCAAACTGAACCCCTGCCAATCAAACTTTGTTTGTGCCCCTGTTTGCATGTGAATTAGGACTAAAATATTTTGTAATTGCCTGATTTTATTTTTACTGAAAATGTATTGTATTCTCTTAAAAACTTTTTTTGAGTCCAAAATAAATGTTCCTAATACTCCTGAACTCATCCAGAATTGCTGGTCTCTTCCTCTCAATGCTATGTGAATGCAACTTTTCAATTATTTTGTATAATTTGTAAATTTAATATTAAATTTCTCTGGGTTAGTTTTAATAATCTGGATCACAGTTGCATAATTTCATAATGAGAGAGAACTATTCAATATGAATCCTTGATTTTGCATGATATGAGGTCTTAAGCCCGTATGACACTTCCCAATTTATTGGCCAATCCATTGGATATTGGATTGTGGACCCACTGACACACACCAATTTCTAGCCCAATCTCCGTTTCACAATATTGGGCACAATTTCTTGGCCAATCTAGATTTTAGAACTGGTTCTATTTTCTCGAGGCCAATCTCCAATCAGAACTCAGTCTTGTCGACTCCTAGTGGCCAAAACTAGAAGCTCTTTGCAAAACATTTCACCTCGGAATTTTAATATCATATATAAAAACTTTAGAAGCATAGCAACCCATGAAATAGCTCAAATAATTAATATGTACTTTGAAAGAATATAAATTCACAAACATCAACTGTCTAAAGTGGGTAATTCGGAAATAACATTTCGGATATTTAATGAATAAAAATGTCGTGTTTCTCCTCGATAGCGTCTATATTTTGTTTATTTTACAATTATTAAACTATTTTTCATGATTTGAGCGCTAAAGTTTTGGGTGAAAGTCCCAATTGATGATACAATCTCTGTTTATTCGATGAACATATTCCAGCCAAAACGAGCCGCTACGTTATCTTGGCTCACCTATGAGATCACAATATTGCCTATCTCTCATCATTCAAGGAACTCACCCGAATGAAATTTCAAGCAATTCGAGAATATCTTTGCAGCCCCTCGAAATAGTTATTAAATTTACAATTATTATGCCACCTCCCATTCTGTAGCTCATTGGCAATCAATCTGCGTTTTGAGATGCTCTTTTGTCATTTTGTGTTATGTGGCGTTCTGTAGCGGGATATTAGAACACTATAACGGCCAATATTGGTGTAAATATTGGTACGTGTCGTACGATGCGTAAAGCCCACCCAATATTTTAACCAATATTGCGCGCCGATTTATTGGCCAATAAATTGGAAAGTGTCATACGGGCTTTAGCAAGTACACAATAGAATTATTTAACGTTAGGTGAATACGTCATTTTAAAAATTAATTGCATTAAAGATCATTATAACCTATAATGCTGCAAAGTAATTGTGTAAATTATTTAAGTTTTGCATTGTAAACAGATATAGAGATAAATAAATCACCATAGTTTTGTTGTGTTCGCACAGCATTGGGCTGGGCGCAGCGATAAACAACATAATGAAACAAAAACAGCATTAATTGGGTAGTGGAAATGCATTTTTGATATTCAATATGTACCTACATAATGACCTTGGAAATGATTCACAGTCTAGTGTTAACACAGCTTTAAGATAAAAACAATTCAGCTGGAGGTTAACTCATTGCATGGTATTTTCCTGTGGGTTCAGAACTTGCATTTTTGAAAGGATTCTGTTCTCTCTCCCCTTTGCACCTTTGTCTATATGTATGATGTATATATTAATACAATTATTGTGTATTGTCCACATTTTTCAGCCAAAGGACATGCTAGCAATGAAAGTGCAGGCATCATTACAGCTATTGCTGATCAAGCTGCTAAAATAGAACCAAATTCAAAACCACCTGTGGTCCTGTTAGAAAGCGAAACTAAGTATGTTACATTCCATGTCAAACATCATGAAAATCGATATCTGGACAACTGTGTGAAAACAATGGATGTAAATAATGTTAATCTTTGTTTTCAGGCAATGCTTCATCCAAAAAGCTGATACTGTTACTGCTGCCATTTATAAAACTAATGTGACATCATAGGGTAGTGGAATATTGCGTGGTTTCATTATTCTTTACATAATGTGTCTGTGGATTTATAAAAATGTGTTTGGATTTTACTGGGAATGGTTTAACATGAAAGCATCTTAATGTAATGGTAAACTTTTGCCCTAATTTTGTATAATGTATGAGGTATTCTCCTTTTGATATGTTCAAGTGTTTACCATATAATAATGTTATTGTTGATACCTGGTAATAATTTGTAAATAAATCAATCATTTGAAAGAAGCAGTAATTGTCCTTTAAAATTTTTTTTTGCGTGGTTGTTTGAAAAGTTCAATTAAGTTTAGTGATATTTCTATGATTACCTACAATAGCCCAAAGCATCAAGTACTGGAGCTGGCTGAACTTCTTCCAAAGTAAATTAATCCAATATTATAATATGGTAAAAGGCGACTGTCGTCTTCCTTGCCTCATTTCCTTTGGATTCCATTCCGTCCACAGTTAGCGATAACTCATTTCCTTTCGGTTCCCACGATCCCCCACCACCTTTGGCGACAGGAACTGCTTGCATGGCCACGTAAAGTAAGACATCTTGCTTAGGAACGTGATCCTACTATGCACCCGAGAGAATAATGGAAACGCTGACCAGAGGAAGGCGACAGTACGCTGGGCAGTCGGCGTGCGCACACGACTGAAGTAAGAATAAAGTGTGATTGTAGCCGACATGAGTTCTTACCTTTTTCCTTGCAATTTTCCCGATCAATACCGGACTCTCAGACAAAGGCGAGAGAGTCTTGGCGACTAACTATACCCAATAATCCATTACACCCCTGACTACGATAAGCCGTCTAATACCATGCGAGCCTACATGAGTTTTGGGTAGTGAATTTTCTCCAGAACACAATGAATTGCAAAATTGGATAAATTTAATTGTGTAAGTCGGGTTTCTTCCTGCTATTCATGAATGCTCAACATTTCCTCTTCTTTGTACTATCGTTGGAAGTACACCGTCATTTTTGATTAACCAGTCTTGTAATCCTCTTCAAAAACGAATAAATGAGATCTAGGGACAAGGAATATCTTTCTTATTCAAGATGCATTTTTGATCGTGCTCAAGTTTACAAAAGTGTAAGCATGAAAGAAAGTTATGTTGCTTTCTGGAACCGCTTCTTATTAGTGACTGGGAGTCAAGTGTCTTTCTGCAATTCTAAATGTCACTTCTTCCATGTGGAAATGTATTAAATAGCTAATTAATGTTAGCATTTTTTTACTCTTTTAATGGTATGTAATCCCTACAAACGAGGATGGTAATTGAAATATTATTTCAGTACAAAAACTAGCAGTGAATTCTTGTTAAAAAGGAGGCTTCATCCAGGTCAATGCCCAATCTCCAAAGGCGTTCACCAAGGCCTTTGAGTTCCTCTTTGACAGATTGAGCAGGCATTCTCTCTATTGACGTGGAGGTCTGCTCGGAAGAGGGGGGTGGAGAAGATGGCGATGATGACGGTGATGAATCAGAGGTGGTGGGCATTCGAGTTAAGACAGCCAGCCACCAGAAGCGGAGAGGGCGGTAGCAAACTGCCATCGTCAGGTAACGCCCGGGATCCAAGTCCATTATCAGTGCCCCACCATCAATATCTGGAAATCAGTAAGTATAAAAAACTGTAAGTAGAATGCAGGGGGTGTTATTTGCATATATACTTGCTGCTCCAAAATTTTGTGTTTTAAGTAGTTAAACTTATTAACATTGAATTTGCTAGAATAAATTCAGAATTAATTAATTGTAAATATCAAGAGGTGCCCTTTTTCATGATGATGTCTTTAATAGATTTGCCATTACGGACAATGTACCCCTCTGGGTTAAGCTTGACTAATTTATGGTGCTTGTAGTGTAGCACCCTGGAAAACTTGGAGGTCTGGTAAATCTCTAGGAATTTTATTTTCATTAGAAATATTAGGGAAGTATCGAAATCAAACTGGAATTTTCTGTGGTGTGAAATAACAAAACCAACAAACAATATCTATTTTGGCAATTTCCTTTGTCATTTCCCTCTTTCTTTGTTGAATTTGAATACTTGCAATCATCAGAAGTACCTGTACAATTTTTTGTGTAGGTATACTGTTCGCTCTTATTGGTTGTTGTCTGTCATTCAGTGGCATAAAGAATGTGCTTTTAATGGCATGTCACTAAAAGTCAAGTTTCCCTTTCGTTGTTGCTATTTGTATTCCTTTTATCACTGGGAGCACAATGTATTCTACATACAATGTGTTCTTTGTGGTAGCGGCCGAGTGATTCAGGCCCATAGTGTTTCCTCGAACCTCGTAAACTGGCTTGTATGTCTGCTTCCAAAGAACGCTTTGCCCTTCCATTAGTTGCTGTCAATTGCTGAAGTCCTGCAGCCCAAACCTGACGTACAATATTCATAGCAATCCATTAATTCCACTAATTTTAACCACCATCATAGTACCTGAACATCATGTGCCGTTTCCACATTTTTTAGGGACATTTCTCCCATGGCTTTAGCGAAAGAGATGAAGGGGTTTAAACCCCCCTGCACCCCTGGAATTCATTCTCTCCGAAATCCCGCTTTGTAGTTTTGCCCACTCACCGACTTTTCTTTTTGTACATCCTAGAGCATAGGCAACACGTATAGCACATTCGAATTGAGCGATGCCTACCTTGCAGGTATTATTATTATTAAAATATTCTACCGATTAAGGTAGGTTTCCATGGAGTTCTTAAGAAGAATCCCGGGAACCCCCTTCCATCATGCACTTCCCTCTTCAATGCACAATAAGACCTTCTCCCTTTCATTCTACATATCTAAAAATCTATTCTTTTCCTTCCTCTCCCTCGTTTACCTAACATTCTTCCCTCTTAACACTATTTTCAACATCCCCTCCCCGCTAAGTACTCGCTCCATCCATATCTTCTGTCTCCTCCGTATCTCATCTAAAAGCTGCCTCTCCTCGCCCACCATGTCTAGCACTTCGTCGTTCCTCCTCCTCTCCGTCCACTTCACCTTCTCCATTCTTCGCCACACCCACATCTCGAATGCCTCGAGTCTTCTCTCGTCCTCCTTCCTAAGTGTCCACGTTTCTGCACCGTAAAGTGCTACACTTAGATCAAACTCTTGACTAACCTTTTCTTTAAACTCTTACATAACGATCCTCTTAGAAGCTCCTTCCTGTTTCACGAACGCCTCCTTCGCTATAATGCAATTCTTTTCCTGATGTCCTTACTACTGTATCCTTTTTCCTCTAACGTACTGCCTAAATAGTTGAACTGCTCAACCTGCTCAAGTTTTTCACCACCCACCTTTATCTTGAGTCTCATATTCCTCGCTCGTGATGCTTTACAAAACCGCATAACCTTAGTTTTCTCATGATTAATCCTCATCCCATACTCCTCGCAACGCTCGTATGACGCATCCACTAGAGCCTGAAGACCCCTCGCTGAGTGGCTAATCAACGTTTGATCATCCGCGAATCTAACTGACTTGAATATCATTCCTCCCACTTTTACTCCTGCTTCTAACTCATCCCACGCTACCCTTACCATCACTTCAGCGTACATGTTAAAGCGCAGCGGCGATAGAGGACAGCCTTGCCTCACACCTCGGCCCATGCTTGCCCACCCAGATTCTCCGTCCGCTACCATCACTTGCGCAGTCGGGGCCATATACAGATTACGATTCAGTCGCCAATCCCTCCAATCTACACTAATGTCTTGAGAATATCCATTAACCTTACACTCTGTCAAATGCTTTTTCAAAATCCACAAAGCAGGCATACACGTCGCGGTCATATTCTAGGTTCCTCTCCACCAGATACCTCATTATCGCTATTGCATCACGAGTTGACTTCCATTTTCTAAAACCAAACTGATCATCGCCAAATACTCGTTTGCCCTCGCCTCCATTCGTCTGTTCAATATCCTCGTACCACTTTCGCCGCTTGCGATATTAGGCTAATTATCCTATAATTTCCGCATTCAACAGCTTTCTTCTTTTTCGGTAGCGGAATTAGAACCGTCTTCACTCTTCTTCAGAAATCTTCCGCCCAACACCCCTCCTCATAGATCCTACGAACTAGCTCGAAAGACCTTTTCTTACTATCCCTCCCTAGATTCTTCAGCAGCTCACATGGGATATTGTCCACGCCCACTGATTTCCTAGCCTTCATATCACGAAGGCCTCTCTTGATTTCCGAATCTAGATCCCCGGCCCAATATTATCCTCCTCCACTTAACTTTCCTCCTCTAATGTCAATCCCTCCGGCCTATTCCTTCCTTCATACAGATCCTCCACGTATTCCTTCTATCTACTCTGTACCTATTCTCACTCGGTTAGCATCCTTCCATCTTTAGCCTTAATTTTAGGCATGGGTTGCCCTCTTTTGCCGCCCGATAGCGGCTTAACTTTGGCATATAACGCGCCTACCTATCCTTCCTTCTGAAACATCTCCATTTCCTCTCGCTGTCTTTTCCACCAAGCCTCCCATGCTCTCTTAGTTTCACGCCGTAATCGATTATTAATTTGTCTGTACATTCTTTAGCCCTGTTCTGTGTCCACGTTCTTCCACTTCCTTCTCTCCTACCAGTGGCGTAACTAGGGGGGGGGGGACGAGGGGGATGGATCCCCCTCAGAGAAAGCCTCAGAGAAATTAAAGAATATTTTAAACTATTGTCCAGTTTTGACTTATAATTACTGCATTTACTGAAAGTGAAATTTTAAGTGCCAAAATGACGTAAAATGTATTTCCAGGCATGTAGTTTTTCAAAAATTTTCCCGGACCCCCTGTTGCTCGGAGGGGGGCCCTCACCCCTAGACCGTCCCATTAGGCTGTCCCAAAAAATATTGTTTTTTAAATTTCAAAATCGTCAACCGGATTTCGATGACCCTCGGCTATACAAGTATAGGCAAAAATATTTTCGAAAATTTTTAAATAATTAGTTAGCGAGAGGCGCCTGAATACCAACATCCTTAATTAGTCATACGATTTCGCAAAAACTGTCAAATTAGGGTCATCAGGGTAAGTTATGAACCGTAGGACTAAAATTTCATAGGTTATTAAGTATATTTCACCATTTAGGCTTTGCGGCCCGCGCAGCCTGGCGCCAAGAGTGGCGCTAAGCGATGCGGCGCAACAGACGGCTGAGGCCGTCCCCCTCTCCTCCTGACCCACGGTCGCCCGCCATGTTCACATGCTTCAGTGTCTCTCTCTCTCAAATTCAGATTTTGAACTCGTTTCGTAAACCAAATCATGTCGGCACGTATGGTAATCAATCTTAACTTTATTTTGGAAAATCGTCACAAATTTGTCAACCTACTGAGAAAATTATTCAACAAAGCCAGGTTTCAGTTGAACTATCTCTATCTTCGTCCCCTCTTTTATCATTTTTCGAAATTGGGAAGCGATCTGAAGCAAATATTGCTTTTGTTCGTTGTCTTTAGTAATACTGCTATTGAATTTTGTGATTAGGGCCACCACGGCTGAGGCCGTCTCCCTCCCTTCCCCACTCTCCTCTCCCCTCTGGTCCTCTGGTCGCCCCTCCAGCAGAAGCTCTTTCTTCGTTCCCTGGCCTGCCATTTTCCGAAACTGATATACAAACGGTAACAAATTATGGTTTTGGTCCTCAACGTAAATTTCACCTTGTGCGAATTTAATGTAACAAACTGGACTCCTGGTAGATATGAATCATGGAATTTATTGGGGCGCTGGGGTTTACATCAACTTGAAAGGGTTCGCTCACTGACCCTCCACAGTTTTCAAACTTCCTCTCCCGCCAGGCAGGTTTTTGTAAGTTCTGATGTCCAAGCCCAAAAATCGTCTTCTGCGAAAGCACAGAAGCTGATACCACTGCTGTAATTGGCATGCTGTTGCATTCGCACGCCCCCTTCTCTTTCGGACCTTCATTGTGAATGGCGATCTGATATCTCCCAATATCCTTGGACTTTTCCATGTGTACTTTCACCCTTTGTGATGATTAAACCAAGTGTTTGTAATGAATAACTTGTTTCTCCAGTGAAATTCTGCTGCTTTCCCACCCCTGTCGTTCCGAATTCCTAATTAAAATTCTCCTACTTCGTTTCCATCCCTCCATTCCCCGACTGAAACGTTCCAGTCCCCCATTAATACCAGATTTTTCTTACCCGGCGTTTCTCTAATTATTTCTTCGAGCTGTTCATACACCTCATCTACTTCTTCTTCCCTAGATTGCTTGTGGGCATGTAAACTTGAACCACCACAAGGTTGGTGGGTCGTGCCTCAATTTCTACCACAAGAATTCTATAGCTTACCTGATCTATACCTACCACGCGCTTACCAATCTTCCCGTTTAATACCAAACCTACCCCTCGTTGACTTTCCTCCCCACCACTAAATATAACCCTGTACACGTCACTCCAGTAGTCCCCACTGTCCTTCCACCTCACTTCGGATAGACCCTAGATATCTACCCTCCCTTTCAGCATTTCCCTTTTTATATTTTCTAGTTTACCCGCCCTCATCATTGTCCTCACATTCCACGTCCCTACATTTATCGAATCCTACTTCTTCTCCATCCTCTTGGTCTTCTTTTCCTCCTCGTTTGATGCTGCTAATGATGCTGAAAAAGATGATGATGATATGTCTCTGCAAGGATTTCGCATGATACGGACCCCGAGGACCTTGCCGACCTCGCTGCCACCTACGACCGCTGAGAAGATGTAAATAGGCGGAGATGTAGGCAACAGATGGACAAATTAAAAAAGGGTACTTTATCAACATCTATCGCAACCATTGATAAAAAATGGGAAATGTTGCAGAGTAACATCTCATTAGCTTATTATTATATCGTTTTACGGGACTAGGATGACATAACCATGTTGCCTGTATCTGGCAATGGAGAAAAAACTCACCTGGCAGGTCCCATTTCCCAGCATCCGAAGCGTTCTGTATTACGACAGTGACGTTCTGTTGATTAAATTGATTTTCCCCCGACATCAGCAAATGAGTACTGTTAACTTCACGGAGAGTCACTCTGTCGCATCGGAACAGCTCATTTTTATGGCCTAGGTCATCCATCTTGGCTATGATCAACCATTCTCCTAGAAACTGAATTAAAGTACTAATCAATCAACGAACGGATAAAATTTATTGACCTCATACAGCGGGCTAAGGAGTTTTCGTTTCATTCGGTAAATCTTCCTGAAGAAATAAATAACAGTAAAAAAATTCCTTTGCAAACGAGCTACAATGAAGCTGGAGCAAAAAATCCAGATATTAATTCTCAGTAAGTCAATTGATTTTGAGTAAATTTCATTTCAAGTAGCTACAAAATGACAGCGTTAAAAAAGTAAAAATGGAATTCAATTATAAAACTGCCTGAAGAATGAAATGAACAAGTTTGCAAATACGCGAACGAAATAGGTAGTAAATCGTTGCGGTAATGCACGAATTTTACAAACCTCCGTGATGTTGAACGTTAGTGTGGCGTTCACCTCATGGTCGCAGGGCCAGAATTGTTCTTCCGAAGAAAACGACGACTTGGATAACAAAAGAATAACGGAGGAAAAGAGAGCGAATTTCAGTGCGATGAACATCATCAATGTATCTTCTTCACGTGCTGTTGAAGTGAACCTGTTGAAACTTGCTTTTACTTTTCTTCGTGCGACTGAAACTCCGATGCACACACTTGCTACAGAAGCTTTGAGAGGAAGTCAGATAGTTTAGCGAACGTGCAGTTCAGTTAGTCTTATCTTATAGAGCACATCCTGTTCTGCCCTTGATGCAGATTTTGTTAGCCTTTAAGGAAGCAATGTTGAATTCACGCCACCAATGAAGCGATTCAGCCTAATCAGTCATCCAGCACCGGGGATTAAATTTCCAAATGTTTCGCAGCGGCTGCCGCAGTTGTCGTCTATGGCGACAACTTTTCCCAAATCACCGCGTACATATCAATTATATCGTCTGTTTATAATTAAAATATTTTCATGGTATCGATATTGTATAAAGGATGTTCAGAATGATACATTTACTTGTACGCGATCTTGTATGACTGAATGTATTAGGAAAAGTTTAGCCGTGTAAAAGAGCAAATTGCATGATCGCCAACGAAATTTCCTGAAAGACTAACTGATCACAGAGCCTGCTACTATTTTATTCTGACAAGCAGTGGCGTAAATAGGAATATGCTTTGGGGAAGATGTGGGGACTTTGGGGAAGGATGAGGGGGGTTACTCATGGGGACAACCCCCCTTGGAAACGGGGATTTAAGGAAACTTTTTGAAAAATAACATGCCTGAAAAGTGAAAATGCATTAACATAATTTTGGCGCTTAAAACTTAACTTTAAGCAGACGCAGTTTGTATATATTAAATCAAGACAAGAAATGTGAATAATTTTTTGATTTCTCTGAGGCTTTGGGGGGATGCGTACCGATTTCCGTCGCCGATGTTGAAATTTATCTTATTTCCCAGTAAAATAATACAGCATCTTGTTTTCATACCAGAAGAAAATATCGCTACTGTTACTTTCCGATTGCTGATTGATGTATGCGTAATACCCGTTTTAGTGGCATTCCGCATTTATTTACTGTTTTTCATGAGGTAATATGTTACTCGATAAATATGAGCTCATTTGGGTTACTGCAAATGCTCGGTTATAATATCTATATAGCTTAGTCACTTTTTAACTCAGGCTTGAGATGGCTCTTCAGTTGCCTGATGGGATGAAAAAGCTTGTGTTTTTGCTCCACGGCAATTCGAAGAGCTTAAAGTAGGTCATACTAGCTATAAGTGACTTCAAAGATTGTGCCTTTGATTGCTATGAGCTCCTGTTGTTCTATTTAATTATTTTGATCATTCTAATGATGTCTCATCTTCTTTTTTTCTGCGCATTCCAAGTCTGTAAGTTGCCGCTTGGACTGTAGCAGGCTTGCAAGATTTGAATATCCCGCACATGTAGGTAATGCAGCGCCTCCGAAGGCAACAATCGAAACCCTTTAAACAGTTGCGACTAAACATGCGATCCACGGGTAATCACGTTCACGGGTTCACGGTTCAGTTAAAAGGACAATATCGTTGAAGATGATTATTTAGTTTTTACAGATTCTACGTAAGAATGTATTGTATACTATTTTATAAAAATTTATATTTTTATGAGTATTTATCTCAACCAGGATGTATGCTAGGGCAAGTATTGTACTGTTATGAAAGTATGATTGACTTAGAAATGGAGTGGAAATAGCTCATTGTCATCTACTATTTATTTTAGAATGGCGGTGCATGGGGTTCAAAGAAATCATCAGGCGTTGAACAGCGACATTCTCTGGGAAATTGGCCTCAGCTAGGGGAACGGTCTGGCAATCCAAAAGCCAACGAGGTAGAAACATGGCCAAGGTTAGGCGGGAGCGATTCGAGGAAAAACGAAGAGAGCGGAAATTACACCGCAACTTCGTGCCGGAAGATTGAAAATGATCAGCAAAATGTATCCATTAGGAGTAAAGGAGTTCCAGTTCCTTCGGCTTCGGCTGAAAGGCAGAAAAGCCCGTGGAATGCAAAAGTCGCCGATAACAAGGGTTCGTCATCAGCTGTGAAACCTCTTACCTCAGATTCTAAAGATCTTGGAGTAGGAACGCCTCAAGGGAATGGCGAACATGTGGCCTTAAGCAATAAAGAGGAGAAAAACCTCGCCTTTAAGAAGATGTGCAAAGAGAGAAAAGCGGAGCTGAAGGCGGAGAAGCGAAGGAAAAAGGAAAACGACACACTAAGGAAAATGTTGGCGCCCAAGGGTTTGAAGGTTACCGTAATAGATGAGAAAATATTTTCCCAGGTGCATGACAAAGCCCTCAACCGCTCTCGCCCTCCCGAGAATAACACAAGTGTTCGAGAGGTGCAACTAGACACATCAGCATTTCCTGATTTGCGAAGCGTAGGCAACCCTTGCGTGAGAAGTACCGTTGAACGTTCTCAGAAAAGTCTGAATTCGGCAAAAATACCGGAAAGTGAGAGCAAAGCTGTCGATGCCATTCCCAAGGTTTTGGATGAGGATCAGCCCAAACCCACCAAGTCCAAGAAAAGAAGGGATCCCGTCGTGGTGGACATATGGAAGGCCATCGAAGTAAGTCCTTAGATTTTCAGCGTAGTTTTGATCGATCACATTATGGCTCTCGGAAAGGCAATTGTTTGACAGACATGTACACAATTTCATTTCAGATATGCCAAGCTGCGAAGAAGTTGGAAGGCGAGGGAGAGGGTGGTGTTACTACGATTTCAAAGCGGAAGGAGAATACGAAGCTCTCTGGAAACATGTTAGATTCGTCAAATCCCTTAAGACATCGTGGAAAAAAGAGAGAGACTCCGAAGAAGCGGCATATGACTCGTCTGAAGAGGGCAATACTGGCGGAGAGGAAGAGGCGCCGTGAGGCCAGAAGTGGATTCGATAAGATTGAGAGCACTCCAGCCGCTGGTGATACCAATTGTCCTGACAGTGTGGTAGAAATCTCTACGGTAGATCCTCATTTGGACGTTTCATCTACGCCTGTTGGAGAGCCCTTAAACTTACAGAAAGAAGAAGATGCTCAAGGGCTGAAGGAGGTTGAGATAAAAGAGAAAAGCGAGGAGTGTTTAACAAAGCAAAACCCAAGTGAGGCTGATATTGACAAGATGGTCAAAGATTCGTTGCACAGCAGAAATTTCAGGGAGTAAGTATATCCCCCTCTTTTAAAGTTCCTCTCAATTAAATCTTTTATTTGCATCAGAACAGGGGTGCCGACTTACAAAAAATATTGGGGGGGGGGGGCCCAAACCGGGGATCTTGCCCCGGAAAATTTTATAAGTAGTAAGTTTTAAGTTTTTTAAGCATTTTAGAAGAGTCGTATGATCAACATTAGAACCCTGATAACTCGATTCTCGATATCTGGACACTTTGGGGCAAATCGACAAGCCTGACACATTTTTTCCTCACACCCATAAGGAATTTTTGAGGGGGCTCGGGCCCCCTCAAGCCACATGGAGTCGGCGCCACTGCATCAGAATCAATTCAAATTAAAAAATGGCAGTGGTATAGCAAGAGAGGGTCTGGACCGCCCCTAAGTGTAAAAACAAAATTACTTTCCTTCATATCAGAAAACAAAATATTGAAAAATCATGATTTTACAAAAGATTTTTTGACAAATGAAGTTTTTTCGATTATAGAAAGTGTTAAAATTTGTTAAAAACCCTAACCTTAGTATGTGTACCCTGTTTTTAAAAAAATTTCCTCCCTGGTTTTGAACCACTCCCTTTTATTCCCATAGAGATAAAATAATAAATTTAAAAAAATTGTTGTTTCTTTTAGTTTTCCCCAATATACAGCTCACGTTTTATCACTTAGTTACATGTTTTGGCTACATGAATGGTGTCATTTACGGAATGAGCGAGGCAGGTAGCCGAGGCGTGTCTTTGGGGGAATGGAGTGGGAGGGAATGCGAATCCGCCAAGTCTTACGCTAGGACTAGGACAGACTGAAAATATGTAGAGAAATGACAAAATGCGTGTTGGAGCCAATAAAATTAATGAAGATTTTTCCTCTTCATTTCCCTGATTATTAAAATTAAAAAGAAGAACTTGGTGCTTTCACATGAGTATTTATTCACAAATTTATACGACCATGGTTTCATCATTAGACGTCATCACCACCTGAATTAACCACAAATTTCCGACCATGGTTTCAACATTGGACGTCATCATCAGGTGATGATGATGTCCAATGTTGAAACCATGGTTGAAAATTTGTGAATAAATATTAATGTGAAAGCACAAAGTTCTTCTTTTTAATTTTAATAATGAATCGCTTTCACAAAGTTACGCTTCAAGCAATCAATTTCCCCGATTATGTAAAATATTTCTTCAGCCTCTCTCGAGTTGTTAACTTGTCCCTGTTACCGGGAGATATCAAGTCCTCCTTCACAGCTGAAAAATGTTCAAAGTAGGAGTGGTATGGGTATTGCCTGGTCAAGGAAGTTGATACCTCTACTTGAGAGGTGCAGAGGGCAGGTGGAAGAGGGGAGGGTAAAAGGCCTTCCGCTCTGCCTGAGACTACGTTTGGGGGCCATGTTTTTTTTACAACTCAGTCAAGTTCCCTCACCGGAGGGAGGGGGGGAATGCTAGGAGAGTGGGGCTTTTGTTGCGTAAGTTGGGTATCAGGAAGGTCAGCAAAAGGTGGTTGGAGAGAGTAAACAAAGGTTTTGGAAAGAAAGATCTCTCGGAATGGGGGGAACAGTTAGGAGTGCTACAAAAAAGTTCATGGTTAGAGTTGGAAGTGCCTCTTCATTACAAGTTGCCTGAAAAATACTTCGGTGGTAAATAGAGTACAGTATTTAAGATATTTGACTTGTTTTTTCTGGATAACTCCGATCTACATGAAAAGATATCAGCAAAAAAATTTGTTTTTTTTTTGCCTTTTCTCTTCTCCATCACTGCTTCCACCATGGCGTCCCAACTTGCATAATTGAGAACTAAATTGGGAGTCCAGATCTAAATTTCTTAACATTTGAAGGGCTGCATAAACTTCATTATGTGGTGGAATTATTTACTCACTTTCATTTTCGTCGCTGCTGTCATGGTTATAGTCCTGGCTGCTGCCTCTTCTCTACTGTATGTTGCCTTGACACTCGCTAGGCACCGTCTGAAGGCCTTCACACACACTCACATGAATTTCATGCAAGCCCATGCTGTACGATTCATCTCGTCCAGGGCGAAAGACTGCCAGATGCATTCTCCCTTGTGGTTCGATACCAAGGTACTTACTTGAAAGGGGAATCGGGTTGGAGTGGTGGCTTGAGTGTTGGCTTCCCACCCTGTGGGCTCGGGTTCAAATCCCGGCAGTGGCAGGGAATTTTCAGAGACTGCCCGATCCCTGCTTGAATGTTGTGTGAAGGGCATTTTAAGGATAACACTCAGTCCGTCGGATGGGGCGTAAAGCCGTGGTCCCCTTGGCGCCTTTCGTTAAGACCAGGCTAATGCCGATGCCGGGTTTCTCTCCTCCCTTCCTTCCATACCTTTCCCTCATGGCACAAATGACCTCAGCTGTCGGTCGCCTCCTCCAAATACCATACCATACCACTTACTAGAAAACTTCATGTGCAGAATCATCAACTCCCCGTTCAAATTGGTAATAGAGGAGCCATTTTGCCCTCAATAAGGGCTCGTGTGTAAAGTGTTATATCGTCTGTGATATCCTTACTACCTCTCCCCATCTCTTGTCATTGACAACTGCAGTATTATCCCTGACCTTTCCCCCTCTCCATATTGTAAAGTTGTCCATAAAATGAAACTTCAAAATGAAAAATATGCCCTCTATCATTGAGTGACTTAATTCTTTTCCTTCCTCATATTTCCAACTGTTGATTTGAAAAGTTTTGTCATGTGGTCACCTATTATCCCGCTAGAAAATTGAAATTTGAGCAATTTTATGGACTTGCAATATTTTCTTAGCATGATTCAATTACATAGGGTTTAAGTAGGGGTGTAAGAAATATCCTGCGCAACTTTCCTCAAATCTTAAACCACGAAGTATTGTCAACGCGGTGTTTATGATTAGGCACGTAAATAGGGGAATTGTGTCATAATTAATATTTTCATTGTATATAAGTATAATTATAAATATATATTTATATACTTCCCCTCGATTCTCACTATAAGTTTTTAGGTGAACCCTTTCCATCAGAAGTTGCACTGTCACTTACGATTTCACACTTTGATGCACCACAGAAGCAATGATTGTTGCTGCTTTTGCCAGTATAACTAGTTTTGTTGACAAATTGTTTGCCATTGTTCGTATTAACGAATCCCATTTGCATTTGGGGACCAATCCAGATTTTCGTACATAATTTCAAAATATTTCATATTATCGAGTATTGCCATGTGTTTACCATAGACTTTTTGCCGGGACCACAATTTCACTACGTAATATTGGAAATTGCGCAAAATCCTGCTTGGTATAATTGAGACTTCACAGTATCACATTTTAATCATCTAAAGTGGAGAGTGCAACAAATTATCATTTTTGTGGAGTTATTCTTACTGTGGCACTGCAGTGACATATTCTTTCACTAGCTTCCCAGATACGTATTTACAGAATTCCTTCTCATTTAGTTTTTTAAGGTTTGTTTTCCCAGTTCAGCATTCATCTCGTCTTCTCCTCTTCCGATTCTAATGTTTTAGTTTTCTTAGTTTATCAGTTGACATTTGTCCATTCTACTTCCTATATTTATCTCTAACTTCTTCAAATCTCCCTAACCTCTGCTGTGACTACCATGTCAAATTTTCTTTCATGTGGTGAAAAATCTGAGAATTTCATAAGATCAGGAGGGAGCAGCAAAAAGTCAGTCAGTTAACATTAAAATTTCTGTTGTTCTGGATACATTTTTGGTGTTGAAAAGAATACTGAAATTAAATTTGCCTGGAAACAGTATCATTGGAAAATCAGTCCTATTATCGGTTTTTAAATGGAATTTCTATATAGCATGTAGCCTATTTTCAGGTGAAATGAGGCATAGGATAAATATCAATAGTTAGTATTCAAATAATTCACTTCAGGTGACACATATATTTGGACACCAGTTGTTCTTAATTAGTGTGAACTGATCGCATTTCAAGTTTTTCTCTGCCTAAAGAAATTTTGTTCTAACGTAGCATACCTGGTTGGATTTGGAGGATGATAGTGTTGCCTATCCAGAAAATCCTGTCAATACATTTAAGTGATTACCTGTTCATTCTTATGTTGAATCTCAATGACGAGATTTATTTTGATGCCAACTCACAATTTTTCCCCATTTCCTGTTCAGCAACGTCTTGAAATGAGTGTTTAAGAGAAGTGTCTCCTTTATGGCTTCTCACAGGATTTCATCATTGTAATCATATTGATCTGACCATCTTTCAGGTATTGCAATCATTGTAAGAATTCAGACCTCACGGAACATGTGAAGGC
This sequence comes from Ischnura elegans, assembly GCF_921293095.1. NCBI lineage: Eukaryota > Metazoa > Arthropoda > Insecta > Odonata > Coenagrionidae > Ischnura > Ischnura elegans. Next base: position 97,298,075 of record NC_060255.1, on the reverse strand, counting down.
AATGCTGAAAGATATTATCAAATTCCAAGATAGGATGCATGCCACTCAGCCCATAAAATCGGCATCCCACCGAAGATATGTCGTTGGGCTGCGACAAACGCAGAATTCACTGGCGGCCCATAAAGTGAAAATTGTCATTCTGGCCCAGGATATGGAGAGAGATGGTTCCCCAGGTTGGTACATATATACGTGTCTCATATCCCAATTTCAGAAGTTTTGTTACGAAATATGTGTTCTCTTTGCTATTTATTTCTTTAATCTGTGTGATAATGGGATGTCTGTTTGGACTGAAGTATGTAATCATTCATTAGAATCCAAAAGATTACATTCAGTACACTCCTGATTATCCGGACTAATGATGGAGAGAGACGGCTCAAATAATTGGAAAACACAAACCCAAACAAAAATAACCCAAACTTTCGCTTAAATGTCTTGTAATGTTCATAATTTATGTAAAACGAACAACATATTATTCATGCCGTTTTTCTGTTATTTTAAGAGTACTTCCCAACTCATTGAGAGCTTTCTTCGCCAGTTCGTGATCTTTTTATCAGCGATAACATGGTTGTACTCGTATTATTAATGCTTTATGTAAGGCCTGGTTTCGAAAACCACACATCCGTGGCTTTGTGATCACGGATACGGAAAAGTGGTTTGCACGAATGCTTCAAAACCACTGCTTGACGTCGGAAACTACAATGTCAGGCACCATGCCACGTAGTTGCTTCTTGCACAAATTTCCCGGGTTGCAACTGCTGCGGGACGCGTATCCGTGATCACGGAGTGCGATGTTGCACACGGCGAGGCTTGAAAAACAGGAACACGGTGCTCCCGTGAATGCAGCTAGTGTGCGATCGCTTCTGTTTTACGAAGGGGATTCTAACGGAAATAATAAACCCAGTGTATCCTAGCATTAATGCAGTAATTCCCATGATTTTGTATCCGATTAACTTTTTTATAAAGATTGCGGAAAACATTGAGCGAGAGTGAAAATCATGCACGGATAATCCGCAACACGAATATACCACAGCCGAATAATCAGGAGTCTGCTGTACTTTCATATTTTGTGGTGTAAATGTAAACTTTGCCCTCAAAAGATGCCTATAAAGGGACACTAACTTTAATTAACTTGATCTCAGAAGCTTTGTGTTTGTGAAAGCAATTTTTTAAGGGATTGTTGTGTGTGTCAGTTTTCAGAGGATAACAGTAATTTTGAATTTTTGAAAACAAAGAAAGTATATCGCACGGTATTAGTTAGCGGAATTTATGTACTGAAATTGTATCCGGCTTGTTATGTGCCTTGGGGTGGATCGAATTACTAGAATTTTTAGTATGTATTAGAAATGTAATGGGTTGGAAAAATTTCCTTTTGGGCAGATTGAAAAAAAAAAGTGAAGATCCAATGATTTAACTCACCAATTCAGCCCCTCAGTCATCTTTCCATTCAACTGGTGCTGACCCCTTTCCCCCGTCTTGGTTATAACGTGCCTTCATCCTTCTATCGCTATCTCCAAGATTATTCTCTCCTCGTCCAATCCCCAGGGTCCTGTTCTTCTGTCCCCACAGTATCTTGACTACTCGCACCCACAGACCCTTATTTTAACACCCCTCGCCTTCCATCAACCCATCAGGGCTATAATGGAAGCAACAAAACAATATGCTCCATTGGTTATGTAGGGTTCTCTCTGACATTTTAGTCAAAGATGATGTTATGCCGTAGAATCTTAATTTTAAGTTCTGCTTAAAAGGAGACTTAGACCTAAGAGTCCATAGTGCTATGCCTTCTGGATACAATAATGAGTGTACAAAAGCACAGCTCTTATGACAGTCAACTTAAACCTGACAAAACAGCTCAAAATACAAAGTTTTAGTGAAAATTGCATTTTTGTTGGTAGGTTAATTCTTTGACACAGTATCTGTGTATCTGAATAAATGTAGGTTATTGTTTATTTGTATCAAGGAAAAATTATGTAAAGGGATTATTACCTATTTCAGTGATACATACATCATGTTTTGAAATTTTTTAGAAACTTTAGGTTAAGTTTAATTAAGTACAATAGAACTATCGAAAAAGAATTTAATCCATGGATTACATTAAGAAACTTTAAGTATAACAGTTACTTATAAATTAAGTTGTCATGCCGTAGGCTTTCCTCCATGTAAATAATCTCTTAGGAGTTGCCTTAAGTAATACAATGAACACTTAGGTAATACAATTTTTGCTCTAATGATGGGGAGAAACTGCACAGAAGAATTGGAAATCATGGATAATCGTAAATACCACTTTCATTTCTGATAATGCTCAGAATTTATGTAGATCAAACTCCTCATTACACGGTGTCCTCCCTCTATGTACTCCATTAAAAATCTTAACATTGCTGGGGATTGGTTGTGGAACACTTTTGCAGTTGAATTTATTGATATTAATGGAATATAATTCGTTGTCTGTTACTGGGAATACCTTTTCTAGTTTCTTTGGACTGGGAAAGGTCATAGTTAAATAATGCTTATCTTGATTGAAATGTTAAGTTTCTAGCAATTATTCCCTCAAGACCCTGGATTTTCGGTAACAACTAGAACATCTTTTAAGATTTAAAGTTACTTAGTTACTAGTTTAAGACTTAAAAGTTACCTTCGAATATGATAAAATAGCTTATCCCTTTCCATCCTGAACATTTTTGCTTTGCTCCTTGAAATACTGATGTTTACATGATCCTGCTACCATCTGTAGGTCACCAAGTGAAACAAAAAAAGAGAGAAGCGTGGACCAGAACTTGCACGAAGTTGACATGATCGTTACAGTCCAGTTTGATGCTCAAAAGTACAGCAGACTCCAGATTATTCGGCTGTGGTATATCCGTGTTGCGGTTTATCCGTGCATGATTTTCACTCTCGCTCAATATTTTCCGCAATCCTTATAAAAAAAAATAAAATCGGACACAAAATTATGGGAATGCCAGGATATACGGGGCTTATTATTTCCGTTAGAATCCCCCTAGCTGCATTCACGGGAGTACCGTGTTCCCGTTTTCGAAGCCTCGCCGTGTGCGACCACGCTCCGTGATCACGGATACACGTCCCGCAGCAGTTGCAACCCGGGAAACTTGTGCGAGACGCGATTTCGTGGCGTGGTGCCCAACAGTGTAGTTTATGACGTCAAGCAGTGGTTTTGAAGCATTCGTGCAAACCACTTTTCTGTACCCGTGATCACGCAGCCATGGAAGTGTGGTTTTCCAAACCAGGCCTTATACGGAGCATTATTAATGCAAGTACAACCATGTTATCGCCGCTAAAAAGATAGCGAAATGGCGAAGGCTCTTATTGAGTCCGGGAAGAGCTCTAAAATAACAGAATACCTGCATAAATAATAGTATATTGCTTGTTATAGGTAAATTATGAACATTGCAAGACATTTGAGTGAAAGTTTGGGTTATCCGTGTTTTCCGATCATTCGTGCCGTCCCTCCCCATCATTATTAGCCATTAGGATAATCGGCGGTGTACTGTAATCTGAGCGGACTGGGGGAAATTTTTAAACGTTCCCGTACGATCGTGTGGAGTCGGCTGGAAAGGGTTATAAGTGCAACTAACATACCAAAGTTCATACCTCGAGAGTAATTTTTAGGTTGCCTAAAATGTTACTCTAGCCACTTGTGCTCAAATGTTGGGCCCCTGTGGCTTCAAGAGATTTTGAGAAACTAAGGGGTGAATGTATTTGTTTTATTTATTTTTATCTATCTCAAAATACCCGCGAAAACAGCACAATGTGGCCTTTACATCGGGAGTTTTAACAATCAACAACAGACGATCACACACACCCATGTCCTGGAAGGGAAACCTATCCAGGCGGGACTTGAATTTGCGACCTCCGGTATGGTAGGCGAGGACTCATCCCCTCCGCTGCAGAAGCTGACATTTAGATATACTTGAACAATATTAATTTTTCACGTGGGAGACTGGTACTCAAAAGCCACTATTTCCAATTCCCTGATCTTTAGTGTTGAATTTTAGCCATGGCTTTATTGGTATTCTTATTTTTCAAATTAAATTTCCAGGTAGTTTGGATGATGCTGTGAAGTTAATCATTGATTCGGCCGCAAAGCAGAACGTTCCTGTTGTGTTTCCAGCATTGAGGAGGCAGTTAGGCAAAATCACTTTACGTAAAGTTGGCGTCAGCTGTGTTGGAGTGCTCAACTATCAAGGGTCTGAGGTGAGAATTTCATTTGGTGTTAGTGAATTCGATGGCCAATGTTGGCAGGACCATCGCATGTGGAGTGGTGATTGAGTGCACAAAGTTGTATGTATTACATAGTGATAACTGACTGATGTTTTTTTTATTAAAATTTAGTAATAGTCTCCATAGTTGATACTTTTAATTCCAATGACATAATTAATTTAGTGTGGTATAAGTGATAGCTGGAAGCACCGAATATTTGCAAATCACAATGACAAAATAATGGAGCACTTTTTTCTTGGATTTGCTAAATTTACTGGGTTATGCTAAACTTGGTGTTATAGAGTTTTTTTGCTGAAATAATTCACCTGACTTGAAGAAGAACTCTATTAGAGTGAATATTTAGAGTTGATTTCACAAGATTTTTCACCATTCAATAGTTAAAAACATCAATGTTGATGTTGCAACAGTGCCATAAACGTTTATCTGCAATAAATGCTTTTTATACGTCGGAAAGAGAAATGGCAGGTATCTTTTTCATCCAGTGGAAAAAACAGTATGAAATATATTGCTGGGAAATCCCCTGATGGACACTTACTGGACTTTCCACAAAGTATATAGAGCTCCAAAATCCTTGCGTAATTGCACTCAGATGTTTTGCTTTAAATATGATAATCATAAAAAATACACTCTTAACCGAAGGTGTTGGTCATGTATTCCAGGAAATGAGATGTTGAATATATTCTAGTCTTGAACGTCTACCAGGGTTCCCACTCAACCGTGAAAACCTTAAAACTGTGAACATGCCGTGAATTCCGTCTACCGTGAAAAAACCTGGAAATACCTGTGAAATTCGTCGTAAAACCTTAAAAACCTCTCAAACTGGAATGTAGAACTACGATTGACAGATCAAAAGAAAAATTGATACTTCGATCATGTTTCAAGGTCAGTCACTCGCAGACACTGTCCTCGCATTTATCTGCACACGTGTATTCGAAGCGCAATTATTGGTCCGTGTGCCATGACGACACACAGACCTTAAGGCTGTGATTGGAAGACCGGCAAACAAAGTGTTCATTAACCCTGGCGAAAAATCAGACACTTCTTCACTTCCCTATCACCCTCCATTTTCCCACTCACAACCTTTAGCAGGGCCTGAATTTTGCTAACAATAGGCGATGTCATAAGAGCACTTTCATTGCTGCGTTTGCATTCCTGACGTTTATCGCATTTGCTATATTTTTAGTTAACGTGGGGCCAGTGATTTTTATGTGATCAATATTTCTTCCTAAAATAGCTTATCTACAGACCGTGAATTTGACGCAATTTAGACTGTGAAAACCTGGAAAAAACTGTGAATGTTATAATTTAGCTAGAGTGGGAACCCTGGCTGTCATGCTAGTCTTTAATTTTACAATTTTTGTGCACTCAGGATTGTAATACTCAACATGTGTCCTTCGCTTTCGCATTTCTCGCTGTTGTGCACTAGGCCACGGATGGGCTCTGTGGTCCTGTGAAGCAGCGTGGCTCCACCAGGACGCTTGAAAGTCTGTGCTGCACGAGTCACGACACTCTACTAAAATAGAAGAGCATCACAGCAACTATAGTCATGCCAGTATCAGATGAAACTCGATTTCGTCTTTAAGTTCTTTTTTATCCTTGAGAAATGCAGTTGTTTTTACTGAGGAAATAAGTACATATTGGCAGCAGTGACTTTTTCTATGTGTGTTGATCATGCATAAAATGAAAAGAAACAAAGGCAAATGAGAATGAAAAACATCCGTTGAAGAAAACAGCTAAAATTTTAGAAACACCTGACTGGCATCAACCCTATCACTGCTGTGAACGTACCTGGTGCGATTGCATGGTAGGCTACTGTGAACGTACCTTTTTGTTCTCCCTGTGGCATGCTGTGGAGGCTGTCACTTTTCTGTTGCATGGGATGAATAGCTCTCTGGAGATTGAGTCACAGCAAAAGGGTTAAGGGTCAAGTATTTCTCTACAGTGTTGATAGTGTTCAATTACAATAATATGACCACTGACCAAGTATTTGTTCACTAATAGCTAATGCTTTTTATCCAATTGTTTTCCTTGCATATGTGCCATAAAACTTGTTT